>NC_056749.1:458026605-458349105 GCF_019279795.1 Protopterus annectens
ATTATTGATTATAAAAAATAAAATCATTCAATTTACTCAAGGTATTTGTCCAGAAGATGAAAATATCATCCAAAAATCTGGTTTACACAGACCAAGAATTCCTAAATTCACTATTAAATATGAATTTCTTTTCCCAGTGGGCCATAACAAAATTTGCAAACGTTAATAACTGACGACTTCTTTCGGCTTTTCCTGGTTAGGGGTCACCACAGTGGATCACCTGTCCGCTCATGATTGGCAGTGGAGTTTTATGGTGTCAAGTTGCCAGCCCACTGCCCAACCTTCCACAGAAGGCACACACACACGCACTCACGCCTAGGGCCAACTTAGTGTGTAAAATCCACATACAGCATGTCTTTGGGATGTGGGAGGAAACCGGAGCACCCGGAGGAAACCCACGCAACCACAGGGAGGACATGCAGACTCCGCACAGAAGGCACCCCAGCTGAGGATCAAACTGGAGAACCTCTTGCTGTGAAGCGGAAATGCTAACCACTGCACCACCGCGGCCACACTAACAATTAATAACTGACTGCATACAAAAAATTATGCATGCATACATAACTACATTCAGTTTGGAGAGACACGGCCTAATACATTATCAGATAGACTTGTGTATGTGGCATATATTACAAAAATAACTCTTTCTTTGTCAATATTTGTTTTTAACAATAGACTAGGGAATAAATGTTGCAGGTTTCAGAGGAAATACTTATAAAATATGTTATCAAGCTACAAGAAGACGTATAGACTGTGCAGTTAATAAGGCAACTATTAAATTTATCAAGAAAAAAGTGTACTTATACTTAGACGTCAGATAGTGTCAGCTATTAATGGCTCAAAGTGAAAGAGTGAATAATCCCACCCACCAAAAAAAAAAAACTTTCCCAAACACACACATTATGTTTATGAAATGTTAGAGATGTATTATTCGCAGTGTGTGAAGTGTTTCTGTTTTAGAATAAATTTTATGCATCATTGACTAGGTCTCATTCCAAAAGGGTTATAATAAGTTTTATCACAGTAAGACGTAGCTAACGATTAGCTCATTCGTGTAATCTTTTGTGAATGTAATGATAAACTTCAGATGTTGGATGCATAACTGTGTATAACAGATTACCTTTGGTAGAGAATGTATACAGAAAACTGAAACTAATGGGTATTTTGTCAAGATGTTACATCTACTAATACAAAATGTTGGCAAATAATGCCAAAGATAAATAATTGTTATAAGTGCTGGTAGATCAGTTTGTTTGATAAAGAAAGCAAGATGTCTGTATTTGTCAGAATGTCTTTGTTTGTATTAACCTACAGTTATTTGGTACAAATTCTCTATTGCTACATTTGCAAGGGGGCAAGCAGTCCACAAAGATTGATTTAATATAAGAGTACCAACAAGTGGAGACAGGTTTATCATTAAACAAAGTTTTTGATATGTAACATGCATAAACTCTTGTATCAGTCAGGTTTTCATAGATTCATAGGTGTTTACTGGGATAATAACCTGAAGGTCTTTATAAGTCTAGCTGTGTGTACCAAGTATAATACTAGAGAAACCCAATATAAAGACTTTTGCCTAAACAACGACTGCCCATATCTAGGAGGGTCATAGGTGAAATCCCCGGCAGGAATATATGGTTTCCCATCCAGTCATCCAGGCTATGCTTAAATAGGGTCATAAAGGGGCTTTGTTTGATGTGAATTGGGCCTATTCCAGAAGCGTGGCAACCTCTGAAAGAAACATCTGTCTCTCTGGGAGGTCCTATTTATGTCACACGCCAAATTAACATCCCTAGAGTGGTGACCCTTGTCCCATTTGACTTCTTGATGTGCAGTATTTCCATTAGGTTTGGATCTGAGATTGCTCTGTAGGCCAGGCACAAGTCTCCTCTAAGAAGTCTGTACACTACTGAGTACAGTGACAGTGACTTCAGTCTGTCAGTGTATGACTTGCTGGAGACCCTGAATTTTCTTGGTTAGAAATCTGTGAGGTCTCTCAAGTTGCATAACCTTTAATTTATTTGCGAGTGATATTTTCATATCTGAAATGTTATTCTTCAGACCTTGCCTAAAAAGGCACTATGGAGTAGGCAAGTGTCTTAGCCAGTAACCAAAAGCCTAGAGATGACAGGTGAAGGCCATCTCTGGAAAAGCAATGTGGTCTATCAACCATGTCATCCCAGGCTAACAGGAACTGGATCACCTTAGAATGACACCAGAAACTAAACCAGTTGTTGAAATCAATCATTTTTTGCTTATATTGTGATATCATCCTAGGTGAGGGTATAATGCTGCTCGAGGCTAGGGACATACCTGCAAGGGACACATATTCAGAGAGCTCAATCATGTCTCTCTTCATATAGTCCAGTGAGGTATGCCTCAAGTCATTCACACCAACATGAATTATGACGGAGTCATAATGGTACTTGTTGAGAGACCTGAGTGCATGCATGTATGATCTGATGGATCTTGGTACCCAATAGACAGCTGACCATAATCTTCTCCTTGTCCAGCCTGGTGAATGTGACATCTGTGTGTCTCACAATGGAGTCACCTATGACTACAAAATTTGGTTTAGATGTGCTTTGCCTTACGGTCTTATTTGGTGAGACATTAGTGCTTGTGTTTTTATGTGTATTGAATGCTGCATGTGCTGTATTAGGTGGAGCATGTTTGTGTTTGGAAGGTCTCAGGTGTTTACATAGGTTTCTGGTGAGTACCTCCATGTATGATGGTTTGTGTGTTGTGTGCTTATTTTGTGTAGGAGGCGTAGTATGCGAGCTGACAACCTGTTCAGTTTTATTACTCTGTGTGCTAGAGAGCAAGGATTCCAGATTCTTACTATTGATGCATCTCTCACAAATTGCAGTTGGGTGACTTAGGAGTAGAAGGTTATCAGTGTACATGAGGCAGTTGCTACACTGCCTCAGGATACCCAGGTTAATCAGGCTGGTATAAGAAATGTAGGGAAACTGACCATCCATAATGCTAGGTTAAATCCTGTTTTCACAGTGGGGAGAGAAAATGGAAGAGTGTGGTATAACTGAGTTCTCTAAACAGGGCCTGTACTAATGGGATGCTCTATAAAGGGTCTTTGCTGAAGGAGGGGTTCTCTAAATGGTATGAGGCTATTGTAGATTTTGGTGGTTTTGGGACTGTTTAAGGGGCAAAAGTGCAGCTGCAGTGCTCTCTGCAATTTAAGGGCTTCTTGGATGGATCACAGGCAGCTACTAAGGGAAAATTTATCTACTGAAGTTATTACATCTCTAACTCTCAATGGTTACCCCCACTGCGCAGTAGTGCACAACGGTGCATGGAGCTGTGCTATGCATAAACATATGAACACAGCAGAATAGTGGCTGTTCACCTAACTCTGTGGAGCTGGGATTATGTAGCAACAGTGAGCAAACTGAATTAAACATTTTAACCAGTAAAAAAGCTCAAAACTGAGCCCTGAGCCAGCTACCTTGAATCAGATGAGTCCTAACTGCACTCTCTTGCCACAATGGTGTGTGTGTGTGTGTGTGTGTGGGGGGGGGGCACTCCAAAAAAGATAGCCTAGTTTATTGCTTAATTTAACAAACAGAACCAGAATAAGCAGGTCTGAATCTAGTCTGTGTTTCAGCAGACCAAAAGTGAAACAAATTAGCAAGAACAGTTTAACAAAAAATCAGCAATATAACAAAAATGCAGTTTAAAAGTGCAAAGTACAGTATACAATTGTACTTACGATTAACAGAATGCAACAGATTCATTGGATTGCACAGATGAATACAACAGAGTAGCGGCTGGTCACCTAACTCTAAAGTTGCCTTATCAAAATGCTAAAGTACAGTAAAGGGAAGCAGTAAAACTATTTAAAATCACAGAGAAATACAAAACAGTTAAACAGTTATAAAGAGTGAGTGAATGAAAAAAAATGTGTGAAATAAAATCTTCAAAAGCATGACAAACAAGTTCTCATTAGAGAATAGATAACTGGTACAGATGAACAAATACATAGGTTTTCAAAAGTTAAAGTAAACATCCTGGCTTTGTGGCATAAAGGGTAAAGCCCTGACTATGACCCGGAAGACGCATTCAAATGGCAGGTTAGGTAATAGAAAAGTTGGAACATAGGGTAGTGGAAAACTGCAGGTAATGCTGGCTCAGTCTTTTTGTATAAGGAAGAGATGATACTTGACTGATCTTTGTTCTGGTGTTAGCATAGGCTTGTACAGTCTCTGTAAACTGCAGACACATAGGCTTGCTATCCCAAGATGGTAAAGGTATCCATGTGTGTGTGTGTGTGTGTGTGTGTGTGTGTGTGTGTGTGTGTGTGTGTGTGTGTGCACACACATTGGGGAGGATATTGGATACCATGCTGAGAGTGATGTAGTATTAATATGTTATATTAATATGTAGTACTAATAATGTAATGCATCAGATGATGGGGTTAGTGCATAGCTAGAAATGCTCCTGTAGCTGCTACATGAAGGAGGGCTTTGGGAGTGGGGGGTGGGAGTGGTACCAATTAGTTTCCAGGCCTGGGGACAATTATACTGAAGGGACAAGTCACAGACTGAGTTCCCTTATTCTACAGTACAATATGTTTCATGCATCTGGCATATCACACCCCACTACTATTATTTATGTAACAGTAATGTACTCCATTGACTTCAGTGAACTACATGAACTGCCTAAGTTTCTAAGGAATACGGCTTTGAGTAGCTTGAGTACGGTTTTATAAATGGATTTTCTGGATATTCTTGCAATGGCCTTTCTCCTGTAGTTTCTGATTTTTTTAACACTTAATTTTTATTTATTTACAAACTGAATATTCATTGTTAATGTATTTAGTAATTTATTGTGGTTTGTGCTAGAATTTGTTAGTTTTATAATTTAAATATGTTTTATTTAGTTTATTTTTAGTTCAGATGCTTGGACTGTTTTTAGGTAATATCATTGTCTTATTGACTACTTACAGTTAGTTTTCTTCAGCATTTTTTTTTAATTCCAGTAAGAACATGTGCAGTTGCAGAGGCTTGCTTTCATTAGTTAACATTGTTTTGAGGGAGGAGTTTGTGTGGATTTTGTTTATGCAGTGGATGAATCGTTCAGCTATCATTATTATTATTTATTGCAAGGAGTGAAAAATATAGGGTTTGTTTCAGTTTTTTAATCTTACTTAGAATTTTAAAATTTAAACTAAGTGTAACCTTGAGTGAAAGTGTTGCTCTGGGTATGTCATTGTTACTTGCTTATGCAGTGTTTAAAGGTATTTTTTCCATTTTAATGAATGGGAAATATAGCTCACATTATATTTTTTGTAGTTTTCAACTAAAGTACTGGAAGTTGTGGGTTTGGGCGTTAGTTTTGGGGCTACAATGCTTAGGAGTTTCATTATCAATATTTCACACTAACGTACAAGTTCATAGATCTAACACACACACACACACACACACACACACACACACATATTTTTGGTTAACAATCCCACACTCAAACACACTTTTATCAGCCGATCTCATATTTACATACACACCAATTCTTCAAAATGTGAGTCAATAAAAACAATGATGATTTCACCTTCAGTGAAAGTCTCCTTTCAATCAGATGCATGTAACTCAGCATGCAAGTTGTAAAATACTGTGTGTGAGTTGTATTACATTTACCCACTTGAGTTTCCATTAAATGATATAGACTTACCCTCACAGTCTAATTCCAGCCTCCTGGATAAGTATTACATTACCCAAAAGCCCCTGCAATGATTACTGCTTAAATGACTCAAACTTCAATGTTGTACAGTTGATCAAAGTTTTGTTGCAGGTTTTGTCTGCTAAGCATTATTTGTTATGGACTCTGAAAACATTAGGGTAGATGATGCCTGTTTCTAGGTTGTGCTAATCTTTGTAATAATACTATATTAATGACTTAAAAGTTGAAATGCTAGACTTGCTACTTCAGTTTGAAGGGCAGCTGTGTCCAAAATGGCAGTGCAGTGCTGAAGACTATTTTACCCAGTACGCCCTACAGATCAATAAAATTTACTCTTCAAAAGTAGAATACTGATATATTATAATGATTTTGGTGTGAACTGTGTTGTATTTAACCACTTGTGATCCCATTAGAGTACTCTAAATTCACTTTCATGGTCTGACTCCAGTCCTCCCTATATTACACCACCCACAACCTTAACTTGCGCATCCCTTATATTACACCACCCACAACCTTAACTCGCGCATCCCTTATATTACACCACCCATAACCTTAACTCCAGCCCTCCTTATATTACACAACCCACACCCTTAACTCCAGAACCCCTTATATTACACCACCCACAACCTTAACTCCAGCCCTTCTTATATTATACTACCCACACCCTTAACTCCAGTATCCCTTATATTACACCACCCACAAACTTAACTCCAGCCATCCTTATATTACACAACCCACAACATTAACTCCACCACTCATTATATTATACCACCCACAACCTTAAATCCAGAACCCGTTATATTACACCACCCACAGCCTTAACTCGAGCCCTCCTTATATTATACCACCCACAACCTTAAATCCAGAACCCGTTATATTACACCACCCACAGCCTTAACTCGAGCCCTCCTTATATTATACCACCCACATCCTTAACTCCAGCATCCCTTATTTTACACCATCCAGAACAACATTTTTGATTACTTTTCAAGTGGCTCATGCTTATTAGTCATAAAGTAGTTTAGAGTTCCACTGTACATTTTGTTTTGCTCCTGTTTATTTATGGAGAGTAAGAGCACATGGTGGGTGACACCTTTACTGTGCTCCTTCTTGAAGATAATGTTTCACTGCTGCCATCATTTGAAATACCAGAATTGTTTTTATTTGAAGGAGTAGCTGTGACAAAACTGAAGTCCATTACAGCAGAAGGACATACCTCTTTTTCTGATTTAAGGTGGCTGGTAAGACATAGTCTGCAGTACCTTCCTGAATGGATCTTGGGTTTTGTTGCAAGGTCATACCTTTCTTTAATAGGAAAGTAATTTGTTTAGTTTGACATAAGGCAAGGCTGGATTTTTTCAGGTAGTTTAACAAAGGAAAAATGTACTTCATTTGAAAGAATTTCCATGGCTGCATGAATCCTAGCTGTTGGAGCTTTTATTGACCGAAGACTGTTTTCTGGTTGAGGGGTTCCTTTAACTTTTCCTGCTTTCCTTTCGGAGCAGAAAAACGATGAGACTTTCTGTGGCACTCCGATCCGATGGCTGATTTTACATGTGGCTTGAGTGTATATGGCTGTCACAAGAGAAAGTGAGAATAAGGTGCACTCCTAAATATTTGCATGGGGCACTCATTCCATGATTGATCTATAAGGATATACAATTTTCCAATGTAGGAGGGCTTAATTCTGTTTTACGCTTGCAAAATAATAAACATATATGCATTTATTTGTTTGGCTGGTTAATTATTTTATTGCTTGTATGTGTTTATGATTTATTGTAAGTTGTTTTGTGTCAGCTCATGCAATAATATGATAAGTTGCTTTCTAATTCTTCTTCAAGATTTGATTGGCCTTTTTATCACTACATATTGATACAATTATTTGCACACGCTTTTATCTACAGCACAGGATGAAGCTACCAGTGCTGTAAGAAAATCAAACAGAAAAATGCTTTGCATTAGAATCACTTTCTAAACACAGAAAAGGCGAAACAGCTGTAATACAAGGAAGTACTTTTACAAATACAGGTATATAAAGTTCTGATTGTTTTGGAGTTGCAGTAACATAGACAGAATCTGCTATTACATGCTTCTGTAAGGCTTCATTAATTACCATAATTAGATATGACTACAAATTCAGAAACATAATATGTATTACAAAACAATATAGGGTTCATGTACAAAACTCAGAAATAGTTTGATGTAGATGCATGACTTTCTGGAAAATTCTATATTGCGCAACTTATAAACAAAGGGATTTTGTTTAGATCTAGGGATGTCACTGACCCCCTTTACTCAGCCCTCATTAGGCCAGTCATTGAATATAATGCTCCCTTTGCCATGTATCTATATAGACACATGCAACAACTGGAACACCTACAGACATATTTTACTAAAAGGTTACAAGGCCTAAACTACATGTTCTACATGGACTGACTCAAAGCCCTGTTGCTATACTTGGTATCCTACAAATTTGCTAAGAAGTAGGCTGTCTCAGGCACACAAGGCACCCCCCGACCCATTACTGAGGGATTTACTGCATTTCAGCAAGTCAAATGACATCAGAAATGCAAAATCTGGGGATCTAAACTTCTTAGATTTGTGGTTTACCCCAGGACTGCCCCTGTACTAATAAGAGACAGCTCCTAAATGTATTATTCCTTGCATGGGACCCCTAAAATTATCTATGGTATAATCCCAGTTATTCTCATTAGGGGTACTATATAATTATCTATAACCAAATGGGATAGGTTATTATGAGCACAAAAAGGGAAACTAGCTAGTCTTAAAATGAACCGCAAGGGCAGCTAGCCAATACTAACATATGAACCAAAGCCAAAAGTTATAGGGTGACATAGGCCCAAAAATCAGGGTTACATTTTAAATACTGCTCTTACAAACTTAGACTGTTGCTAGAATAACAGGTTTTGCATTAGCATGTATTTTCTGAAGGATATGAAGTCAGTCTCTGTTTGCCTTCTATGAGCGTGACACTTAACCACACAGTGCTCTGGGCAGTTGAGAAACTGGGCTAGACACTCTTCCTGTGTCTCCTGGAACATATGCCTATTAACCACCTATGAATCTAACTCAAAAATATCCAAACAGTACTGCTTGAAGAATATTTAACTAAAAAGCTGGTAATTGCGGTCCTATAGAGTAAACTGGATGACTGCAAGTGTGAAATCAAGCTATACACAGCCTGGTCATTTTTGTGTTCTGAAGAATGTCACATGCTTATTCCTTTTTTTTTAATGACTTCCAAAGGTTGTACACACTAACTATTGTGAACTCCTCATCCTTGGGGGAGCTTGCTGTCCTGCATAGCCCACTGGAACATCTCTTTTCTCTATAAATATTAACTCTAAGGTGTCCCCTCCTTGGCAAAGGGCAAACACAGAACTGTAACAAAGCTGACTTTCATAATTGTTGGTGTTAGTAACAATAATGCTCTCAGTTGCACTGGGGAGCTGTTTTTGAAAGAGGGATTATTTTAGGATTCAAAGAGGTACAGAATTGGGAAATCGTGGTTGTAAATCTTTATGTTGCATTTCTTTCCATTTGATGATGATGCTGTATAAAAAGAATTGTGCATCATTTCCAAAACCTACACAAATTTCTTTTAGTAGCTTCTCATACAGTCGGTGTTTCTCACTGCCCAGGCCAAAATGTGGATAACATCTTTCACGCCATCTACAGAAGGGAATATTTTTTTTTTTAATGTTGTCCATTAGTCTCAGGAAATAAGCATCATATTGCAATCCTTTGGAAGTATTAATAGCCATGTGTTACATATGGACAGAATACATAAGAAATGTTAGTAAGTACCTGAAACATTTGAGTTGAAGAAAGTCAAAACAGACCTTAAATGGTTGAAGAACATATTTGTACCTTATCACATGCTTTATTTATTCATCTTTATAATGTCTATTTTTTCTGAGAAATAAGCCACAGCAGTATTGTGGAGTTTCTCAATTCTAGAGGGATATGGGAATTCAGATCAGTAATTACAATTCTGAATTCTTACTGTATTTAAAGAAATAAATCAAGGGTACTACAACCAAGAAAAGAGGACAAAAACATGTCAAAGTGGCTACATAGGAGGAAACAAAAAATAACAGATGATGTAGATTCTATAAAAGTAATAGAAATATAATGTAACATTGTGTATGTTGGAGAGCAGCAGAATTTACAAGTAGATAAGAGTATTGATATCCATGTATTATAAAAAAAAAGTTTTACTTCATATTAGTTGTTTGTTAACATGGTTACTACAGAAGTTTTTAATTCCATTTATTTATTGATATTAGAAATATCCTGACATTTTGGGTGGCCATGGTGGTGCAGCAGTTATCGTTGCCACCTCACAGCAAGAGGTTCTCCGGTTCGATCCTTGGCTGGGGTGTCTTCTGCGTGGAGTCTGCATGTCCTCCCTGTGGGTTTCCTCCCACGTCCCAAAGACATGCTGTAGGTAGATTGGACACTCTAAATTGGCCCTAGGTGTGAGTGTGTGCATGTGTGTGCCTTCTGTGGAAGGTTGGGTGCCGGGCTGGCAACTCGACACTGTAAAACTCCACTGCCAATCATGAGCGGACAGGTGATCCTCTGTGGCGACCCCTAACTGGGAAAAGCTGAAAGAAGAAGAAGAAGAAATATCCTGACATTTTAAATCATGTTACTTATTTCCTAAATTGTAGTAGATAAATATTCCTGCACAAACAAGGATCATCATGTTGCTTCTTACTTCTACTTCATTCTCAGAATTATAGACTATATAATAATGAGGTGAGGTAGGGGAATCAAGTTATAAATCTTCAGTTAGTTATATGAAATAAGTTTGGACCACACCCTGACTTCCTTCAGAAGTTAAAATACTGCCAACATGGCAACTGGTCTATTTACATAAACAATTTTAAACATATGTCAGTGTAAATTACAGCACTTCTATCTTTATGTGCAGTAAACGTACACCCATCTACGGGAGCATACATTAGCCTATCAGAATGTTCAGGCAAAGTCTGCACTATAAGGAAAGTCACATGATAGGACATTCACTTCTAAAATATTTGAAGAAGAACTAAATCTGTCTTACTAAATGATGGTATAAAGATATCTTACCTGTCTGGTTCTGTAAGGCTTTTACCGCTGTCATTGTCAGTGCCAGAAGGTCCATAATTCCACAAAATGTCCTCTGCAGCGATGAAGTATTCCCTTTTTTTCCCATTTAGTTGGTAATTATTGGAGCTCTTGTAACATTCATTGACTTTATACAATGCTAGCATGCCAGCTGTAAGATTAAGGAGAGAAAACATGTACTTCTATAATCTAACTGTAGAAGCATATATTTAAAAAGATGCTGATTCTGGTATACATTTCATATTAAAGGAAATAAAATATTGTGAGTGCATACCTTTAAGGTGATCATTTACTTGACAGCTGAGAAGCCATTTACCAATGTGGCTAGGAAGCATCTCTGCAGTGACAAATGTTGCTGGAAACAGGCTTACTACATCTGATCTGTGGTTCCTAATGGTTAGTGTCTGTCCATGGAAGAAAGCTGTGTGAATGTCCACTTCATTCCCAATCCCGAACAGATGCCAAGATACATGGTCCCCTGAGCACATCTCAATACCAGGAAGGTTCCCAAATAAATAGCCATTTATAGCTGCAGCAATTTAAAGTAAAACAAAATTAATTATCTATGTAAATGAAATACAAATAAAATTAAATGTCATATTATGTCATATTAATGTAACAGTAATATGTCATTTTATATGCACTATGTAGAGAAAAAGCTTCCATACTCAGGAGATACACACCACATGAGTATAACAAGATTAGTTAAATAATAATAATAATAATAATAATTATAATATATACTTTATTCTAAAACATATAGTTTTATAAGATAGGCAGTTGAAAGGTCTGAACATGCAATGTATCAAGCTCATTAACTGTAATAATCAACACAGCAACATTTGCAAGCTATTAAATAGTACACAAACAGTCATAACATTAAACATATAAAAATATAGATCTTTTTTCCTTTAGAAACTTATTTGTAAATTACTCCTTTGACTAGGTTTATTATCACTTTCTGTTTCTCTCTTATTACATGTTATCAGTATAATCTGAACACAAATTTGTAATGAACCTATTTAAGTGTAACTTAGACAACTGGATGGGACAAAATAAATTTACCCCAGGGTGTCATCTATGTCCCTTCTGGATAAGGGCAGTTGGTGCTGGTCATAGACTCACTCTGCAAATGTAGACCATACAACTTGGTCAATAAGGGAACAAAGGTATAACATGGCTAGGCTTATAAAGGCCCTGGGGCCAATGGCCTAGTGAACTCATATGAACCTATAACAGCCTGACTAGTTGATTTGGTTTTCTCTGGATAGGTACAAAAACTGACCAGACAAATCCAGAAAGTGACTGACAGCCAAATCATGATTTTTTTTAATACTGATAAATGCCCTATACATACTTCATTAGTGCTGTTTGCAAAGTGGCACAAGCACCAGTTTAAAAAAAATCTGTTAAGGAAATAAAAGACACCAGCACAAAAAGTGTGAGTTAGGGACAAGATAATTTTCTGTGAACTTCCATACTCCCTGGCAGAGCCTTTCAATGTGAAAAAATTAATTAAACATGCTCATAACAAGGCTCAACCTTCCCCACTTCTATAGTTGGTTCACTCCTTGTTATGTTTTAGTATTTTATAGCCCTCATGCATTTTTCCTGCTCTCCTTCATTTCACAGACATGTGACCTAACTCTTCACTTTCATATATGTTCCAGCCATACTATGATGTAGGAAAGAATTCAGGCTATGCATATAAACATCTTTTAATTGAGTTATTAGTTTCAGGCAGCTTGCATAAGACAGTAACCATATTTTGTATAATCTACATCTCAGCAATTGAGTAAAACCTATGGCAAAGATTAGTGTCGGTAGTGCTACAGAATTAGGCCACAATATGGGAGTATAATACACAAGAAGGAAATTATGTGACTTTTCTTTCTTTTAGATGTCACCTCAATAACCATTTGCAATTCTCTGGAATGCAAATGCCATCCCCAGAACAGCATGACTAAGTGTATGAAAAAGAACTCTGTAAACCAAGTCTAAGATCACAGTGCCCTGAAGTATTACCCTTAATCTGAGGTACAGTGAACTTGGAGTTAATATAAGTAGTGAAGGAAGGAATACAGGTGGGGTGGGGCTTGATCACTGAAAAAAAAACTTTAAAAAGAAAATAGTAAGTTTTGGCATTTTCTGTTCTCCTTTTAACTCATTACAACCGAGTGATGTCTCCAGGCGTTTCTGCAGTTACCTCCTACTGCTCCTCTAGGCGTCAAATATTGCCTGTTCATATTTGCATTAATAATTCCAAAACCATGTTACATACAAGGTATCGGAAAATTTTATCTTGAAGAATACATGATAGCAAACACAATTGTATTGATATGTGACCTCTGTCAATGGGTATTTGTTAAAAATGTAAGGTGATAACTTCAATTTTTAAATGTTGAAGCCACGCCCACTAGGAGTTAAAGGTACACACTCAAAAGAGCTCTTCTGGTGGGAATGAGTTCAGGTTACAAACAAGCAGATGAGTTTTAAATCAATAGAAAATAATCTGCTAAAACCCTAACACAATAACAATTACAAAATACAGCTAACAAAAATCATAAAAAGAAGTCACTGGCAAGAGCAGAAAAAACGCAGGAAGTACCTAGCATATGGTGGAGGTCTGCAAACCATGTTGCCATTGCCTAGGTAACAAGTTATGAAATATAACAGGAAGCTACACTTGCACAAGCTGGTAACATGGAAATTTCTAGCAGAAGTAAAATAGCAACTGCCAAGGAAATTGAATACAAATTAGGGAATCCCAGACACAAGTAAAACACCAAACACCACACCCTCACAATGAGGAAAGTGCAGATCAGTGGTAAATGACTTCATCTGCCACCTGGAGCAAGCGAGTAATAATAAGGATTACTGGGGATGCACACTAAAAGCCACAGAATGTAGAATGGCCATGAAATAACTACACATACTAAGATGGAGAAGGCAACAGCCCACCAGCAGGAGCCAAATGAACCAAAGCCTTGGTGTAGAAGTGAAAATCTCCAAAATGAAACAACTGACGCACAGTCCGGAGATGTCCAAGCTCCTAACCAAATCATCCATGTCTTGGACTGAGCACAGCCTACAAAAACATCTTCATAACTGCTGGACTTATGGATTTCACAATGTCAATAGGGAGACTGCCACCTCAAATATGTTGTGTCTGTATGTGGTGTACTGTAGCATCATAATGTCACATATACATTATATAACTAAGCTGTAAAATGCTTGGGGTGCCAAAGACAAATGCTTAGCAAAAAACTGTGGCTGTCACTGCAGCAGCCAGAGATCTAGGTAACAGAGGAATGTATCCCATTGTGCAAATTTCAAGATGCACAAGTTCCCAGCAGCAGTGATTACGACAACCACTTATCGTGGTGTTATGATGGTGTATAACATTTCACATGTAGAAGTGCAGGTAAGAGCACTTTATAGTACAGTGATACCCAGATGATTTTACTGGGCACTTTAGATAACCAGATATAAAGACAACATATGTTCTCAGTGATATCTGAGCACAAGTCTCATAGACTGACTCGTTGTTCACTTCAAAGGATGGGTATAAAAAGTGACCAGATAAATGCAGAAGATGCCTGTCAACCACATCCTGAATCATGCCTTATTTAATGGCGTAAATCATGAATCAGGATGGATGTATATTTATTTAGTTAGTTGGTCGTTTGTTTTTGTTGACTAGAGGTGTACAAGTGGGCAGAGCACATTTTCAGTGGAGGCCTGGGAAGAAAAGATCCTTCATAATACATTTACATTAACAAGTGAATTTCTGACAGTTCTCAGAAAAAAATTACAAGACAGGTATACACAGTAAAGTATATACTGTACATCAACAATTATAAGTCTATACAGTTATTGTAGCTCTAAAATATTGCAGGAAGTAAATGGATTGATACTGTAGAAGAGAAAACATTGTTGCAAAGAAGTTTAGTTTTCTTAAATTTCAGTAAAGAAAAGTTTGCAAGGAGTTCAAGATACATAAAGTAAATTATAAAATTATGTAGGACGGGATATTTTAATATTGTATAGGTTTGTAAACAGTTCAAGAGAGATATAATGAAGTCAGGTATAGACTTATGTAGGAGGAGACATTAACATTGTATAGGAGGATAGTGATAATAACATACGTTAAATAGCAAGGCTAACCTAATCAACAGCCACACAGTTGACAAAAAAGCACATCAGCAAAGCGCACACATGGACTAGTGCACCAGTCTCACTACAAACACATTGGAAATACACAAACGCACACTAATGAAGGCTAATGCTTAGTAACACCAAAGCCACATCTGCAGTTCTGGACATTTCCGTGCTTTGCAAGCCTCTGCTTGCTTGGTAGTGATGATCAGCAGACAAGGACCACGGCCCCCTGCTCCCAAGCGCTGGGATTAGCTGCTCATTCCCATTCTCCCCATTTGGCTCTTCCAGCATCTGATCCACTGTTTGAATTCAGGTCATGTTGTTTATAGTCTGGGCTTTATCCCACTGCAGAGCAGACCTGGCAGAACCTTTACGTTTTTAAAATACTTATATACACAGGAATAGAAATTCAAGAAAATAAAAAAATATTTGTTACGGGACTACCAAAAAGACCACTGATTTGTATGCTTTCATTCTTGAGTTATTTATGAACTTTATCAGAAAAAAGCATTACAACTACACACTCCACACACACACACACACACACACACACACACACACACACACACACACACACACACACACACACATACACACATATATATATATATATATATATATATATATATATATATATATATATATATATATATATATATATATATATATACACACACACACACACACATAGATTTATCTGCAAACAATGAAAGAATGCTTGTTTGATTCACCAGTTTCTAAAAATAAATATTGAAACCGGTGAGTAAAAATCAGTAGAAAACACGCACAAAGTTTCATGAAGGCAAGCCCACCCTGCAATCCCCTAAATTAAGTATACCATCTCCTCAGTCGCAGCACAGTAAAGAAAGGGGAAAAATCCCTGCAAAGCATTCCTCCAGCTCTTGCAATATTACAAATTGCATTAAAACTCACAGTGATATTAAATTTCTACACTAAAGCCATTCATCCTTCAATGTGTCAGCCACTTGTAACTGTGGCATAAAAAAACAAGTTGTGCGCTTTTCATAAAATAAAAAAAAAAGTCAGATGCTACAAAATTTACCACCGAACATTTCTCATTTCAATGCTCTCAAATTTAACACACTTTTTAAACTAATCACATCATTTAAACCTGGATGAAATCAAGGCATCTAAATTAAACTGCAAAAATAATTCCTTTCCATTTAACAAATTATTATAATCACCTCCCCTGAAATCTATTTCAGAATTTGCAATCACTAAAAAGGGAACTTTTTAAAATTCATGCACAGCCTGCTATGTTTTGCTAAAGCATTACTTGGCCACACATACTTTTAGTTTTAAAGTTATTGAGATGATTAGTGAAAGTGGTAGACTTGGTAATATTATTAACTATACTGAGAGCCGTGAATTATTTTGGATATTACATCTGCAAGCCGACAAAGCCTTTGGGCTTAATGATAAGGTTTCTTTAAAACCTAAATTGAAGAGTAGCAGATTCTAATTATTTTTTCATCATGTGCATAAGAACTGCATATTCATTGGTTGTTTCCTTTTTAAATTGCTATTTAATGACTGTGTTATGTAATTTTGGGTATGGTCTGAAGAAGTTTTACGAAAACGCTTAGTTTTATCAGTTAAAATAATTTTCATACCTTTTAGCCTCTCTGACACAGTTTATTTATTTTTTTTACTATTACTTGGTATTATTACTTTAATAACATAATTACGTTCATGAATATGCTCTGATAATCTATGCTTGATCTTACAACATAAAAACTTGTGTAGCCAGTAAAATTGGCTAGGTACACTAGCCCCTTAGATTGATATGTATACTGCCCCTTGCACTGCAAAAGTTTTTGTTATTGTTTGCTACTGTAAAATAAGGTAATCTAGTTATGAATTTACACTACACACAAACCCATTACATGGAAAAGTACATTTTCTTTTACAAGAAATAGAATTTATATTCTGATTTTTTTAATTCCTACAAATTTTTAATATTAACAGCTTTTCCTACATACAACTTTAGGGCAAGTACCTAATACCAAGCAGATCTCTTGACTACCCAAAATTACTTTCCAGTTATCAATAACTGGATTTTCAGTCCAACTTGCATCCACCAAGTAGGTTAAAATTAATGACCTATTAACTTTGTCATTACTTTCCTCAGTTCTGCAATTTAAAGAAGGAAAAAATATCACTGAAAAGATCTTACAACTGAACTGTTGAGATATGTATTACCAGCAGACAGAGCAAAACCAATGCAGGAATACATCACTGGAAACTGCATTCTAATTGGTCAGGACATAGATGATGAAATTATAAAGGTCAGCTACTCACCATGCATCTTATTGCTTTCCTGAAATTCCTCATCATCTTTGATCACAGAGTCAGATTCAGCATAATGTTTTATGTTGTCATCAAGGTACCAGCTCATGTTCTCATCAACTACAGAGAACATTAATATAAAGTCTCTGTCCACATCTGTGCGAGTCAATGAAGTGCCATCCAGGACTCCTAAAAACAGAAAGTATATTAAAAATCAGAATATACACTCACATGAGCCAATAATTGGCTTTGTTTAACTGAGAATATCATCAGAAAGGTGGAATCCAATCTTCTTAGCATAACATTGTGTGGAATAGGACAGAAGGGATGATTTTCAAGGCTGCTGCTAGTATGAAATCAAGTTCATATCAAATACACTTTGAGTTTCTGACACTGCAGCGCAAATTTCATTAATCGTAACGTACATCAAGCACACCCCTTCTCTGTGAAGGAAACGCAAAGTGAAAGAAGCCATATATGCTAAAAAAGTGTAACAAATGGAACCTTTAGTCAAACAAATGAGACACACAAGAATGTAAACATGACTACAACAGGATAAAAAATAAATTTAATAAGATTTGATAAAAGAGTTGAATGTCATCTTTTATCAAATCTGAACTTTAAATCCCTCATAATTCCAATTAACAACTTTACTTGGTGGAATGTGTGAAACTGCCAGTGATCACTTCCTTTAGACCCTGCAAGCAGTGTTTTTCAATAACTTAGGTTTCTGGATAAGGGTGAACAATTTACTTTGGACATATAAAGTACCTCTCCTTCACAAAATTGACAAAATCAATCAACAAACCCTATCCAAACATTCTGATAGGGCAAATATGTCTACAAAACAATTCAGAAGTGCAAATCCCTCCTTATCCTTTGATTTTGTCATTTAAATTATTTAGATCAAAATTTACTTTCATGATTGATCCATATTTTCCACTTACAGAGGGTTTCCAGTCTGGATGTCAACTCATAGCTAAGAAAACTGCCTAACTTTCATGGAGATGGATCCGACATCCTGATTCCAAAGTGCCAGAATCATGTGTGACACCTCTATCACTGTACCGTTGAGACACAGTTATAATTTACAATATATTCCAGCATCTTCCAAATCAAAAAGATATAAGACCAGTTAAAAAGAAAAAAGGTTAAAAGATGTTTTTGGAGATGCATCCTTCCTGCACCCCTGACTCCCCCTTACTTAATGCATCAACATCACAGTCACCCAGCAGGGGAATAAGGATAAGCATTAAAAATGCAAAACACCACTCCATGCTCCTGGGTTATAGCATTTATACAAAAAATAAATACAATTGCATGCCTTATAAATGTACAGTGAAAGTTAACTCTACCAATGAATTTTTTTTTTAAATTAAGTAGTGCCATTTTGCCGGACAGGGAAATTTCTCACAGTTATACCTCTTTCTAAACAGAGTAATCCACAGTACAAATGTCAAAAACAAAGAAACAGCAAAACAAAGAACCAATACACACATGTGTGTATATATATATATATATATATATATATATATATATATATATATATATATATATATACACATTTGTGTGTGAATGCCACAAACAATAAAACAGCTACTTACAAAACCCAGAACCTATCATATATGCAGAAAAAATAAATACAGCTAATGCAAGTATACCCAAAAAAAAAAGAAAGAAATTTACAGGGGCACCCTTCATATCGAAGGCTCTACTCCACATGCCTTTTCTTAAATATGCTCACCCCATAGCCATACAACCATGTGGAAAGGGAAAACACCATGCGAGAGAGTAATTCATAACTGTATCATACAATCTGTCCCCTACAAACAATCAGAAGTAGCAAGTTTATCATGCACACTCTATTTTTACTGATGAGGATGGGATTCCATTACAATATACAATAAAAACAAAATTATGACATTGTCAAGCCACCAATAATACAGTTCGTTTTGCCTGTTGTGCATATCACAGTTACTTTAATATATACTGCAGTATAGCCTAAAGTTTACCCTTAAGGCTTAATGTACATGCAGATTTCATGTGGTTCTGTCTTGCTTTTCAGTTTCTGCAATGATAGTAAGGCATTTAAATGTCCATTGCCTGTCTCCTGGGTTTCTACATTTAGTCCCCAGGTATGAAATCTTGTACACCAAAACTGAACCCAGTAATATTGCATGGCGTATTTACTGCACGTTACTTTCATCAGGATTTTGGACAGTTTACTATTGTATTAGCCTTAAGGCAACACATAGGTAATCTTCACTTTCTCTACTTACTTTCAGAATGAACTGCACAAAAATTCAGAATAGTACCACCAGACTACCACAATGCTTTTGTTATTCAGTGGAGTATAACTTATGACCCAATGGATGTAGAACTGACAGAATGTTTTGTGTTAATTGAAAATTCACTGAGAAAAACAACAACAAATGGGCATGGAAGCAGAGAAAATTTGTGGTAGTTTTAACAAAATAAAATTTGCACTTCATAATAAGCAACAAATCAGCAAAGGGCCAGCCTTAGACTAATTGAACCTATAAGACCCACTGGGGCCACAGGTATAGAGGAACACTGCTATATTAGCAATGTCTGTACCATCTTATAATATATGAAGCATAATGTCACAGTTGAAAGTTTATTACTACCATGCCAAATGTTGCCTTCCTAAATAATTTTAAGAGAATGTTACTATTAATCAACATACAGAAACATCACTGCACAACAAAACCAACAAAGATCAAAAGTAAAAATTAATAAAACTAAACCATTTAAAATGGAAAACAAATGCTTTCCTCTTCCAATCTGTCAGCTACTAAAAAAAAAAATACAAATTCACCTAGCCATGATTTGCCTGAGTTGTCTGAATCAGTGGTACTGTTAGGAATATAGTTTTTGATAAGGTAATATGAAAGACTAGCGGTAGGGGTATGCTTAATATTAGGGTTAGCACACGAGTAAGGATGTACCTTCTTACTTGTGTGTTATAACCTTAACCCTTCTACTGCACCTAACTCCAAAGCTACACATTAGCTTACCAAAATCCCTCTCCCTTAACAGTACCAGTTCAGCCACAGACACAACCTTACATGCAAAATGTTAAAACTATCACCAACACAGCTGTTATTCTCACCCTAACCCACGCAGAGTCACTCACACACTTGAAAACATTCACACACACCACTCAGTCTTCTCGATTACCTGGCCCTTATTCCAGCCTTAACCACAAAACTTCCCAAAACTGCATGCAAACACAGCTCACAAACCACAAAAAATATTTGCTGATCCCACCTCTGACAACAACTGACATCACCAAATTGAACATTTGATTTAATGTTACAGCAGTATACTTTACAACAGCAGAAAATAACACATATCATTTTAAAAGGTTGCAGTATTCTTTGTCAAATTTATTTATTTATTTTACATTTGTTAACCGGGGGTGTTTGACTGAGCCGAAAAGGCCCTTTTTCAGCAGAGGCCCAGGGAGAAAAACTCCACACAGAAAAATTACAGATACATTTAGTTATTTAGACATGATCAGTATACATACAAATTACAAAAGACATGTTTTTACAGTGGCATGCAGCACATCAACAGTTACAGTGGAGAGACCAAACAAAAAATATTAATTTAAAAATAAAGGTAATTAATAGATTTGTGGTGCACAGCTGAAATTTGGAACATAGGTAGAATGCATACATAGTACACAGGTACAGTACATACATTGTAGATTAGCCAGTGTTCACTTGAGATGTTGCCTGATGAGGTCTTTAAAGGAGGCTTGGGATGATGTGTTTTGAATGCTAGTGGGGACAGAGTTCCATTTTTTAGCCACTGAACTACTATATAGTGCATCTCCAAAGCTATTGCAGCTGTTGGTGACTTTTAGTAGTAGTTTTCTTGATGATCTAAGAGGCCTTTTGGCTGAGTGATGTTGTACTAGGGTTTTGAGGGCAGGACACTTATTGGGGAGGTAATAGATCGAATGACAGAGGCAGAGCTGATTTTAGGTTAAGAGGTTGGGCAGTTCAAGCCAGTGGAGCTGTCTCAAAGCAGTGCAGTGATGAATTCTATATGAGCAATTTGCAGCAAAGCGGGCAATTCTGTTATAGCAGGCTTCCATTTTGCTTAGTTCAGTTTTGCTGAGATTAGTCAGAATGGGAGATGCATAGAGTAGGGTGGATAGAAATTGGGAGCGAACAATGGCTGATCTTGTGTTGTTGATAACATATGGTTTGATACGGTAGAGTGATCCCAGTTTGGCATGTACTTTTTAATAGTTAAATTGAGATGACTATCAAATTTTAGGTGGGAGTCTATGGTTATTCCCAACAGCTTAGCCTGTGCCACTGGAGCGATTAGAGTAGCATTTGTGGAGTAGATAGTGAATTGATTGTTATCAGTGTTTTTGTTAGAACTGGTTATAATCATAAGCTGAGTTTTCTTTGGATTGAGGATAAGTTGGGCTTTGGTAAGGTAGTTTTCAACGTCAGAGAATGTTAGCTGAGTTGTTTGCAGGAGGGCTGGAAAGTTTTGTGCAGCACAGATTAACATAGTGTCATCTGCATACTGAATGATAGATGCATGCTGTGTGGAAGTATGGAGGTCATTTGTGAAGATTGTGAATAGTAGTGGTCCTAAAATAGAACCCTGTGGGACTCCTATAGTTAGGGGCAGCTGAGGAGAGAGAGAATTTTCCCATTTTACAGCTTGGTACCTGTCAGTTAAGTAGCTTTGGAACCAGGTAAGAGTGGAATTTGATAGGTGATATTGGTTTAGTTTGTTTAGCAGGATTTGGTGCAAGACTCTGTCAAATGCTTTGGACATATCCAAAAAAAGAGTTGACACCTGCAGGCCTTCATTTTTTATATGGTTTACTGTGTCTGTGAAGCATAGGAGGGCTGTAGTGGTACTATGGGCAATTCTGAAACCATCTGAGTAGGTGACAGGATGTTGGTATCTAGGAGATATTTTAGCATCTGGGTATGGATGCATTTTTCTAGGATTTTGGCCAGGGGGGAGAGTAAAGCAATGCGTCTGTAGTTATTAAGTTCAGTGGAGGTCCCACCTTTATGTATGGATGTAACAGGATATTTTCCAGAGTTTGGGCACATAGTTTTCAACAATTGATCTGTTTATGAGAGTGGAGACTGGGATAGCAATAGCATCTGCTGTGAGTTTCAAGAAATAGCTGGGGATTAGGTCGGCTGCTGTTGATGAGGTTTTTAGTTTGGACAGCATGCTTTTGATTGAAGTGCTGGAAACTGTTTTGAGGGTAAAGCTTGTATTAGTGTTATTTGTGTTGGGGGTGATAGTGAGGAAGGAACTGTCCTGTGATACTAAGGATAGAACTGAGTTCACAAAGTGGGAGTTGAATTGTGTTTCAATGGGAACTTTAGTGTCAGGGGTGGTTGGTTTGGGGGTAGCCTTTTGGGTGGGTTTTAGTAGCTGGTTTACATTTTTCCAAAATTTTTGGGGATTGTGTTGGTATTTAGTTTGTAATGTCATGTAGTAGGATTTTTTTTGTCCAGCCTAATGCATTTTTTTTTGCATGGTTGCGCAGTTCTTGGTACTTAGTTAGACTTTGTGTTTCTTTGTTTTTTTTTATAGTAAAGCCAGGCAGTGTCTCTGGACTTGAGGATTTGTTTGGTTTATTTACTGAGCCAGGGGTTTGTAGAGGTTCTAACCTTGATTTTGGGCAATGGAGCGACAGTGTCTAGGTGTTCTAGAAATGTTTTGTTGAAATATGCTACAGCCAGGTCAAGTGGGAGGGTTTTTTGGGGGGGGGGGGTCCAGTCACAGTTATACAGTAAAGTGTTAAGGACTTCAGGAGAGAATTTATTTGTGTTTCTAGTGGATATATAGTTAGTGGTTTTGCATATGCTTGTTCTACTATGTATAAAGTATATTATGTTGTGGTCACTTATGGTGTCTGGGAGACTGCCTGCGTGGGGGTACAATGTGGGGTTGTTAGTTAGGACCCAGTCAAGGATGGATTCCCTTTTAGATTTTTTTATCACATCTAGTTGGAATTTGGACTAGCTGCTGGTAGCCATGGAGATTTATTAGATTACTTGGTGGTTCTGATATGCAGGTGAACCAATCTAGGTTGAAATCCCCCAGAATAAGGGTTTCTTGTGAGCATGTGGAAGAACACCAGGATAAGAAGTCTTCAAGACTAGCAGGTGTATTACCAGGTGGAATATAGATCACAATTGTGGTGATGACCTTTTTAGGGTCAAGTTGAAGTTGTGAGATAAGTATGTCCCAATTATTGGGGGAAGGGTAGGAGTTTGGTAATTGATGTACAGTTATGTTGGACTTGTACAGTAATGCAGTTCCACCCCCTTTACAAAGTGGTCTGTCTTGTCTAATGATATTGTAGCCAGAAGGGAGAACTTCTGAGTTAGCTATGTTTTTATTTAGCCAGGATTCTGTTAAAGCAACTATGTCTGGCGAGTAGTGTGCTGTTGTGGCCTGGAGTTCAGGTATTTTATTTTTGATACTTCTAATATTAATATTTAGCATTAAAAGATGGTTGGTTTTGCTGCTGTTGTTGATTTGCCCAGGGATGAAGATAGTGGGGGTGTTATGTTCTGACATTTGTCTTGGAGCAGTGTGTGTTGGACAGGATGGATTTGGGCCTGGGTTGGGGTGGATATTCCCACTTATGGTGAGCCTGGTGTAAAAATGGTGATATAGATGTTGGAGTTTGGTGAGGAGTGTGAGAAAGTATTGTGTTTTTTTGGAGTAGGAATGAGATCATATGTGTTTAGTTCTGAATTGGTCCATTATGTAGTTCTTGAACAATTGTGGGCAGATATTATTATAATGTGCGGTGTCTGTATATGAGAGTGCATAATGTAGTGTTGTGCTACTAAGTTTAGGGATATTCCTAGAGTAATAACTTGTGGTGTTATAAAGAATTATGAGAAGATAGACTAGACTTAGTTGTGTGATAGTCATGGTTTTAAAGTTTAAGTTGGTTCTAGGTGAGTGTCTGAATAGGAATTATATGGTTGCACTATATGTGGATGGGTAAGTAGTGTGGGTGATGTAAAAAAAATGCCTAGGGAGAATGAGAGTGATTGGGAGTATTTTGTGTGGAGCAAGTTGGTGTGGTATAATGTGATCTGACTAGAGGAGCTGTGATTGGTGGAGGTGATGTGAGGGTGAGCTGTGGGTGTGTCTGTTATTACTATAAATGTAGAAGAAGTGGGTGTGAGAGGGAATAGGGGGCAGGACAGGGGAGCGGAGAGAGCCTGAGCGTTAGCGAGGGTGAACGGAGCGGGGCAGAGCCCACCAAGATAAGAGAAAAAAGTAAATATTACTTTACAAATCTGAACACTTTAAACAAATTCCTGAGTTCTAATGGCTTACCAGCAAGCAGAATGCAATTGCTGAAGAGCACTTGTGTCCTGGTGGGAGACTAAAAATTTAAAGATGGCTCCTTGCTCAGCAGGATTCTAATATAGGTTTAGTATTGGGGAGGGTGATAGCACAAGGCGTGTAACCCAGGTGGAATGCAAAGAAACCAGAGAGGCAATCAGTGAAAGCCTCAGAGGGGGTAAGTAATAATTCAAACTACCTGTAAAGTGAAGGAGAGAAGACACAGCAAAGTTTATTAAGGTTGGGTGTGTTTCTTCACATTGACTTGCTGATTAGTAACTAGTTTGTGCACAGATTATAGTAGGGAGATACAGTAGTAATGAAGGCGAATGTATAGAGATGCAAATAAACAGGTGGGCCTCCAAGTGATACAAACTAAGGCAGAAAGCACTGAGAGGGCTGCTTGATGGTTACTTTAGTCACAGGGATCTGAATTAAATGTATACTGTCTATTGGACAGTTAGGATTACTGCACTAGCTGGGGGGGGGGGCACAAGGCTGCAACAGTTAGTTTTATTAGAACGCTGAGAACTACTAAGAAATACTGCTAATGTAATCACTTCACTCTCATAAAACATACAAGTAGAATGCCTGGGTGGACTGACCCTGCTCTTGATGATCAAAATGTATGTCCTTGTTTAGTTTTGCAGTACTGATTCCTTCTTATACTGTATGGGTGGGGTGGTAGCCGCAGACTGCAGATTTGCTTGAGTGTGCTCCTGCTCTTGAGGTTCAAAATGTATATCCTTGTTTAGTTTGCAGTACTAATTCCTTCTTATACTGTATGGGTGGGGTGGTAGCCACAGACTGCAGATTTGCTTGAGTGTGCTCCTGCTCTTGAGACTCAAAATGCTGTAGCTCAAGATGGGTCCACGTCCCCAGTAGCTACAGTTAGAATTGGCATGGAATTCTCAATAGATAGCCAAAACATAAAGGGAATTTTAAGCAACAACTTGAAAATATTCCTAAGAAATGCTGCAGTACTAAAACATGTGGCTGGCAATCCCTACTTACTAATAGAATAAATGTTAACCTTAAAGATATGTTTCATAGAAACAAAAATAAATAAATGAATAAGAAGTGCTCTAACACAGAAGGACTGGCACGTGTGCCTGTCGGTTTTGTTACCAGTCTAGATATACAGAAACTGGTCTGTATGCTGCTGTTAAAATTATTACAAAACAACAGTGTCTAAACACCATTATACTCACATGATTAGTGGAACTGCATATCTTGGAAGTTGTGCCATATGTGAAACATACCATGTAGGTAAAGCACAGAGAAAATTATCATAGAGAATTTATGGGCATGTGCTAGCCATTTGAAAACTGTGCACTATGAAAACATTCTAAGAATTACACCAGTTTTAAGAAGTTTTTTAATTAGATTTTTGTATTAGATCAAATGGATTGTGTAACTTTACACAGGAGTATAAGTTACTTAGTGGAAACGAAAGTGTCTTGGTTATTTATATTAGTGGCTAACCAGTTTCCTGTCCTCGGTGACACTATTTAATAGATACCCTTAGAAACTGCACCACATAAATAAGTTTTTAAATAGTTATATCATCATTGGTAGAACATATCATTGTGAAAAACACAAATGAGTGACCTCAAAGAAGCGAAAATACAAATGTGTGAGAGTCAAAATGAGAGAAACACAAAACACTGACAACTTTTCTTAAGCTTTCAATAAACAACTGCTACAAGGCCCACCTCATAAATAAGGGTATTTCATCCAGGAACAAGGAGGTCATAACATCCCTGTACTCTACCCTTATCAGACCCATTATCAAGTACAATGCCCCCTTTGGCATGTACCTTGCCAAGCACATGCAGAAGCTGGAGAGACCACAGAGATTCCTGACCAGGAAAATCCAGGGTCTCAAACACCTATCCTATACAGATAGGCTAAAAGCCCTGCCCCTCTACTCAGTCTCATACAGACTGCTCAGAGGTGACCAGTGTCTGGCATACAAGGCCATCTTAGACCCAGCCTTGATGTAGTTGCTGCATATCCATTAGTCAAACTCCAGTCACGCAACCGGCGCTCAAGGCCTTAACCTTGTCTGTGACATTAACAGAACTTGTTGGCGGGATAGATTTGTGTCCCAAAGACTCCCCCGTCTGTGGAATAGACTCCTTCTCCATGTCAAGCAGAGTACCTCTCTAGCCCTCTTTGAGAGGAACCTGGACGACTGGATGGGAAACAGAAAATAAACCCCTGGGATACCACCTCTGTCTCTGCTGGACAGGGGAAACAGGTGCTGACTTTGTGGGAACATGGGTGAAATTCTTGCCTAGGCTTATAAGGGCCCCCTGGCCAATAGCCTAGTGTCATCCTATGAACCTATGAACCTATAAAACCAAGACCAAGTATTGTATGAATAGCGTTACTTTTAGGGAAAGGGTTTTTTTAGTAATGTAATGTGTAGGGTTACCCATGAGTAAGGAGGGCAGAGATAGCTTCACTTAGTAAAAACCTTTTCGCTAACAGTACCACTAATAAAGATAAAAGTACCCACAAAACACTCACAACAGCAATCAGGATCAAATTTAGCCCATTACCTAACACAACCCATGAACAGGTATGCATACACACTTCTTGCTATATATAATACTGGCTTGTACATTGTCAAAGCCACCACCTTTACAGTTAACCATTCTTTTTTCTGTACACTCCTACATTCCTACACACTATAAAGCTTGAATGCAACCAGGTGTGATTCTCACAAATGTGCAGTCACTCATTTGTCTGTTCACTCTTTTATGGTCTCTTATTTGTATTTCTCACATATGTATTTTCTATGCGGTGGTGCAGCGGTTAGGATTTTCACCTCACAGCAAGAGGTTCTCTAGTTTGATTCTCAGCTGGAGTGCCTTCTGTCCAGAGTCTGCATGTCCGCCCTGCAATCACGGATGTTTCCTCCAGGTGCTCCAGTTTCCTCCCACATTCCAAAGATATGCAGTAGTTAGTCTGGACTCTCTAAATTGGCCATAGGTGAGAGTGCGTGCATGAGTGAGTGGTGTAAATAAACTACTGAGGCAGGGCTAGCCACCATGCGGTGTAAACCTTGGCTCAAGATGATTGTCAGTGTGGAAGTGACACCCCAACCCCATGTGCAAAATGGGAAAAAGGGGTTGAGGATAGATAGATATGTGTATTTTCTATCAAATGAATGACAACCCTTTAAATGTCACATGATGGTACTGCTTTAAGCAGATAGGCTTGTGGATCTGTTGTTGGTTTGAATGTCATTTGAATAAAGTCTTGTATGACCAAACAAAGGAAGTTATTAGCCAAAGGTTGGAAATAGACATTTGACAATGGAGCAACATGTACAGCTATCCCCATCAAGTCTGACCAAGGAACAGCAAAGGAACATTGTTTTAGAATCTGTGATTACCAAAAGAGTTATTTTGAATGCTTGGAGCCAGCCAGTACATCATTCCCTGTCAGATACTGATGGTTTAAAATCTGGTGAACCGTGGGTCTGGAAGAAACATCTTCCTTTTTGTTTAGCTTCTCCTGATGTCTATCTATGGCAAAGCCCAGGAATGTATGAGGAAGGAAGAACAAGCTAACTGGAATGCCTCATAAGTGATGATTCATCTTCACTACTGTCATAAGGTTTTAATGCAGCAAGAAATGATCTTAGCATAATGAGCTGACTGATTGCAATAAGTTTTGAAGGAAAAACTTGTTTTAGTATTAAACAAAATAATGGTTAATATCTACCTGGGTCATAAGAAAAGAATGTGTACACTATAAAACAAAAATGGCCACACCAATAACTGCAAAAAGACAAAAGAAAAAAGAAAAAACTTTACTAAATTAATAGCTTAGAAACATTTTGACACAAACAAAATGTCAGTACTTATTCAGTCACAGTTAAAAATAAAACTTCAGAACATGCAGCAGAGATAGTAAATAATTAATATTATGTGTTAACCCTGATCACATGAAATAAATTCAATTATACCTCCTGAACCACATTGCTGATGCTTCTGTTTAACACAAACGACTTGGCAGAAAAGGAGCATTTTTACCCTGAAATTCCAGTCTGACTTGTCATTTGCCCTTATGAAAGGCTTATAACTGAAATCATAACCCGATTCCTCTAATATATCTAGACTATAGACTCTAAAAGCACAATGAGCAGCTTCAGTGAATGTCTACTATATAATCTTTTCTGATGTCATAAAAAATTCTGTTACGAAAAGACTGTTCAATTTTTCTTCAATAAAGTACATTACAAATACATGACAACAGAAATTAAACCAATAGATAATCGATTATCAACCTTTGAATTAAACTAAATGGTGCCTATGTGAGCATGAATGATTTATTACACCAGTAACTCATGGCTGGGTGTGGGTAATGCTGGATATACACACTGCTGGTGTGGTTTAGCCACTAGGGCAATGCCCGAATTACCAAACAAAGCCATCCGTGGGTAAATCCAGCATTACCCACACCCTGCCGTGGGTTATCGGTATTATACAATGACACTATTTAAGAAGAAAGTTACTTACTTTTCTTAAATAATGTCTTTGTATAATGGCACTGAGTAGTTGTTCTGCTTTTTTCCACAGTATCATGGGGCTTTCTTGATGTACTGTCTCTGTCCTCTCTCTCTCTCTCCAGTACCTGTGAACTGTTTGGATTTCAAAGTTTGTTTTATTATTTTTTTTTCTATTAAAACCACTAGAAAGCTCCATAGCCTACATTAATAGACAGTCCAGGTGACTGGCTTTTTCTGTTGGCATATGCTCGATTTTACAACGGGCATGCTGATTGGGCTGACCAATCATCATGCACAATTTTGAATGTTAATGGACAGCCATTGTATAATTTCCATATGGAAAGAACTGCAGCATTTCATGCAAGGGAATATTGCTTTTCTAGCCTAAAGTTTCCTTTTGGCAAAATAACCAAGCAATTCATTAAAATTACATCCCCACATATTCACATATGTGTACATGCAACATATTTACTAGTTCCAATAAGTCGATTTTCATCAGGTTATTTTTTTTTTTTAATAATACACTCAATTTCATTATTTCCTGAGTAAAATGTAAAGATTAAATGAAGCACATACAGCGTTCCTCAAGCTGACTCTTTTGAAACTGTTCCTTAGGGGAATGATAAAAGTGAAATAACTAAACTCATTTATGGACTGAATCATGTTGCAAAGTGCTGTATAATCATTTGTGCAATGAAATCACTAAAACAATGCACATGTAAATGGTAGCTATTATTCTGTTCACTCACATTTTACAAGATGAGGTTAGATGTACCATTACAAAACTCTGAATGAATTGAGCACAAATTCCAGACAAGCATAAAATGTAATTGAAAGCTGATAAAGCAAGTTTATGAAGGAGGACTTTGAACCAGTTTATTAAAGAATGTTCACTTTCAGCTAACTGCCTTCTGCAGAGGCTGTACTATACGATTTACTGAAAAAGACTTTATAACATTATAGTTGCTGGAGTACAAAACAGCAGTCAGGTTTATAAATGCTTTTTGGTATCTGGTAACCCTGGATGAAAGCAAACCCACTGATTTTAAAAACTGCGGAGTAGGCAGACATGTACATTTTATAAAATGTTGATACTGGAAATAAAATGGGCTGCTAAAATTCATCCAGCAACAGATGCTTACTTGGCTATGACATACACAAAATTATTTGCTATAATCAGTGTGATGATGGTGCCCTGGCCCAGCAATCAAGGAGCCTCAATCCTCACCACTAACAACCAGGATGGTCGTCTCCTAGAAGAGGAAATGATAACTAATACACACAGTAATTTCCCTTAAGTGCACACAGAGATCAGAGTCAGTCTGGGGCTGGCTGCTCCCTTGCTCACCAGATCCCCAGTAAGACTCCCCACTGGCACAGCTATAGGGTCCAGGTCTCAGCCTAACTGGGCAAGCTAAAACCACTAGTACCCTCTCTGTCCAACTTCACAGACACTCCTGGGAAAGGCTGACACAGATTCTCCAGCTGTGCCCCTTTACCCAGACTATATGGTAGTAAATACTGCCACCACCCAGTTAATAATATCCGCTACTAAAAGGCCCTTAAAGGGTGTCCAATTATTACTGTGCAATATTATTATTATCCAATGGTAGTATGACTAACAGTCAAGGCTTACTTTAGAGTGGCCTATTACAATAACCTCTATAAATATGCAATGTACTCTAGAGCTCATCTCTACACAAACCAGCCACAGGTAGAAGGTTTTAAAAATATTTAATAATAAATAATTAAAACACAAGACAAAACTACTACAACACAGAGATATCTAAGATTTCAGGGATCACACAGAAACTTAAAATAATACAGTAGGACAGGTCAGATATAAAAAAATACCTAATTAATCTTTACTAGCTTTAACTATTCCTACAGAAATCACAGTGCTAGAAACCTACATGTGAGCTTAGGCAGAGTGCTGGTAAGTAGGATATCAAAATCAAAATGCTTTTCGGTCTCTTGTGAGAAATAGTATTTAAACATTACTAACAAGCATGTCTCTAAGGCCCTCCCAAAATTATATCATTTTTAATACTTAGGTTTTCCCAGTATTCATATTGCATCATCTTGACACCTGCTCTGAGTTCCCAGGCTAATAGAAACTCCATTTACATTATTTAGCAAGCTAATACCTGCACAGGAGAATACAATAAAAGACATTTCACATATATACTCTAGCAGAAACCAAAGCAATAAAGCACCTTCCACATGTACACTCTGACAATTATTCCTTAAGTTAAGACAATAGGAAGAATGTATTTAGCTAGCCGCTCTGGCACCATTTTTTTAGATAATTGTGCTTTCAAAGACATTTGAAATGCCTGGCTTGGTTTTTCCCTTACAGCATATGGCAATGTTGCAACTATCTTGAAGTTCACATTTTACAGTGTTTTCTTACATTTAAAAACACAAGCCTGTATTTTACATTTATTTATACAATTGATAGAATTATATATCAAATTCTATTTGACTAGGCTGGCAGCCTTCGCCCATCTCTCCCCAATCGTCACAATCAGATCTCATGGTATTGTGCTAAGCCTGTGAAAGTAAAGGTATAAGTACAAGGAAAAAGGCAAAGATAAGTTGGCTCTATGTTGAAAAACAGACTCATTGTACTTCTAGTTCACTACAGCTTTAATATTTTTAATTATTTTGGCTCATCAAGTGCCACACACCCTCACTGCAAAGAGTAGCATAACATATCATTTCTTTGATTTAAATGTGGTGCCAGTTACTGCCTCATTATGATCTAGTTTATCCTATTTTCTACAAATCCTCTGCTCATCAGAAAAAAATACGTCTGTATTTACTCTATTCAATTTATAATGTCATACTGTAATAGTATGAATTCTCATCAACAATACAGATGGTATCTGGTTGCTGTTATTAAACAGCCTTTGGGTGGGCTCTGCAACATGCTACAAATGTAAGAATGGTGGATGTCATTGAAAATTGAGCCTGACCCAGTTATCCACATCCTTTCTCAGGCTTTAGTGACTTTGTTTCCATCTGCTTTGCAGTTGGTGCAGTATTTCTCTCTCTCTTCTTAGCAAGATTCTTGGATTCACAAAGCAGAACCAAAGTGGGCCACAATCAAGTTTAGTCCACTGCTGTCACCACTGGTACCAGTCCCCAGTGCTACCAGTATGTGCACCATCAATAAACTCATCTAACAGACACAGATCCTTTTACATAGACAGTTCTTAATAGTAGTGTCAGTGGTGCAAAAGGACGCACACTCACCTTTGGTGCAGAAGGCTGTGGGTTCTATTCCCATAACAGGTAGTTTAATTGCTAACACTGCAGTGCAGCATAAGGAGGGTGCTGAGTGTGTCAACCTTCAGGTGAGGAGTTAAACTGAGGTCCCATCTGCTTGAGGTGGTGGTAGCGCAAGTGGAAGTTAAAAGATGCCACTGCACCAATGAAAAAGAGCAGGGAGAATTCTCCAGTGCCCTGGCAAAGTTTCCCCTTGTAGTAGAAATGCCACCTCACGTCTTCCCAGAAAAGAGACCACTAGTCTGTTGGGACTAACCTTATCAACAAAGGATAAATAAACAAAATAGTGAGGAGTTAACTTTCACTGCACTTTCTAATATCCTGAGTCTCTAGTAGTGGGGCAGGCGCAAACTTAGTTCATTCCTTAATTGAAGCTCCCAGCAGCTACAATGCTTTCACAGTCACCTCAGTGATACATTAGTTCAGCTCACCAATACCAGATTCCTTCATTCTTGAAATCTGAGTCTCTGTTCAGTCAGAAGCCCTTCATCTTTCCCACTTTTGAAACACTGAAGGTATAGAACTGTAAGTAAATGCTTCATGCATCTCTTCATGCTGAGTGACAGGCGGATTTAATTGACTGACAGCAGATAGGACAGAAGTCAGTAATCATGCAGATGAAATGTTCATGTACATGATTTTGGTGGCATTAAATGTCCTCTTCTTAGATATTCCTGAACAAGATGTATGTTAGTCCTATCACAACAGTCCTCTGACTTTTCTTAAACCAGTTCAACAACTGCCTAGCTTTAGCTGCAGTCCTCCATTCACGTATTCAGAAAATCAGTAAGTCATCCTCAACTCCCAGGCTCCAACTTTGTCCCCTGATGTCTGTAGCCCATTGTCTTCACCATCACTACCCCCCTCAGCTTCTCACTAGATTGTCCTTTTAACTTTCTCCTCCACTGTCTTATCCATCGTCAACACTGTAGTCCCACCCTGTCCTCTGACCTTTCTTCCCACTGTGCTTCACAGACTGTGTAAATGAAAGAATGGAATGAAGTGGTCTGTAGACCACATTGTTGAGATCTTGCAAAGTCCTGAAGTTTCATTAAAAATTCCTAAAATCTGCCTTTCTAAAATGATGCATCTGCCCAACATGTATACTCAGAAATCGTGTCTAATTGCTTCACTCTGTACTTAAATCCATTTTATTTTCATGAATTAAACATTCTTCAGTATTTTCTCTACTGCTAGTGTTTCTTCCTTAAGATTTAGTTAATCCAGTTAAGAGGCACTGGTGAACAAAGGAATGTTCCCCTGATCTTGGATAGTAATGATCCTCTTCAAAGATTATATAGTTTACAACATTTAAAACAGACAACAGTATAGTCTAAGGAAGTTACCAAAGCATCATGCTTAGAATACATTCTCAGAGGATAAATTACATTAGTATGAGAATACTGTTGCAGAATATACAAGCATAGTATTCATAGTAAGTAACATCAAAGATACAAGATACCAAAACTTTAGAAATATAAATGGCACAGCTATAAAATCAGACATACTTGTGATATGTGACTCCCCTGATGTGTACAACAGTAATAGTATTTGGCTCAAAGATCCTTAACAGACATACAGTGAATCAGAGCATGAGTTATGCCCACTACCCAACCTGGTAACCTGCAAGTGCTTTGAGATGTGGCCGTTATAACTGTGGCTTACTCCATTTATTTTGGGAGATATCAGTCCGTAGGAATACAGATGAGAATGCAGGTCAAGATATTTGGGTTAGATGTAGGCTATAACCTAAAAGATGTGGGATATGTGCCAGTAAAAGTGTTGCCTCTGATCCCGTATCTTTTTCTCCTGTTGAAGAAACTTTAAGTGCTTTGAAGGACATTGTGAAATATTTAATTATAGGGAAAAAGCCTTAAGGATACTGTAGACTTTACTTCCCCAGTTACTATAATATAGTATTCTATTCTATGGCAAGCTATGCAAACCATTTTCCCAGATTCATCCCACACCAGTGCTTAGTACCATCTTTCTCTTTAGTGATACACACACCCCTTCCAAAAATGTCCCTCCAGATTGATTTCTTGTACAAAATATAAATCAATATTAATTACAATTTTGGTTCAGAATACAAGTGATACTCCTCCTATATGTAATGTAATATTGCATATAAAAAACAAAGGGTAAAAAAGGTCACACAGACAAAACCCTTCAGTAAAAACTGCGAGCAAAAAAGTTTTTATTGTGTGATACCTTAAACCTATTGTAATGGAAGTCCATGGGATATATGCAAATGAGCCCTTAAGTTCATCAACTGTTTCAGCCACATAGCTTCTGAATGTTCGTAACTTTTATACTTTTTAAATCTTTATGGTTACATTCAGGCCAAAAAGCCAACCCTACTACCAGTGGACAATCATGTTTAAGCCTCTTTATTGACCTTATCAACAAAGCATAAGTAGTTAATTAGCCCATAATTCAGAAACACGGTCTTTAAACCCAGTTGATGCCCATAAAGATTAAGATGCCTGCAAAATATCCCAACTAACATCCAAACCAAAGGGTAAAAAGGTCACACAGACAATCCATTGAGTAAAAACTGCAAGAAAAACATAGCCAAGCTGGAGAAGAAAAAAGTCATGGACATTCAGAAGCCATCTAACTGAAACACTTGATGTCCTTAAGGAGTCATTTGCATATATCCCTTGGGAGGAGGTTTAAGATACCATACAGTGAAAACTGTAGCTACAACAATGACATCTGTTTGCTTTGTATTAGTTAAAAGGTTCTTTAGCACTGATACCCACTACATAATGTTTCTACTTTTGCAATTATTTTATGATTCTTAACTATTGAAAGTGGTGAACAGAAAAAACAAAATCATACCTCTGTGTACTGACACATTTCCTGCATATTTTATGAGAACCTTATTTATCCCTATATCCACATCTCTGTGCTTTGCACAGTTTGATTACCAATATAATGTTTAAACTTTTTCAACTTTGTTAAAAATCTCCACCTATTACACAGGGCATAAAACCTTGTGCTCAGCACCCAGCATTTTCATAGAGCCCTTTTCCCACATTTATAATATCAAAGCCTTAAAGATCCTGTCTTGTGTTTTATAGGTTTTCCCCATATCTTTCTGTAAATGTGGCAGAACTTTATTATGAAATATTATGACATAGTATGACCCCCACTTTTACCACATTGTCCAGTTACTAATATAATCTACACATTTTGCTATGGGACTAGTCACCCTTTTTACTATGTATAATCCAGAAAGGGGTTTCCGTACAGCACTGGAAAATTAAGAATGGATGAGCTACTTAGCCATGCCGCTAAGGCATGTGCATTCTCTCATGAGAATAAGTAGAGGTCCCATAGCTCCTGTAGAAATGGGACATTCAAATAACTATTCATCCCTAACTAACCAATGTGAAACTTACTGAGTTGTTGCTATACATCCTGTCATAGCCTATCAGGACATAGCCAGTAGGGGATGGCACCATCACATACATGAACATGAGTATTAACTTACAGTTGCAAACCATTTCATCACTAAAAGGTTTATTATAACTGAGCCCTGATATATTTAAACTACCTAGTCTTTTTTTTTAATTTATTATTGTTGTCTCTCTCAAAACACTTCATTAGATGTGCAGACAATTCCCATTACAAAATTTACGTAAAGCACTGTAATACCTAATGACCACCTGTATTCATATTCTACTACATGCATCTCACATATCACTGTAGTAGATAAACATTAGAACAAATCCTAATATAACTTTATGACAAAAAAGTCACAGAAAACTTAAATGTTAGTCTGTATAGTCACCACTGAAATATCAGGGCACATGAAAAAAGAAAAAAATAAACAACTATGTATTAAAAACAACTGTATATTCTTGAGTTAAATGCATTCCACCCAGCAGAACATATCTCCATGCTAACCTAACATGTAGAATCCTCTTTAACTAAACTTTCCTTGCACTTGATGAACAATGCTCAAAAAATAACATCATCTTATCACACAAAGCCAACATTTATTAGACTTGTATAACTTCTTGGTAGTGCAATGAAGTCACAGAAACTCTAATTTTGCTAGAAGTAAAGACTCTGCAGTATCCCAACATCACCAGTGTCACTTTTCCCATTCCTGTGACTGCCTCCTGCCTTTCCATTACTCTATTGCTGAAATGGAAACTGGTTTCAACAGCTAGTCATCATCAAGGTGTATCTGTCCGTTCCTCCTCATTACTGACACAGCCACTACTTACATCATTAATTCTTCAGAATATGCCGCAGTCTGCTATATGAAACTATCATTTCTCTCTTCAAACATAAGCTCTGACACACAGTTCAAAGCTTCTTGATTATCAGCAAAGGTTTTAATCCTGAGTAAATGTTCAACAGAGCTGAGTACAGCATGCTGAAATTCTTCAAATTCTTTACCCAATATTCACACAATTGTCAGGAAATGGACACTTTTTTTCATGTCTGTACGTAAAAATCATTTTCAAACAAAATTCTGTTTTTTCTTTTCTATTTACAGACTCTTTGAGGATTCCACAGCTGAGGAAGTATTTGTTCTTTTTAAATACCAAATCTCACATCAGTCCAAAATATGTCAAAGTTGCCCTAGTACTGCCAAAGAGATGCACTTTGCTATTCTAATTTTTAAAGCAGTTTACCTGTGAGCTATTCCAGGCTCCCAACTTAGCCTTTTAAAACATACCATAATGCATTCATTCTTTTTCTGGAATTCCAGTCACTTCCAGTCTGTTTCTCTGTGCCCAATTTTACTGATCCGTAAGCTTTAAACTAGCCATTGTTAATTTCCCTTGCAAACTCATCAACTATACCCTCATCACATTATTTTTTACTGCAGTTCTATAATGGTGTCTGAGCTATTGCAGAACTTCTCATCAGCTCTGCTACCACTTTGAAATGCCTTTTTTTTTCAGAAATAAAGGTCTTCAGTTCATCAAGACCATTTCTACTATGTCTGTACAGCCCGCATAAAGTCAAATACGTCCCAACTTTCTTCAAGCACAGCTTCCTCCATTTCACCTTTGACCCTACATATGGATGATGCTTCTAATATTTCAACAATCGGAAACATTTTCTTGCAATTTTTCACTTCTTCATCAGCTTATTACTGCTGTCACTTAACCAGTGTTCTATTAACTTCTCTGAGAGCTCCAAATTATAGCAAATTTACTACAAATGTTTATGGGAGTGATCAGAGAAGACATTGCACCCCCCAGCACTGCAAAATCTCCCCAGAATTAAAAGAGAATCTGAGAAGCAAAATGAGTTGTTAAATTCAAATACTTTTCAGCTTTAAAACAATGTAATGAAAGGTAATAGATTTGAAGCATTAAAGCCTGAGAACTAGACAATAATTAGGAAGTGAAAATTTGGTCTATATCAATAATGAAAATATTTAATTTTTATATGTAACCCTTTTCATCATCAACTGATATCTAGGTAATTATTCAGAAAGTACCCCATCACCACAAATGTAAACACACAAATAATGGCAACATCTTTCTTTATTTTTTTAAAGATTAATAATTTTAAGAAACAGTTTACAGCCTACATTAGTGTAGCTGGTAACTTTAGATAAACCTCTCAATATTCATATAGTCATCATATGTTTATTTATTTTCCAGCATTAATAGAGTTTGTAGACTTCCAACTGATAAAGAGGATGTGAATATTTCTCAAATTAGCTAACATTATAGAAATGAGAAGCTGCCATTCTTACTGTAATTAACTAGTAACAATGAAACAGGACTAAGCTCTCTGCTTTCTCTGATAAGTGTATGTAGTTTAAAGACAGGAAGTTAATGTTAGGTATACTTAGATCACAGATGCAGGCAGTTTATAGCCATCATTGTAACACACAGTCTAGAGATGTAATGATATGAAATTACTCCACATTTTGTATATAGTAATAATAAAAAAGTAGTTAACACAACTATGTACAAGTATAATTGAGCACTGATGAAAAGGAGGAAGCTGCTTTACCTCGTTTGCAAGTCAGTAAGGCTCCAATAAGGCCAGTAGCAATATCACATGGTGCATCAACATGAGAATGGTAGATCCATGTCAGACAACTTGGGTCATCGGATGTTGGAGCATGATCTTCTGTCACATTCCACACATAGGTATGGTGCCCTCCAGGAGGCACAGCATCGTCTTTCTTATCATCACCATGGGTGTTATCAGGATATAAAGACCCTGCGACAAGAAAACAGATGGATGTTATTAAAATGTAAGGGACTTGCAGCATGATAACAAATGGTCATCAGGATGTAAACAAACTGCAGAATGAAACAGATAGGTGTTACCAAGATAAAAGGAACCTGCAGTTCAAAAACAGGGTTCTGCCTTAGAACCTCAAAAACACAAATGCTCAAAACTTACAAGATCAAGAACAATGCAGAAATCTCATAAGATCAAACCAGCAAAAATAAATGGAAGAGTGTTTCTTTTTACTGGGATGTGGACCGTTCGGGATCGCAGCACAGCAAGGATTGTGGTATTGATTCTTTCCTCACTGTGATGTTAACTTGAGTTGGAATATAAAAGTAGCAGGGGGTAGGGGGCTTTACCACTTACAAAAGCAGGTCTATTGTGTGTTTTGTGTGTTTCAGTCTTACGAGATTTGAGCATTTGGGCTCAATCTGGTAAATTTTGAGCATTTTGGGCCTTCTGTAGTTGCCCACACAGTGTCACCAAATAAATACAAGTGCTCTCAAAGGTTAGATACTCTCTACAAAATCAGTCACGATAAAAGTATTAAATATATTTAATAAATAATAAAAGTATATGAAAATACTGAATATATATCCACAGTAAACCAGAGTTCAAATCACAGAAAATATTGAAAACAACATTGATGAACAGACTCATACAAATAAAGAAAAACAATCTCTAAACTAATATTCACTATATTCCTGACTGAATCTAAGAGAATTTACTGTTCCCTAGTAACTTGAGCAAGGCAAGATGAAACACATGAGCAGTCTTTCTAGTTATGCTCCCAAACATAATACTCTATATTTTCTGAGATTACTCCCTGTAAAATATAATATCGAAGATGACTTGCAAATGATCTCATCTGGTCACCCGACTCTAGGTTCTCACATCATCTGCTTTTAAAGTTTGAGACAGGGCTTTAGCAGACTGCTATAACATACATTTAGAGCTTTTATGCCAGTGCATAGGAGGCCTCCCCTCTTTTCACTGAGCTAATGGACAAAGGGTCTGTCCCAGACCCATTGTCTCTAGTCCTACTCACCACCGTGGGGTGCCATTCAATGATTTAACAGCTCATTTACATTTATTTTATTTATTTATTTAACATTTGTTTACCAGGAGTGTCCAACTGGGCAAGAAACCCATTTTCAGCAGAGGCCCAGGGAGAAAAGCTCCATGTATGTCATAGAATACATAGTATATAAGATCACATTTCAATACAATTTGAAAAATTCACACAAAAAACAATTCACAGAGAAATTCATCATAGTACAGAAGGAAAAAAAACACCTTAAAACATTATTCAAAATTCACAGGTCCTTCAGAACACAGGCTTATTTGGTTTGTGTAAGAATTCTGAAGTAGTTCACATACAGTGTAAGAAGTAATGTTAGGTTTTTAGGCAGTAGCAGTGTGAACTTAATTAGGAGACAATTAAATAACATGGTTATTACTATGTAGTGCAAGCATAACAGTGACAGGCTTTTAGTTGGGGATCCTATGATATACAGAAGAGAGAGTAGTTGGTATCGTTTAGCTGTACTACAGGCATAGGAGCATGGAAGAATAGGGGAAACAGTATTACCCTGGAGTAGAGTAACACTATTTCCCTTATTTTCTCTGGCAAGGCATTCATGCCATAAATGACTACAGGCCTGCATCCTCCCCATGTGATGACAACACAGAATTTCTTCACAAACTAAACAACTACTTCAGCAGATCTGATATGGACAACAACACTGTACCAAATAAGCTCCCTGTCGAACAGGGTAAGGAGGTGCTATGTCTAAGAACATCTGATGTTCTGAAGACCGTAAGGTGAGTAAACCCAAGAAAAGCCGCTGGTCCTGATAATAATATGGGAAGGGTTTTAAGAGACTGTGTTACCCAACTGTCCACTGTACTTACAGATATATTCAACACATCCCTGCAACTAGCCACTGTACCAGGTTGCTTCAAAAAATATGACAATCATTCCCTTACCCAAAAAATCTCATCCCACAAGCCTAAATGATTACCGGACAGTTGTTCTTATATCAACAGTAATTAAATGTTTTGAGCAGTTGATCAAGAACCATATTTCTTCAAGCCTACCTGCAACACTGGACTCATTGCAGTTTGCTTATAGATCTAATCACTGCACAGCTGATGCAATAGCTATAGAAATTCATCAACCCTTGGCACAACCAGAGAACAAGAATTGCTATGTCAAAATGCTGTTCATCGATTTTAGTTTCACCTTTAACATGGTCATCCCCTGGAATCTGATATTGAAGCTGATCCAGCTGGGCATCAACACCCCCCTATGCAACTGGATACTGTATTTGTCATCAACATACCCCAAAAAGTATGTGTGGGAAATAACAGTTTAATCAGTATTACATTGAGCATGGGTGTCCTTCAGGGCTGCATCCTGATTCCTCTGCTGTTCACCTTGTTGGCGCACGACTGCATGGCCAAGCATGAATCCAACAAAATCATCAAATTCGAGGATGATACCACTATCGTAGGTCTTGTCAGAAATGATAAGGAAACAACGTACAAGGCTGAAGTGGAGCATCTGACAGGCTGGTGCAACAGCAACAATCTGGCCTTAAATGTAAGCAAGACTAAAGAATTAATAGTTGACTTCAGGAGGACTCAGGAGATACATAAACCTCTGGAAATAAAGGGGGTGGCAGTGGAAAGAGTCAAAAACACCAAGTTCCTAGGAGTGCACATCTCAGATGACCTATCCTGGTCGACTCATATTAGCCACACAGTGAAGAAGGCACAACCATGTCTGCACTTCCTATGAAAACTGGCAAAGGCAAACCTGTCTCAGTCCATCCTCAAAGTCTTCTACAAGGCGATTATCGAGAGCATCTGCTCAATCATAGTTTGGTATGGTAACTGCAAAGCATATGAGTGCAAGGCTCTCCTGAGGATAGTGAGAGCAGCAGAAAAAGTCATTGGTTCCTCGCTCCCATCCATGGATGATCTGCATGAGACTTGGTGTGTGGAAAGGGCTAGGAAGATAATCAATGATCCCACTCACCCTGCCCATGGCATGTACTTTGACCTTTCCTCAGGCAGGTGGTGTCACAGCTTACACTGCAAAACATCTAGACTGAACAGGAGCTTTTCCCTCTATCCATAAGGCTGCTGAACTTAAATACCAGGCATGACAGTGAATAAGTAGATCAATATGCCACTTTCTATGAAGTATCAGCTATAGTAATCACTCTGGCAAATTGCTTCAGTAACTGGTACAGTTAGCCTGATCTCTTATGCTATTACTTCCTGAATGTGCAATAGTCAGGAGTGAGTCACCACTCCATACGTGTACAATATGAACATCAGAATATATCATACTGCAACTGATGAAGTGTAATATTCTAAGCAATCACAATGTGAGGTCATAGTCTTGCAATACCTACTAATATAATGCTGTCCAATGTCTTCCTGTCCAGTTGTGGTAATTTATTGTGTTGTTAATATATATTTATTGTGTTAATATTATATATTTAATAATTTAATTATTTCTGTATGTGCATTAGTCTTACTGTCATTCAAACTATGTGTTCATTGTTATGTCTTGCATGGGGACCAAAGCAATGTAATTTTGTTTAGCTTGCACTGCTGTGTTATACCTGATCGACAATAAAGTTTACTTTGACTTTGACTTTGAGTTTCTTAAAATAAGCCAGCTGGTTAACCATTGCTGTGCCAGTGTCCTCTATTAAAACATATATATTTAATTCAGATAAAATAATACATGTAAAATTCTCTTCATTTCAGCAGGGTGCACTGTTAATACATTTTAACAAAATTAACGCAAGCAAAACTCACAAATACATTTTCAGCACAAGCATCTGTACAGATCGGTTTGATATACTAATAACATACAATTATTTACAAAATTCCAGCTAGCTCTGCTGGCACAAGTCATACATCCACTGCCCTACTTATCCATGGCAGTACCTCCCACTGTCACATCCATTAACACATACTTTTTTAACAGTACAGCAAACTGACACTTACTGTAGATGCAGTAGTCCTTTCATAACAGGAGTCTTGCAGTGTAGTCAGCAACAATAAAACAGTATTTACACAGTTCTTTAGATGGCATAATAGCTCTCTTCCCAATTCCAGCAACAGGGAAAAACAAACCACTTTACCTTCAATTCCAGTAATAGGAAACAACTAAAGAGCTTGCCTTCTACCCAGGCAGTGATAAGTCCAGATAGTTTCTACTCTTCATGTTCGGATCCCTTCCATGTTAGCAATACCATTTGTATAGCCTTCCTTCTGGTCTATGTAACTCAAATGGGTGCACTCCAGTACATTCTCTGTCCTAAAAATCATGAATTTGCTATAGACTAGGGCACTGTAGTTTAAATTCCCCTAATATAACTGTCCCTCATTACCTCTAACATACTTGATTGTTTTTGTTTTCAACTCCTAAAGGGGAACAACCATCACTATGTTGTCTTACATATTTTGCATTTCTGAAAATTCTTATTATAGACTAGTGCATAGTGGTGGCTGGTCCTTTCAAATGTGCTACCCTAGAAGTGTAAGTAGGTTAATCATTTTGGTGATTTTTACTGTGCCAGTTTTAATGTTCAAAACAATGAGTTAAAAGTGTTAACATTTTATCCTGTGCTAGTGACATTGACTACAGCCCAGACCTGAGTTTGAAAAGCAGCTTGGACACTCGATGGCACAGGCAGAAAAGATGGGCATTCCTATCCTAGGGACAGGAGGAGAGGGTAGCACACTCAGGGCACATGCACACAGGGTTAGATTGATCCAGCAGTTGAGATGATGTACTGGGATCAGATGATGGTCAGTTGTGAGGGAAATAGAAATAGCCAAGAATTATTAATAACTTCAAACTTTACTCCCAACTGTATTTCATGATGCAAATGCAAAATCTTTCTCTGGATCAAAACAAACATTGCTGTCTGCTTAAGATGAAAATTAGCACATTTGTGTTATAATCAGAATAAAGGACTGTATTATAAAAGGGTCCAATTACACTCTAAAAAACATGAAAAAAGTTTCAAACTGCATTTGTCAGGTTAAAGAGAGGTGTATACCACTGTTGACTGCTAGAAATCTTGCACAAAATTTTAAATATGCACATTTAATTACTACACATTTCCTTTCCAAAATATATATTCACATCCATTGTGTGACACCATCTTTTACGGAAGAATAGTTTGACAATAGTGGTATAGTTTCTGAGGTAAGAATCAATTAGCTTGTTTTTTATGGGTTTGAAATTCTTAAAAATAGCAAGTAAATATGCAAAGATTCTCTACATCAAACATGGACACACAGCTTCATCGGTTATCAATAATTTTAGTTTTCATGTTCAGAACATTTGGCTCACAAATATATCATAAAAAAGTGCACTAGCACTACACAAGCCTATCTTTAAAGGTGAGTTCACTGTCATTGTCCAAAATCATCTTTCTGTACAGAACTTTGCAATGCAGACAGTTCATAAAGGTGGATCGCATACTCAGCACTTTAAATTGTTGCGACAGAGTGGTAAGAAATAACTAAGTTACTGTTGTTTTGTTGAAAGTGCCATTGAAGATAATGCAGTAAATCTTAGCATTTTCCTTCACTGGCAGTCAGCGAGGGATTGCTGAAGCTGTTTCACCAGTGCAGAGAATACATTGGTCCTGATACACTATATGATAATGGTGAAAGCAGTGTGGTGGTGGTACGCAAAGGGAAGTTTGGATGACGGTGTGGAAAATAATGATGAGTAGTTCCCTGCCCTGCAGAAAATTAGATCTCTAAACAAGGATGGTGGTCTTTATTTAAGGTTAAAGTCTACGGCACATTTGTATTCCACTACATTCCAGAGAAAAGAATTTTGAAATATCAGCAACGAAGAAGTGACTTTCTCCAAGTATCATTTGTTGAACTACATTATGACAGATTGATTTTTCTTTTTTTTTTTTTAATAAGATACTTCAGTTCAGCAGATTGGGTGGTTACCAGTGTTTCAGATTACAAAAATGTGTAAAAAGAGGGAGTGTGTGTAGTTTATCAATAAAGATAAAAGATGGTCTAGAAACCAATAGCCAAGGATATTTTATTGAAAAAGCAGCAAACAACAAGCTAACACTTCCTCTTTCAAGGTGCTTTTCCAAAAAAGTGACTGGCTATTGGTTTCCAGACAAAATGTTTCATTGGCATTTTGTATTTTGTCCTGATTCTGGATTTAGAGTTGGACAGAATTTTGATTTTGAATGTACATAATTTATTTGTGGGGTGGCCAAAGTAAGAGAAATAAGAGAGAGAGAGAGAGATTATCAATGTTTTTCCAACATCAGTTTGTAAAGCATGTATTTCACTGTTATAAGAATAAAACTCTGACAGACTCAGTATCAGATTATGTCTAGGAATAAAACAGCTGACACTGACAGATCAAGCATCATCAGATTTATTAATGCATATTTGCTTTAAAGTGATTTGGTGAACTACAATTTAATTATATCAGTCTTTGTTCCCTGAGCTACTAAGTCAGACAGCCTACAGTGGACTATTCAGCTGTCCAAAGAAAGAATGAATGCAACCTCTGAATCTGGATACTCTTTATGTGTTAAGAACCCCAAAAAGTGAAAAAAAAAACAACTTCTTGCTGATATCCGAGTACTCTGGTTATTGTTCACTATACAAAGCTCTTAGATGGTAAAGCCCTAATTGGCCCACGGGCCTGCAGTTTCAAAATGAAAAGCTTTGGTTATCGAGGCAATCTCACACACACACACACACACACACACACACACACACACACACAAAACAAACACTTCCATATCTTTCAACTGTCCAGATTTTCACAGAATGTCCAGATTTTTGCCTGAAGAGCATGGTCTGCCACTCATAAAATGTGTGATTTTCTGGCAAATCATTGAAGACTGCAGTCACTAAATCATTACAGACATTTGAGTTTCAGACTTCATATCCTTTAGAAAATGCATGTTAAAGACAAAGTTGCTAAAATTAAACGCTGAAAAGGTACCGGGTCCCTTCAGGAAGAAAAACTACAACAAGATAAACACTTTTTTGATGTTACCAAAAACAACAAAGATTAAGCACTTTCATCCACAGCAATGTGGACTTCATCAGAATAAAACCATCATTCAGTTAAGTACTAACAATTTTGGCGCCAACAAAACTAATTAATTGAATATACATTAATTTAAAATGAAATGTGCAATCTTTTAAACTGAACAGCACTATAGTAAATAAATACAATTTACACAAAACTTCCTATTCTGTTCTAATACATAATACTCTAACTATAAAATCTCATAAAATTATACACATTTTAATGTACTTCATAGCCCTAACTGCATATACCAAGATTATGTAAAAAATATGTAAACAAATTTGTGTAATATATTTCTTTTTGTCTCAAATTGCAGACCAAATAAACAATACTTTATATGTTTACAATCTTACATTTGCAACTGTAATATAGGTTTGATAGTAATATAATCATTTAATCCAGGTTCATTTGTAGCATCAGTCAATTGCCATTTTATTTCCCTTTGTCCTAATAGTGCCTTATAATTCCTCCCTCTTTGTCCTAGCCTAACTTGCTCTAAGATGCCGAACTTAAAAAAATGACTGTCCCCATATTTGTCCACATGTCTGTAAAGGGCATTATTACTGTCCTTCTTTCTAATATTGTATAAATGGTCATAAATTCTTTTTTTAAATAACCTCTCCATTTTGCCTATGTAGAAGCTGGGACAGGTCATGCACTTAGCCATATATATGATGTATTTAGAGTTACAATTCCCTTGCTTAAAAATAACCTTGGTCCTATTAATGTTTTCCAAGGTAACACCCCCATCCTCTAAAATAGCATGACACTCCCTACAGCTCCCACACTGCCTGGTGTGTTTGTTCTGTTCACTCATTGCCTTACAGTATTGCCCCTCTCTATATTCTTCTTGATATTACTACCCATTTTGTAGACAAATAATGGTGTATCTCCCACAATGTTTCTTATTTCATTGTCCGCCATAAATATATTCCAATTTCTACAAAGATGCTGTTTTATCTGGTTCACATGGGGGGTATATTCCAAAATACAGACCCTATTAAAATATATCTCTGTATTATTTGAAGCTATATCAAAATTTTTAGTCAATTCCTTACCTAGAATGGGTAGATATTTCCTCCCCCATTCACTTATAACATATTTCTTAACATCTTCCAAGATGTTTATGGGATACCCCTTCGAGCTGAAAACAGAACTTATGAAGTCTATTTCTTCAACCTTGTGAGAATAAAAAGATGTCATTCTGGCAGCCCTTATACATTGCCCTTTAAAAATGTTTTTCATCATTTTTCTAGGGTGATTACTTGAGTACTCTAAATAGCTATTAGAAAAAGTGTTTTTCCTATAAATACGAGATTTAAAGCCATTGGATGTATTAGATATAAAAGTATCCAAATATGCTATACCATCTCTATTGCAGGAATATGTCAATTTTAAGAATGTACTTGTGCTATTTAAAAGGTCCATAAACTGATCTTTACTGTCTCGTGGACCATCCCATAAAATAAAAATGTCTTCCAAAAATCTGGAATAATATTGAATGTACTTATAATACTCACTCTTGAAAATGAAAGTGTTCTCCCAATCCAACATAACCAAGTTCGCAAACATGGGGCCGCAAGCCACCCCCATCACCACCCCTCTAGTCTGTCGATAATATTCACCCTCAAAGTAAATATAATTATGTTCAAGTACAATTATCATACATTCCATTATTAGACTTACACAGTCCCAATCCAGATTAGTGTATTGCCTGACACTGTTGCAAAATCCTTCTAACCCTTGTTGTTTAGGTATACATAAAAACAAATCTGTTACAGCTATGGTAATAAAAATTAGTCCCTCTTTCCACAAACTAGGAGTAAGACTACCTAAAAAGACCTATGAGTCCTTTATCAGGTGTGGGATTTTCCCATATATACGCTTAAGCCATTTGTCAATGGCTATTCCTAAAGGGAAAGTTTTGGAGTGGCTATTTGACACAATGGGATGAAAGGGGGGGATCAATAATATTCTTATGGACCTTCGGTATTCCCACTATTGTTGCCAAAGTGGGATACTCAACTTTTAAAAAATTATATGTGTCCAAAGTAATATGATTGTCCAGAAGAAATTATTCTAAATACATGTCAATCTGTTTGTATCCTATATGTATTTCATTAATGGACACAGTTTCACAGTTACCAGATTCCTGGAGTATTTCCTACATTTTTGTAGTGTAATCTAAAGTGTCATATATAACCAGCCCCCCACCTTTGTTGGGCTTCATAACCCTGATGTTATGGTCATTTTTGAGTTGTTCTAAAGTTCTTATTTCATTATCAGATAAATTACATTGTTTTTTCTTGTATCTTATATTATTTTCTAATCGATATACTTCCCTAGTGACCAGTTTTTCATATACAGCTACACTAGGGTGGGTGGGTGGAATGTAAATACTTTTTTTCTTTAACCCTACTTTACAATCTGGTAAAGATTTATTATGAAACATTATTGCCAAATGTATTTTTCTAAGAAATAACTTAATCTCTGTTAAAGAGTCAACCAAATGAAATCTAGTTCTTGGTATATATTTCATACCCTTAGATAATAATTTGAAATGGTCCCTACCGAGTACCAAATCAGTATAGTTGTAGATTTTGAAATTGTCCATGCAAATAACTATACCCTCAGAAATTGTTATTTCTGAAGTTGCCCCTATGGGAATATTCAGGGCTACCACTGTCTCGTTTTCCCCCCAATTCTGGTCTACATTCTGTCCCTGTGTCCAATATTGCCTGTTCTGTTTCCACCTCCAATCCTTTCTCCAGTTCGGTTGTTGTTGCTGTTTCCAGCCCTTGTGAAAATTTGAACCTCTACCCTCCTGATATGCCTCTTGGTTAAATCTCTGATTCCTACTAGTGTCATATCTCTCATTTCTTTTGTCATATCTAGCCTTACTTTCCTTCCAGGGGTAAACAGCATTGTACTTGTAGTGTTCTGCATCCCTCCTTAAAACGACAAAAAATATATATTACACATATTTTTTACATAATATTAGTATATATGAAGTACATTAAAATATTTATAATTTTATAAGATTTTATAGCTGGAGTATTATGTATTAGAACAGAATATGAAGTTGTGGGTAAATTGTATTTATTTAATATAGTGAAGTTCAGTTTAAAAGATTGCACATTTCATTTTAAATGAATATATATTCAATTAATTAGTGTTGTTGGTGCCAAAATTGTTAGTACTTAAAGACTTAATTGAATGATGGTTGTATTCTGATGAAGTCCACATTGATGTGGATGAAAGCGCTTAATCTTTGTTGGTTTTGGTAACATTAAAAAAGTGTTTTTTATGCAGTTGTAGTTTTTCTTCCTGAAGTGACCCGGTACCTTTTCAGCATTTAATTTGTATTATATTATTCAGCTGGGTCGTTTAAATGCTATTTTGTGGAATTAAAAGTTGCTAAAATAATAGATTTTTAGATTTGTTTATAACACACTTGGAAGGCACACTGGCAGTGATTTGCTATGGGAAAGTGTTGGGTGTTATGCTGTTCGTCTTTTTTTTTCATGCTTCTGATGCTCGAGCAATTTCTTCTCAAGCATGCATAGGGGAGCCAACTCTCCCATGCCCTCATTTCTTTGTTATCATTCAGAGTATCTTACACATGAATAAAACTATTCACTTAGTAAACTTTTATTTCTGACGGTTTGTTAGTCTAGTTAATCTTAGTAAACAATAAAATAGCTATGTAAATGGAGTAATATGTAATATTTCATTCACAATTCTTGTGAATTATAACCTGAGTGAGTTAACAACAATGCAATCAATGCAGTCAGGTCATCTATTGTGGTTATAATACCCTGTTTGTTTCCTTTAAAGTCTTCTCTAAGAGGCAGAAAATAAATAATAACCTATCATTTCAACTATATGCTGTTAACTCTAATATTTAATTGTATTAAATACATGAATGAAAAAGCATATGCTGCTTGTGTTACTGAGCTCTGTATAACAAGTTAGTTTATATCTGTATCTAGGTCAGTGATAACCTTATACAAAATTAAATTGTTATATTAAATTAAAATCTGTACTTATATCCTTATGCATTATTCTTGGAAATATATAGCTGGGTCTATGTGACTAGCATGTTAAAGTCTATAAACTTAACTTTTAGCATGTTATGTAACTTGGAGGGTAAATCTCCAACCTGAGATGCTTAGTGAGGAAGAGTGGTGTGTGCCATTTTTTTAAATGTAAATGAGATCCATGTAAGGCAAATTAAGTGCTCAACAACTGGTACAGGCCTAATAATGGCAGTAGGCATTAAGCAACCATAGTTCTTGCAAAAAAACATCAACATGGGTTATGCCATTAGTCTATCAGAGGACATGAGCAAAGGCAGAAGAGGAAAGGATTGTGGTACTTTGAAAGAGGACCACTGTGGCTTATTAAATGAGGATCTACTATTTCAGTCAGTACATAGTTTCCTTTTTATGATCTTGGCTCTTTACGTATCATTTTAAAGTAAACAGAAGTATACTGAGTTAATAACACTTCATAGTTATTAACAGAATTACCTTTTTAATGGTTAGAATGTAGCGACCATCTTCACCTATTGCTTGGCATTGGGGAGGATTTTACCATTGACGTTTAGTCAATCAGTTTGGTTGTGTGCTGGTGCCTACTTCCCTGAGGGCAGCTGTCATGGTTCTTGTCTCTTCACAGCACCCAGGGTCTCCATGAAGCATCAGGGGCAGGTTGCAGGACCCACACTCTTTTACCCAGTCATAGGGCTCTACATTTGAATGCAAGAGTCATTCACAAGATTGATGCATGATGTAGACATTCCCTTTATAAAAGAGACCTGGCTGGATGAGTATTTCAGACCTCATCTAGCCACAGCCATTCCCTCTGACTTCTTGGTTACTCACTGTTCTAGGTGAGGGAGTTTGAGTGGTGTTGCTATGTGTAGTGACAGTAAACTTAAGTTACCCAAGGTGGACACAAGAGATCCTGATTCCATTGAGAAAGTCCTAGTTACAGGAGGAAACTAGGTTTCTCCTCATCTACAATCAACCTAGTAGTAGTATGAAGACATTCCTGCAGGAGTTTACTGATTTCCTCACCTTTCAGTTTTGGGTCATCCACATATTGTAGTGCTTGGTGACTTCAACATCCAGGCTGAGGATGAGAGGATCTCCTATTTTTGAATTAAATTACATTATGCAAGAATTTGAGTTTTTTCGGTTAATTACCCTGCAACACATAAATTTGGACATACACTGGATTTGGTCTTCCTGTTGGATCTGTCAATCATGGATTTGGTGGTAGAATCAGTGTGGTCGTCTGACCATTTTTTTCCACTTTGTCTGATGTTAACTACTTGCATCCCCCTGATCTGGAGCTGTATGCAATGTAAGCAGTGTTTCAGGTGACCACTTTTTAAGTGTAAACAAAAACAAATAGCAGAAATAAAACAGGGCTGTCTGCCAACCATAAAGTAACACTGGTTTATGGAAAAATAAAAAAAACATGAAGTGCTTTCATCAAAATATATCAAAGACTTCATCAGAATAAAGTCAGTACCAAAAATACCACATTTAAATATCCCTCCAACCATGTCACATGGCTAAAACCAAGTGATTTATTTTAAAGCACTATTACACAAAAATCAACTAAAACTCAGTATTATATCAGCTAACCAATTATACAAGTTATACAACATAAGACCGAAGTCTCAAAACACTAGCTACTGAGATATTGTCATTCAGACCAGGATATTTGTAGGCATTTAATCTGCCATTTTAACTCTTTAAGTTCCAAAATATCATTTCATGGTCCCCCTTTTACATTCTTCTTAACTACATCAATGCCCATAAATCCAAACCTATAGTCCAGATGTTTGGTAATTTGTTTAGCCAAAGCATTGTTTTTATTTTGTTCCTTTAGTGGAACTATCCTTTGGAGACATGGTCCCACACATGATGGAATTTTTTAAGTGGGCTTGCTCCCAGGTATCTGACATCCAGAAAAGGTGGTATGAGTTGTTACAAATGGACTCTCGTAGACCTTCTGTTGTCCCTCTTGTATTGGTTGCTCTGTTGGATACCTACTTAGCTGCTTTCCTGGCACCAGACTCCCAGCCTCCAGTCCCTAAGAAACCTGATAGGTTCTATAAGGTGCTGGATGCCTGCAAGTTCTTGTACAATTCCCTTCATCTGATCCAGTGGTGATTTCTGTGTCTACTGATAAGCCTTCAAGGCTGTCACCCTCTTCTAGGCTCCTTCTCTCAAACAAGGACAGTAGAGCTATTGAGAGGTTGGGTAAGAAAGTATACACTTCTGCTACTTTAGCCTTTATGGCTATTGATTACTAGGCCCACATGACAAGATACATTTTGCCTTCTCTTTTCCAGATTAGGAAGATTGTCTCTGTCATGCCTGACTCCGAAGGTAAGGCACCAGCTCTTTCCTTACTAGGTTCCACTTCTCAAGTTGCACATCACTCTATAAAGTGCAGCTATGATGCAGCTGATGCCTTTTCTAGGGCTGCTGCCTCTGGCTCGGTCATAGCTGCTATTCCTAGCTTTGCCTTCATGCCTTGCCAGATGATATTAAAGCAAAACTCCTGTATGTTTCTCTGGATAACCAAAACTTGTTTGCCACTGCTATGGCAGAGCTCTTTAAGACCTTCCAGGATCAGGGTAAGGACATGATAGATTTGAAGCACATCTTTGCTTCTCCCACTCCCAAGCTTCAGAGGAACTATACTAGTAAGACTGCCTTTTTGTGTAGACTGTCTATACAGTCTTCCAATGGTATTAAGGCTCCTAGGCCTGTATTTTCTGATAAGCCTACTCAAATGCCTAGGCCCCAAAAGTAGTCCTTTTCTGACAAGTCTGCTGACATCTGATTTTCTGGCCTCCCTTCCTTTCTGCCTGGTTCCCTTGTCCCATAGGCTTTCTTTGTGTCTCCCAATTTGACAGAAAATCACCACAAACTGTTGAGTTCTCTTCAGTATCAGACAGGGTTACTTTATGGCCTGGAAAACCCTCACCCCCTTTTCTGGTATCCCTCAACCTCCTTAAGAACAACTCCGTCATTTTCCAGGAATATTGCAGGGTCTGTTAGACCAGAGTACCACTTAACCAGTTTTTCTGAACAAGAGGGATCACAGTGTTATTTCAGAATGTTTCTGGTCCCCAGGAAAGAGGGGTTTTGGATAGACCTTTCCTGACTCTTTCCTTTCTGAACACTTTTTTCATAGTGTTGTCCTTCCGAATGCTTTCTCTTCAGACTCTCTTTCCCCATTGCTTCCCCAGGCCTTTCTTGTTTTCCTGGACCTAAAGGACACCTACCTTCATATTCATATCCACCCTCTATTCAGGAAATGATTGCATTACTCTGCTTTGCATTTTGGGCTTTCAACAGCCCCAAGGGTATTCACCAAATACCTAGCTCCAGTCATCACCTTTTTTGGGCTTCAAGGGATTCAGATATTTTCCTGTCTGTATGAATTCTTGCTTCAGGCCTCCATTCAAACTAGGCTAGTGCAGGATCTTCATTTTATCCAGCTTCTATTGCACAGTCTGGGATTCATGGTCAATCTTCAGAAGTCAATGTTAACTCCATCTCAGGATCTTTCTAGACTACAGAATCCAAACTGTTACAATGCTAGCCTCTCTTGCGGCCATCAAGGTTCCGTCACTTATGAATTATTTTCTTTCCCTGCTTCCCTTGTCATATCTTACAGCCAGGGAGTTTCTAAGGACTCTGGATGTCATGGCTTCTACCAGCCCAGTGTTTCTGTGGACCAGACTTCATATGAGAAAGTTGCAGTGGTATCTCAGATCAATGAGACTTTAGCACTGCCAACCACCAGACTATCTGGTTCCTCTGCTCCCTTGTCTTAAACTGAGACTTCACTAGTACTAGGCCCTTTAAAGTTGTTTTATTACAGACAGCACCACAGTTGTGTGGTACATCAACAAGCAAGGGGGCACAAATTCTTACCTTATTTGCAGACTAACCCTTCAAGCCTGGGAAACAGATAGATAAATAATGTTGATTGCCTATAGAGTCACCTGCAGATTGATGGCAGTCTATCTATCTTTGTTTACCAGGAAGTTTATCCCATTTTCAGTGGAGGCCTGGTGAAAAAAGCTCCACATATTAGGCAAGTACATTTAAAGACTAAAAAAATGACATTTTGTAAAATACATTGGGTTTACGTGAAAACAATTATATGAATACATCTAGAAGACATTATGTAACACACAGTGGTCTATAAATCTATGGAAATACATTTTTTCCATGAGTTAGCTGGTTACAGGGAAATTGCACAGATAGGCAGTGGATGAGAGAAGGGTAGCAAAAGCAGCTAGAGATTTAGCAGCAGGTAGAACTTGAAGAGAAGTAGTTTTATGAGTGCTTCCATAGAGCTACAGTAAAGAAAACAGAGGTAGTGGTACTTATCTTGGAAATAGAAGTTTTGAAGGAGATAAAGTAAGTAGAGGGTAAAGTGGCAGACTGTAGAAGAACAGAGTAAATGACAGTTGCGGGTGAATATATCGTGAGATTTCTTAGTGATAGAGATATAAAGTTACATACATAAGATTAGGGTAAGAAAAGTTCAGTAAAGGGGGTGTGACTTTGAAGGTGAAGTTTAGGTTGAGTACTGGGGTTTGGTTAGCCTGGGGTAGTGCACGAGCACAACCAGTTATTTAGCAGGTTTTTCTTCATTGATATTTTAAAGGGATGATTTGGTTCCTGATTTTTGTTAACTGGTTAGAATACATTGAGTCAAATACTAATTTCCTGACCGTTCCTGAGTTACCATTTATTTAGCAAACCTAACGTCTTCAGACTTTTTTTCAAAAACTGCTTGTTTTTTTATATCCAGTTCCTCCCTTCTCTTCTTACAAAGCTAACTCCACATGGAGAACTAAATTAAAATCCACCAATCTGTCCAATAAATTTTCATAACCTTTTCCACTGCCTTAAAGTACAATCGCTAATAAGACACCACTATTACCATACCTCTCAACCTGTTAGTGCAAGATATCTGGACAAAGCCCGACAAAATGGGGGGACAAATGTTCAAAAATAGGGACATATTTTAAATATTGCTCTTATAAACTTAGAAAGTTGCTAGAGTAACAGCGTCATTTTCTGAAGGATTTGAAGTATGAAACTCAAATGAATGGCATTATTTAGTGACTTCAGTCCTCAACTCATTCCAGTGATTTGCCGGAAAACTACAAAACTACAAATTTTATGAGGATCAAACCAAAAATATGAGCCAAAAATCTGGACATTCTGCAAAACTCAGGACAGTTGAGAGGTATGATATTACCCTTTTCTTTTCATGCATCCCCCAACTTACCACCAATACCCCATTCTTTCCCATTACACTCCCTTTCCATTGCCAGCCTGGTCCTGTTTTTGCCAAAATGCCTGTCTCTGTTTTCTTCCACCACTGATCCCATTGACTCCCACCTATCTGCATCCTACTTTCCACATCTTCCCATCTCTTTTAACTCATCTTTACTCTTGCAGATTTACTGCATCTCTTCTTACTCCTACTAATTTAGCTAATATTCTTTCTGTTTTTATTGGGTTATTGCTGCTTAGTACACTCCATGCTGCGATCCTATTGCCCCCATCTCCTCAGACCTATCTACTCCTCTCCGTGACAGTAGGCCTTTGACTCCATAGGCCATACTCAAGAACAATAGCATAAACTCCTAGCTTCCACAAGTTGTCACCTTTTCTTCTTTGTCCTTGGTTTCATTGCCATCTTCCTATCTACTCCTGCTAACTTATGTATGTCCCTCCAGCAGAGAAGTATGCCACTTATTCCTGCAGTCATATACTCCATCAGCAACTAGTAGTGACATTCAGTGTTAGCTATCTACAGCCCTACCACCGCCATCTTTGAACCTCTGCTCTGGTCCTTCACAGAAATCATGTATTGAGGGAGCCAAAAAAAAAAAAAAATATATATATATATATATATATATATATATATATATATATATATATATATATATATATATATACAAAGCAAGCAAACTAAAATAAAAACACTTTATACCATTCCCACCCTCTCCCCACTTCATATGCCAATGTATATGGGACACAGGTGGACAGTAGTCTCTCCTTTGATAATCACATCGCCACAGTAGTCAGGAAATCCTTCTACGTGGCACACCTTATCACAAAAAGTTTCTCATTCAGGAAAAAATAGGTCATCGTTTCCCTCTACACATCACTCATTAGACCCAATATAGAGTACAGCGCCCCTTTTAGTATGTACCTCACAAGACATCTACAACAACTGGAAAGGCCGCAGAAATACCTCATAAAGAGGATTACCGGCTTCAAACAGATGCCCTGCGCAGACAGACTCAAAAAACTCCAGCTTTAATCTGTCGCATATCGCCTACTCAAGAGGCAATCTCTGCCTAACATACAAAGCAATGTCAAACCCAGAGCTGTTGGACATGCTCCACATAAAGAAATCCCAATCCCTCCGAGCTACACGCTCTAGGGACCTAAACCTTGTCACCACAATAAACAGAACATGCTGAAAGGATAGATTCCTGAACCAGAGACTTCCCATACTCTGGAACAAACTACCTATCTATATCAAACAAAGCTCCTTATTAGCACCATTCAAGAAAAATCTTGAGGATTGGATGGGAGATAGGAAATTCACCCCGGGGATCACTTCTGTGTCTTTGCTCGACAGGGGCACAAGAAAATAATTTTCTTGCGTGGCGAAAGCCAGGGTACCTTTTTGGCTAGGCTTATATAGACCATAGGGCCAGTAGCCTAGTACCTACCTATGAACCTATGACATCTACATTTTTGTTTATTTTTTTATGTCCTGTTACTCCTTTTATATTCATCTCTCTCTCTCTGTCACACACACACACACACACACACACACACACACACACACACACTTGCAAAATATCTTCTGTACATAATTTACAGTTTACTATTAAAATTTCGAAACGAACTCCGTCGACTGTACTATTGTCAAACATGGAAGTTCGAAAACGGTAATATCGATGACAAAAAAACAACCTAGGAACAGGTTTTAACATGGATCGTGATAGGTGTTTAGTGTTATTCCGAACTACAAACATCTCCCCTATCTCGACCTATGTTAAAACCCTTTCCTAGGTTGTTTTTTTGTCATCAATATTACTGTTTTCAAACTTCCGTGTTCGACCAGTAGTACAGTCGATGGAGTTTGTTTCGAAATTTTAATAGTAAACCTAATTTACAATTACATTTCCATACTTACAATCAGAACAAACTTCCATTTGTATTTTTCTTCTGAACCTTAGCTATAGAGTGCTCTTAAGACACAGAAAATATTATACCCCCACAAAACCTAAAAGAACAACAAGAAGTATGAGATGACATCATTTCACAGTAGTAAATAACTACAAATATTGAAAAGTTCCCACAGAAATGCATCCATTCTTGCTTTAACAACTCTGCCTTTCAGAAGAATTGATAATCACCTTCAACCATCCCCCTCTAGTATGCTTTCATCACACTCTGTCTAATAGAATACAAAAAGCATTGTGTACATCATAATTTACAGCATAGTAAGATTTACTTGGTACCATTCAGAAAGCAACATGAGAAAATATACGCCAGCACATGGTTTCTCTCACAGTTCATTACAAAAATATCCATTAATTTCTTTAACCTTCCATTGTCATACCCTAAAAGTGAGCACTGCCAAAGTAATAAAATGTCAGTTCTTCTTTATATTTAGGCTTCTCTCCCTTTTATGTTTTCCTTTTGCCTTGTTGCGATTAGCTGCCAAGCATATCTACTCCTTAACAACAATTTCATTCTGAACCATTCTGATTTCCTTAAGGTCTCCACATACTTCTCGTAGCCGCTGTTTATTGTCCAGTCTTCTTTTCTGTGCTGGGGCTTAGCACCATGTAGGTAAATAAACATATATAGAAAAAGAGCCATACCTCAACCAGGATCATTTCATCACAGACCACTACTAGAGCCCATTGCTTTCAGTTACTGAAGTGATGATTTCTCTTTTCACCTTTTGGCATGTTAGACTGCATTTCACACATCTGGACAGTGGCAACCCTTTAATGTCATTTGTGTTCTCTTCCCACCAGCTGCAGTTTGTCTTCTGTTGTTATACTCTTCATCCATTTATCTTTCCTCTACAGTCCTGGACATTTCTCTCTAGACTCTTCCACCTTCACTTGACAACTCCAGATACACCTCACCTGGTCAGTGTCCTTCAAAGACAACCAGTCCATTAACTCTTCTTCTGCTCTCTCTCTCTCTCTCTCTCTACAGTCATTTTCCCTGTATGAAACATCTTAAGAACCATGCTGGTTACTGTCAGACCACATGAGGCAAGCTCCTTATCCCATGGATTAGTGGTAGGCCTTCCTCTGGAAATCACAGCAGGTGCTTTCAGAGTGGCAAGTTTCCAGTTTCCTCCCACACTAACAAGAGTCACCATTAGTATTTTTTTCCTGCAGACCCAAGGATCCCTTCATCTCTTTCCCACTTACATCTATAAAGAAAAAAGTCTCCTCCTATGATGATCTAAAGAATTTGTTTCTCTCTTGCCAGATGAATTTCAGAACAGCTGGGTAAACCAATTTCATACCTTCACCTGTCACTTCATACTTCCCATGGTATGTGCTAATTCAAGTCTTGCTTAAATATAGCTCAAAAAAGTTATCCCCTACTCTGACTTTCCTTTCAGACAAACAACTCCACAACAAACTGACAAAATAACTGAAACAGGTAAAACCAGGAACTGGAGCAAATGACAGTCGAAAAAAGGTCTGAACAAAGGTTTAATCCAAGTGTTTTAAGCGCTTTTTGCCAGCCTCAGTAGCTGACTTCTTCCGAAACAAATCCAGTCATTAAAACAATTACTTATATATACACCTGCCTTAATTGATAATCACCAATTAAATCATCCATTTAAAAAACATTAACTCTTTGTAACATGTTGAGTGAGTAGAAGTAGTAAGCAAAAGCACACATTACAAACAAAGTTAACCTAAGACACCCACATTTTAAAAGAGCAAAAAGTGAATAATAAGGTAGAAAAATGGTATAATAACAAATATTAATAACAAGTAGCTAACACTATTTAATAAAAGTGTATACACCTATAAAAATTAAAATAGATACATAAAATGTGTACCTTCTGTTGTAAACAAACCATATTGTTCTTTGTTTACCTCTTGAGGCTATATAGTTTCCAAACACTATTAATAGAGCAGGAGTCACTAAGTCCCGGAGCACTGTAAGCATTTAGCCTGACCTGCCATGCTAATTCTAATTCCTCTAATTTGAGGGGTCTCGGACCTCCCCTGCTGTCTATTTTTACTTGGTCAATTACCAAAAATTTGAAAGAATGGTCTTTGTAACAGGCAATGTGTTTTGCTAGGGCATTTTCTGGTTTACATTTCTTTATGGCATATTGGTGTTCGTAAATTCTGTCATGTAGTCTTCTCTCTGTTTTCCCAATGTAGAAGGCTGCACAGAATGAACACCTTGCCAAATATGTGACAAAGGTTGAATTACAGTTGTATTTACCCTTAAGCTTGTACAATAGGCCATTTATTTGAAAAAAGTTTGTTTCTTCCACAAATTTACAAAAATTACAGTTTAAACATTTGTGCATACCAGGATTCCTAACCACAGTGTTATCAGACTGTTCTAAAAGTGTTTTAAGATTCTTACCCCTCCTATAGGTCACTTTTGGACCATCACCCAATTTTTGGTAGACATTTGGGTACATTTTAAATTGTTCCCAATTTTTCTTTAGGATAGTTAGACATACATTACTATGTGTGCTGAATGTAGTAATAAACTTTGTAGGGGTGCTAACATCCTCATGTTGAGTAATAACAGTAGTCCTAGCCTTGATTTCTTCAGGTATAGATCCTGTATCAATGTGTACTACATTAGGTTTTATACCTAGTAGTGGGACATAAACTTTATCACATCTCTTATCCTTTACTTCTTGTATAAGCTTGTCAATAAGGGGTTCAGGATAGCCCCTCATCTGCAAAATCTTTGTCCAGGGTAACCATTCTGGAAGCTCTCACCAACTGACCCTTTATAACAGATTTCTTTTGGTGGAAAGGGTGATTACTAGTGTAGTGCAAAAAAGTGTTAAGAGTATGTGTTTTTCCTGAAGATCTTTGCTGTAAAGCTATTTAAGGCATAGTTCTTGTCCAGACAAATGTCCAAATATGCAATAGTGTCTGTGTTAAATGTAGACGTAAATTGCAAGAAGTCAGTAGTACTGTTAAGGTAATCCATAACCAGTTTGCTGTCACCTTCGACACCATTGAACAATATAAAAACATCGTCCAAAAATCTAGTGTAGAAAACGAAGGTGTCAGCAAACCTATTACCCTTGAAAATGTACTCTCCTTCCCAAAAAGCCATGAGTAGATTGGCTATACTGCCCCCACAGGGAGACCCCATTGCAACCCCGACTTTTTGTAAGAAGAAATCTTTTTGGAACATAAAGAAATTGTTAGTTAGTACTAAGTCTATTAGTACCAAAACTGATTTCTCTACTAGATGCTTCGTGTTTTTTCAACATGAGGACCAGCCATTCCAGTGCTATTTCGTGAGGTATACACGTATACAAGTCTCTCACATCTATAGTGAGAAAATTGTAATTCACATTGAAGTCTAACATTCCTATCCTGTCCAAAAATGACCACGAATCTTTACATATTTGAGACTCGTTTACTAAGTATTTTTGTAGGATAGCATCTACAACTTTAGCAGAGGAGTAGGTTGGTGACCCTCTACTGTCCACTAAAGGTCTCAACGGGGGGTTCTCAATGCACTTATGGATTTTAGGAATACCAAAAATGCATGGATATCTAGGGAAGACAGTAGTCATATACTTGTAAGTCTTCTGGTCAATACACCCTTCAATGAAAAGGTCTTCTATACATCCCTTAATAGTGTTATAAGCTTTGTTTACTTCAGACAGTGAACTATTAATGTATGCTTTAGTGTTGAGCAATCTGTTCATATGGTACTGGTAGTCAGAAGTACTGAAGACCACCAAACCACCCCTTTGTCTGGTTTACAAAATTGTATGTTCTGAGATCTAAAAAATTGTAAACAATCACGCTCGTCCTTATTAATATTGGAAGTGGGGTTTCTCACAGGTCTAAGCATATCAATATGTCTAACATCCAGTTCACAACATTTTTCAAATAATTCTAACACTGGGTGCAAAGGGGGATTATAAGTACTAGGAATATACAATTTGTCCTCATAACTAGAGCTGAAGACGTTACCCATTGTCAAATTGAAATTTAATTTCCTAGTATAGGTCTTAATGTCCACTATTGTGTCAACTATGTTCCATGGTTTAGATGGCACAAATGTCAAACCCTTTGCCAAAAGGTCAACCATATCAGTACTAAACTGAATAGTACTGAAATTGTGGAGCTTGAAGTCCCTGCTCTGTTAGTAATGATCACTGGTTGTAATAAGTCAAGACAGTCTTCATCATGGGATAGACTTGTGTTGTCAACATCAAAAGGGCTCTGGGGAAATAGAGTCAAAATAGGCTTGTCACTACAACTGTCAGGACTAGTGTGATGGATTACGTAGATCGTGGTTGAAACATTAGTTCTTGTATTTGTTATACCTCCGGTTGCCCTTGTATTGCGGTTGCTGGAAGGTCTTCTGTTTTGGCCTGGCCCCCATATAGGGGCCTTCCTGAAAATTTTGGTGTTGTTGAATTGAATTATTACCAAATTGGGCACGACGTAACCTCTCACTCCATGTGGTCCCCCTCGGTTTGTCTGCATTAGTTGAAGGAACCGATGGCCCGGGGTTACGATTGACCGTATTGTCGTGTAAAATATCCCCTTCAAGTGTATCATCCCCATTTTGAATTATGTTCTCATTCTGACAGTCATTAGATATATTTAATAAATTAGTATGGACAGGCCTTTTATACCAAACCTGTGCTGATGGAGGAATAGGGTAGGCCAATCCAGAATTGTAAGCCTGACAGTCTCTTTCCAGTTTTTTAACCTTGTTTGCTTTCAGTTTAGACATGTAATGGTCGATACTAGTGAAGACTCATTCATAGTCGTATTTGTATCTCCTGAATTCACAGTGAGTTTGTATCATTTTGTCAAGTTCTGTTACATAACATAGTAAGTCATCAACCCATAAACTGTAATGTTTAATTATAGTTTCAATAAGTTCAAACCCCTGTCGGTCAAACAAGTTAACCAAGTCAGTATGGAATGCAGACCCAGCCTCCAACCCGGTAGGGTATGAGGCTCGCCTCAAGCCTTTAGGTACCACCTTCCAAGTGAGGCACTCACAAAAGTAGGAAATTTCAAGCTGTAACTTTTTTAACTTTACAAGGCAAGCATCAAATAGTTTAAGCTTGTTGGTAATAAAGTCAGTGTTAGTGTCGTTGTTCAAATCACCTAAGTTACTATGAACAACAGCACTATTTCCATTGGAAAATTGAAATCCATTATTTAGCCAGACTGTGAAGGAGGAATGAGAGTTATTACCTTCAAGTCCAGCTACTTGTACCATGCTTTGGTGGCCCGACTCGTGCTGTAGTGGATTCCTGTTGGTCTGGCAAAACAGCTGAGGATGGCCCAATGGCTGAGGATTAGAGCTCGTACTTAAACGTCCACATGCATTAGTTGTAACCGGGTCTTTCGGTTGGCTTGTTACTGACATATTCCTTTCCCCTGCATGACTCCTAGTAATCGGATGAGTGTCAGGCATCAGTTCGACAGTGTTACAACGCACTGGTGGACTAGGATAATTATTTACATTAATATTCCTTGTAATAGGAGCCAAATTTAGTTCATCAGCTGTAGTGCATTGATTCAAAATAGTCGGTTTCCCCAGCTTTCTTTTAAGCCACGGTTCACTTGCTAATTTTTCCACTTGTCGAACGGTTGATCCTTCAACCTCACTCAAAATGACAACTGGTAGTTGTCTTGGTGTCTCAGTAGGTAACAATGTTTGCCGAAGACCGCGTTGGTCCAAATCCAATTAGTCTAACCTAATAAAGATACGATCGATTTTGTTATTAAGAAGATCTAGCACGCTGCCCGTGACCGGGTCGCAACCAACATCCAGTAAGTCTCCAGCAGCTGCATTTGATCTAAAAAGCCCAGGAGTTTCCTGTGGGTCGAACAGACTGCTGTTACCTCCAGAACCTGTAGCCATGATGAACAACTCCACAACAAACTGGCAAAATAACTGAAACAGATAAAACCAGGAACTGGAGCAAATGACAGTCGAAAAAAGGTCTGAACAAAGGTTTAATCCAAGTGTTTTAAGCGCTTTTCATCAGCCTCGGTAGCTGACTTCTTCAGAAACAAATCCAGTCATTAAAACAATTACTTATATATACACCTGCATTAATTGATAATCACCAATTAAATCATCCATTTAAAAACATTAACTCTTTGTAACATGTTGAGTGAGTAGAAGTAGTAAGCAAAAGCACACATTACAAACAAAGTTAACCTAAGACACCCACATTTTAAAACAGCAAAAAGTGAATAATAAGGTAGAAAAATGGTATAATAACAAATATTAATAACAAGTAGCCAACACTATTTAATAAAAGTGTATACACCTATAAAAATTAAAATAGATACATAAAATGTGTACCTACTATTGTAAACAAACCATATTGTTCTTTGTTTACCTCTTGAGGCTATTTAGACAGCAGGGGAGGTCCGAGACCCCTCAAATTAGAGGAATTAGAATTAGCATGGCAGGTCAGGCTAAATGCTTACAGTGTTCCGGGACTTAATGACTCCTGCTCTATTCGTAGTGTTTTGACACTAAATAGCCTCAAGAGGTAAACAAAGAACAATATGGTTTGTTTACAATAGTAGGTACACATTTTATGTATATATTTTAATTTTTATAGGTGTATACACTTTTATTAAATAGTGTTAGCTACTTGTTATTAATATTTGTTATTATACCATTTTTCTACCTTATTATTCACTTTTTGCTGTTTTAAAATGTGGGTGTCTTAGGTTAACTTTGTAATGTGTGCTTTTGCTTACTATTTCTACTCACTCAACATGTTACAAAGAGTTAATGTTTTTAAATGGATGATTTAATTGGTGATTATCAATTAATGCAGGTGTATATATAAGTAATTGTTTTAATGACTGGATTTGTTTCTGAAGAAGTCAGCTACTGAGGCTGACGAAAAGCACTTAAAACACTTGGATTAAACCTTTGTTCAGACCTTTTTTCAACTGTCATTTGCTCCAGTTCCTGGTTTTATCTGTTTCTCCTTTCAGACAACACAATCCCCTTTTGTCAAGCAACCTTTTTGAATACCTAGTCCTTGGCACTATAGTTATGGAATTTATTAATATGATTCCTGCATTTCTGTTTTCTCTGTTCCTTCTTTCCTTCTACATGCACGCTCTCCATCTGGGGATATAAGTTTGAATAACCTTTTACTAAAGAATGAGATTCTTAAACAAAATTGACAGGGTCCAGGCCTTCTAGGTCACCCTCCATACCCACAAGATGAATACCACACCACATCTTTTTTCAGCCACTCAGTTTTTTCTTACCCCATGGCATCTTCTTGAAAGACTTCAGACCCAAAGTGATACTGTCACAATTTCCAATCATTAATTTGAGTTAGGCTTCCATTTTGAATTGTAATACCAGTCTCAGGCACAAACAAAGACAACAACTCTTTTTCACCATCTTTCTTTATTTTAACAGCTTCTCTAACCATCCTTACATCACACACCTCAGTTTTCACTATAGGTCCATGACAAAACTCAATAGTCATGCCAACATCATGTTTGTAGCAACATAGTGCCCTCCCATGCTTTTATTCAGCTTACTCACTTGTTTTAGCTATTTTCTTATTTTGTTTACAGTTTTTTATTTCTACTTATGTATGTACTCATTAATGTGTTATGTTATAGTTGTTTTTTTTTCTTTCTTTTTGACTCAACTTTCATTTTATAGTGCTTGAGGTCAGGCACTTGAAAAACTTGAACTAGCACCATAGTAGTCAAGAACTTCCTTGCTTTTGTTTTTATTGGCTTCTTTCACATTGTGTATTCAATTACTCAGCCCTTTACGTACATAATTATTTCTATTCCACTGCATGAAATTAAAGCTTTTGCACCCATTTGCAGCTAAGAGTTTCCATTTTATCTTTCTTTTCACTTTCATGCCAGTCTTGCTAATCCAGTGTTATCCATGTAAAGACTTTACTTTACCTTCAGCCCCTCTGTAGTTCACCTGTGAATGTATAAGTTGGACTCCTGCCTGAACTTTAGAAGGGCATCTAGCATAACTACTAATTCAGCAAAGGCAAGATACATTAGAACAAGACAGAAACTGATGACAGTGAATCCAAAGTAATTTTTGAAAAAAAATCATATAAACATTTTAAATCACTGAACCTAGTGTCCTTTAACCATAACAATAAACTTGCAATTTTTTATTTGTATTTTTATTTATTGCATTTGTTGACTGGGAAGGGCACAGACTCCCTTTTTCAGCAGAGGCCCAGGGAGAAAAATCCCTAGTATTAGATAAAGACTTATACTTAGCATAGGAAAAAATACAGTTGTGTACACTTACCATAACTGTAGATGTTCGGTTACCTATTACAACCGCAGTTGCGCGAATACGGAAACGTCGACACATATTGAGCGAACAGCAAAAACACCAAATATCCTTAAGGAGGAAATTCAAAATGTCAAATCGTCATAGTTGGCCCTTCTCCAGTATAGCTCCTTAAGGTAAGTGTGCAATAGTTATGGACCTTAGGGTTAGGGTGTGGGTTAAGGTAAGTGCATGTATAGTAATATATGTAATATTTAGTTTAGGGTTAGAAGTAGGGTTTTGTTAAGTGTATCTATGTGAATTATTTATTTTGTTTGGGTAGGTATCTTTTCCATCTGGCTGAGTATGATTCCCAGTACCAGGCTTTCTAACCTCTTTAAGAATGTCTTGAACCTGTTTGCTTAGGGCAGTCTTGGTCCTGGATGCTGTGGAATTATCCAAGCTGAAAAGCTGAGTGTCTGCAGGCTGGGGTGCACAATCCTTCCCTTGTCCTGAGTCAGATGGTTGACTCTCTGATGCAGCAGCTATGGATTCTTGTTGGTTAGTTTGAGAACCAGATGATACCAGTGCTGCCTGGGCCAGACTGGGGTTATCAGTATTGTCCTTGAGTCCTTTTCTCTTATCTTTAGAACCACCCAAGGAAGTAGAGGTGGGGAGGGAATGCATAAATGAAGAGGTGAGTCTAAAGGAAGGATAAAGGATCTGTCCTCCAGGCTGATTGTTGTTTGTTCCTGGAACAGAATCTTTTTGCCACCAAGAAAAACACTCAACTGAAAAGGTCTATCTGTGGGACTCCCCATCTCTGGACCATGCTGAGAAATATGTCATGATGCATATGCCATTCGTGGGGTTCTGTCAAGTTTCTGCTGAGGTGATATACTAATGTATTTTGAGCACCTGAAAGGTATTGTGCTAGGAGGTGCAACCCCAGGGAGTGAGCAGTTTCCCAAGCTTGCATTGCTAGATAACAGAGTAAGAGTGGCTGCCCCCTGCTTGTTTATGTACCACATAACTGTGCTGTTGTCTGTCTTCACTAACAGGACTCCTGGCTCCCATTTTTCCTTTGAACGTTATCAGTCCTTTTTGCATTGCCATAAACTCTTTCCAGTTTATGTGCCTGCCTTGGACTGAATCTCCCACTTCCCTTGAGATTGGAAATGTTGGAAGTGCGCCCCCCAGGCTGTTTCTGATTCATCTGTGGTGACAGTTTATCCCTAGGGAGAGAATCTAAATAGAAGGCTCTGATTTTGTGCAGAATCTTGTACCCACCATGCAAACTCCTCCTTGAGGCAAGGAATCAGCTGTATCTCATTCATCAGGGACTGAGAGTGCTGGCACAATAAATGAGTTACCACTGGAGTTTCCTCATGTGGAGCCTGGCCAAGGGAACCATAAGGATACAAGATGTCATATAGCCCAATGCTTGGAGGAACTCTGTGGCTGAGATGCATTGTTTCTGCAGGATTCTTTTGAAACAGTGGTTCAAAAAGGAGACCTGGTCTAGATGAAGGAGGGTTTTTTGAAGAGGAGAGTCCACAGGAAGACTATCCTGGTGGACGGAACAGTGTTGGATTTTTGCAGATTTCCGGTGAAGCCCAGGGAGGACAGGAGGTTCTGTGTAAACCTCAGAGCCATAGGTTCATAGGATGATACTAGACTACCGGCCTTGGAGGTCCTTATAAGCCTAGCCAAGAATTTTGCCCATGTTCCCTCAAAGTCAGAACCTGTTTCCCCTGTCCAGTAGGGGCACAGGTGGGTTCCCAGGGGTATATTTTCTGTTTCCCATCTAGTCGTCCAGGTTCCTCTTAAAGAGGGCTACAGAGGTACTCTGCTTGACATGGAGAGGGAGTCTATTCCACAGATGGGGGAGTCTTTGGGACACAAATCTATCCCACTAACAAGTTCTATTAATGGCACAGATCAGGTTAAGGCCTTGCATGTGGGTTGCACGAGTGGAGTTTGTCTTACAGATATGCAGCAACTCCATCAATGCTGGGTCTGAAATGGCATTGTGTGACACCCGTGCCCTGGCCCCACAATCAAGGAGCCTCAATCCTCACCACTAACACCAGAGAGGGTGTCTCATATATGAGAAAAATATAACAAATACACACAGTAAAGTGCAGTTTGCCTTATGAGCACACAGAGATCACAGTCAGTCCAGGGCTGGTCGCTCTCTTGATCCCCAGTAAGGCTCACCACTGGCACAGCTATAGGGTCCAGATCTCAGCCTAGCTGGGCAAGCTAAAATCTCCAGCACCCTCTCTGTTCAACCAGTGCTTTGTGTCCCTGCCCAAGTAGCTGACATACACACACCTTGAGATAAGAGTTTATACAACCACATACCGACTTCTGGGAAAGGCTGGCACAGGTTCTCCAGCTGTGCCATTTTAACCAGACTATACAATAGTACCACTTGCCACCACCCAGCTAATACTTATCAGCTACTCAAAGGCCATTAAAAGGGTGTCCAATTATCACTGTGCAATATTATTATCCAATTGGTAAATGTGACTAAACAGTCTCAAGGCTTATTAGAGTGACTTGGTACAGGATCCTTATATACATGCAATGTACTCTAGAGCTTAAGTTATCTCTACACAAACCAGCCACAGTTAAAATGTTTGAAAATATTTAATAATAAATAATTAAAACCACAAGACAATACTTTCTACTACACAGTCAGTGCTAGTCAAGAGTTCAGAGATCATACAGAAATACTTAAAATAAATCAGTAATACAGTTCTGACATCACAGAAAAACACTTAGTCTAAACTTTCTAATTCCTAACTACTTCTAGGAGAAAACACAGTTCTAACATACTACTTACATAAAGAGAGCATAAGGCAGTGCTGAGTTGGATGTTCAAGACAAAAATGCTTTATGGCTTCTGGTTCTCTCTGTTTAAATTGAAACTGCAGTTCTGATAAAACATTACATCATTTCACACTTTCCTGGTGTTCCCAGGCTGACAGAAACTGCATTTACATTCTTTTACACTTAGAACAATAAAGGAAATTCCACATGTAAATTCTGGTCATTAACTTTAGCCTTAAAACAATAGGCAGGAAGCCTTCATCTAGCCCGGCCGGAGCCGAATTGTAAAACATCAAAGGCAGTGATGAAATAATTTTAATTTCAAAGGACCAACAATAAATACTTGACTTAGCTTTCTTTACAGCATATGGCAATGTTGCCACATTGTTTTAAGTTCAACCTTTCACAGCATATGCTTTCATTTAAGAACCAAGCCTGCAATTCAACATTTCACAGTATTTACAAATGATAGAATTATGTACCCAATTCTGACTATACTGGCAGCCTTCACCCATCTCTACCAGTCTTCACACCTTGTATGCCAGACACAGGTCACCTCTGAGCAGTCTGTATGAGACTGAGTAGAGGGACAGGGCTTTTTGCCTATCTGTATAGTATACATGTTTGAGACCCTGGATTTTCCTGATCAGGAACCTCTGTGGGCTCTCCAACTGCTGGAACAGTTTTGATAGATTTGTGGCCTGTAGTAGGTAGTCATCCAGGTATGGGTAGATTTGGACCCCACTGGTCCTGCAAAAGGCAACTACAGAGGCTAAGCACTTGATGAAAACCCTGGGAGCAGTAGACATGCCAAAGGGCAGTGCTGAAAATTGAAAGTGATTGGTACCTGCTCTGAAGCAAACAAAGCTTCCTGAATGGGAATGTGCAGGTAGGCATATTTTAGATCCAGTGAGACCATAAAGGCCTGTGGGGATATCATGGGCAAGAGTTTTTGAAGAGTCAACATTTTGAATTTTGGAACCAGGAGGAACTGATTTGAGGGTGAACAGGTCTAAGATAGGATGCCAAGAGCTTTCTTTTCTGGGAACTAGAAACAGCCTGGAGTAGAACCCTTTTCCCTTCTGATGTTCTGGAACTAATTCCACTGATCCCTGAGAGCACAAAATCTGGATCTGAGAAGGGGACTCTGTTTTTTTGATTCTGAGGAATATCTGGGTGGCCTGAGTACTTTAAAAGCTCTTTGAAAGTGAGTTTCTACCCATTGAGGAGAGCGGAGTGGGTGAGTCATCATTGCTCTTTGACAGATGCCTGTGGCCTAGAACTCCCTTGCCTGGAAGTGTTTGTGGTCCACTGTTTGAGTCTCTACAGTTGCTGCCACTGCCTTTGTGTCCTTTCCCACTGAGGTTTCCTCTGCCTGTTTATAGACTGGGAGGGGAAGGACCAGTGTTTAGTGGGGAAGATCCTACTAAATCTTGGTGGCTGAACATGAAGGAAGTATTTCACAGTTTGCATAGACTTAGCTTTGTCTTCTATCGTTTTAAGAACAGCCTCAGCCTTAGACCCAGAGAGGAAGTCCTCATCTAGGGGAGCATCAACAAGGTTAGATATAACATGGTGAGGAAGACCTTGCTCCCTAAGCCAAGCATGCCTTCTAATAACAGTACCAGTGGCTGCCACCCAGCTAGAGGCCTCCACAGCATCATAGCCACAGCATAAGGAATGCTTAGCTACCTGTGAACTGTTGTGGCAAAGATCCAGAAGTTCCTTAGAAAGGTTTTTATCCTCAAGGGAAGAGACCTTTTGTTTCAGCTGATCCAAGATGGTTTGCTGATATGTAATCATGTGAAATTTACAGTTGACTGCCCGCCCTCATGGTAAGGGTAGCTGAGGCATATACTTTCACCCAGATCTATCAATAGCCCTAATCTCTCTATCCATAGGTAAATGATTTTAGAGGAACTGGCTCTAGCCTCTTTGGGTCCTGGTGTGACCACCTCTGGATCAGCAGAAGGATTTTTGAAAATATATTTATGGGAGTCCTGTACCTGTAAAATCTGGTTTTCAAGGGGCTGGGGGAAGAAAATCAGGAGTCAAGGAGGAATCCAAGAAAACATCCTCAACCACCTCTAAAATATGTAGAATAGCAAGAGGTGTGTGCTCTATCAGTCCCAGGAACTCCTTAATTCTCTTTTTGGACTGAAGGTATTCCTATGCTTCCCACTGGAAATCATGCAGTCTCTCTCTCCAAAGTTAAAGTCCTCTTGGGGGGGGGGGGCAGGTTCTCCTCAGAATTTGATTCCTCAAAAGAAGTGAGGGAGGGTTCTTGTTCAGAAACGGACCTCTGCAGGTCAGAATCCTCAGCAGACTCATAAGGATCTGAGAAAAATTCAATAGCAGGATCCCATTTTCCTGGGGAAGAATCCACGGGGGCTTGTCTAGCTCTATCTGTGGAGATCAGGTCTTCAGCTTGCCTAACAAAGTCCTTCTGATATCCCTACGAAAGGGAGCTGGTAGGCTTAGCAGAAGGCCTTTAGGAGTTGTTTTGGCCTTGGGCATAGGGATGTCCAAAATTCTGATGCTTTTCTCTCTGGAGAAATGAGGAGCCAGTGTAGGCGAGAGCCACAAAGGAGCATCACTGGTTGAAGTGTGCTCATCAGAAGCCAAGGCCTGCTGAGCAGCCCCAGACCCAACCATTGAGCTGAAAGCAAGGACTATACAGAATTAAAGGGACCTGATGTCTTACTGACCCTGAACATGTCTCGACAGAAGCCTACACCACCACCTCAGATGAAGAAGGGAGCTGTGAAGGTGCCTTGCCTTCTTCAATAATCAGGAGCCTTGAAGGAGAAACAGACATAGAATGGATGTCATCCCAGGCCCTAAGCCTGAGTCTCTTATCTTTTCCAACTTACACCTAGGCTGCTTAACCTCTGAATGACCAGCAGATGCCATTGGACACTGAGGAGCAGATTTAAGCCTAAAGAACCAAGCTAAGATCTCAGCCCTGCGTCTGATTGTCCTAGAATTAAAACAGGCACAAAATCAGCAACTAGAGACATCGTGACTTGGGTCTAAACAGGTGACCAAAAGTGAATGGAAGTCTCTATGTGGGATCTGCTTACCACAGTAGAGACTATTGTTTACCTTATCTGACATGAGTTAAAGCAAGAGAAGAGTTCTCTCTGGTGCGGATTGACTGATGCACTGAAACACTGCTTTGGGCTCCAACGGCAAAAAAAGGCGGATGATATGATGTTGGCTCTTTCCTTATATTCCCAAGAGCACAGACATCAGTTAGGATGTCTGCCAGCCTAAGGAAGAGAGGAATTTCTGTTGAGCTTTCTTTACAGTATAAGCTATTGTCAATGTAGATGGCAAGCAGCTTAGTATGTGGGATAATCTCAGTTTTAATGTTAGTTGATGAGAGAATATCAAAGGAGGATTTCTGGGCTGAGAATTGTCATAGGGTAAAGAGAACAAGTTTGCTTTTCTGTGGTGTTAAGAAAAAGATTTGAGTTGATTGGCCAGGTTTCAGTTGATGAGAATGATTCTTAAGTGGTTTGTTGCAGGATGTTAAGGTTTTGAATGTTACAAATGAGGGTGGAGTCATCAGCAAGCTGAATTATTATGGCTGACTTGCAAGTATGAGAGAGGTTATTAAAAAGAAATTAAAAAGAATGGGACCAAGAGTGGATCCTTGGGTGATGCCTGTGGAGACTGGGAGGAAAAAGGAGAAGTGTTTATACCATTTTACAACCTGTGATCTGTTAGCAAGAGCTATTAAACCATGTGGCAGAAGTTTCATCGTATTCTAGAGTTGAAAGATTTTGTAGGAGGATTGGCTATGAGACTGTTCTGAAGGCTTTGGAAAGGTCTAGAAAGACTGCAGGTACTAGCCTTCCTTCATTCTTATGAGTATATACAGTATTAGTGAAATGTAGGCTGGCTGTGTTAGTAGTGCTATGATGCGGGAGTGTTGGGATTGAATGCATTTTTGAAGAATTTTAGATAAGGGAAATAGGATAGCAATTGGTTGGTAAGTTCTAAGTTTGTTGTTATTTCCTCCTTTATGAAATGGTAGGCTATAACTTTTTTTTCCATAGTGTTGGGATGTATGCTGCTGTGGTAGAGTAGTTTATGAGTATGGAAATGGGATAGTCTATATAGCCTTGGCAGACATTTTTAGATTGTCAGGTGCTAGGGTGGTGGGTTTTAATTTTAAGAGAATTTTTTTTAATGGTTGAGATGAGAAATGGTTGCAGTGAGAAAGGGTCAGAGTCACAACTGTTACTGGTGATGGAAGGTTTGGTAGGAGGGGTACGGTATTTGATTAGGGATATGACTGAGTTTAGGAAGTACATGTCAGTAATATTAAAGACCAGATAATATTGACTCAGACTATTTTAGATAACTTTATCTGGCAAACCACAGCTGTATTGCAGCTGAAAGCCCTTCAGGTGCAGTATCTCTAAGCCACTGAGAACCAGATCACTTTGGGTACCCCCCCCCCACTTGTGTGAGCAAGGAATCCTCTCACTCCAGCTAGAAGCAAAAAAAACTCTAACCAGCAATCATCCAAAAATAGACTCCAGCCCCAGGTTTAACTCCAGGAACCTTGTTGTTGCCACTTGTGTAGTAGCCACTGAGGACCTGTTCGCTTTAGGTCTCCCCCCACTTGTGTGAGCAAGGAATTCTCTCACTTCAGCTAAAAGCAAAGAAAACTCTAACCAGTAAGCATCCAAAAATAGACTGCAGCTCCAGGTTTAACTCTAGGAACCTTGTTGTTGCCACTTGTGTAATGTAGGTGCCAGCTTTTGTGACTACTGTTATGCCTTGCTAAAATCTGTTACAGTCAGCTAGAGTGCATACCCCAGGGGCAACAGCTGCAAACCTTCTTCCTCTTAGCCCACCCCCACTCCTTTCATCTGTTTCACTGTTGATAATTTGTTGTATGTTAAGGTATTTAGCCCCTTTCAATAGTCATAGCCTTCAGTCCCTCCTCCTCAATACTTGTTCTTCACTAAACACCAAACAGAGGTGCAAAGTCTCCAGCTGCTTTTATCTTTAGCTGCATTGTGTGCAGCAAACAATGAGCAAAAGGGAATATAAATATAAAAGAGAATAAAATCTACCATTGCAGACTAGTAAACAGTATACAACCTCTACCTGTGGTGTAGTCCTACACGTAGTTTTTCTTGGAGAAACCTTCCAGTTCTTGAACAAGGGTGCCTGTATGTTTAATTTATTTCCTTGGCTGTCCTTTGATAATTAGCTAGGTTAGCAGAGTGCCTTGGATTTTCCCCTGCTATTTTAAACTCCAATTGATGGTTTCCCTCCCTTCCCCCTTCCACCAAGTGATTGCTCAGGTACAACACACCAAAGGTTTTAAAAACCCTGGATGCCATATTTGCTCTAAATGTAGCTGAAAGCCCTCCAGGTGTAGCATCTCTAGTAAGTGTCCCTGGACTAGCTGATAGTTTTTTTTTAGCTAAGTTCTATCTGGAAGGTGTAGTCCCTCTCACTTCGCTCCCCACCCACCCCCCATATCATTACCTTTATACCTATCCATACAACCACACCCCCTCATTTCCTCCCAAATCCCCCACCCCTCTACTTCCTGTTCTCATACTACCTCTCTTCTTTGCTCCTCCCCACACTTACCTACTATCCACTATCAAAGACTACTATACCTTACTCCCACCCATTCCTCTCATCCTCTATTCTACATCCCATAAAATGACATGTCTCTTACAACTCAAACTATACTCTTACCTTCCCTACTCCTTATACTCTATCACCTCACCCCCTATCTACCTTACTCCCACCCCTTCCTCTCATCCTCTATTCTACATCCCATAAAATGACATGTCTCTTACAACTCAAACTATACTCTTACCTTCCCTACTCCTTATAATCTATCACCTCACCTCCTATCACTCACATTTACCTACTCCGTATTTCCATCCCTCAAACAGCACTCTTAACTCAAGTACTACACCACAACCCTATCTACTAATTTGTCCCTTCATCCTTCCCACCACCACTCCCATTCCTAAAATAAAAATACCCCCTCCCCTTTAAAACAAAAAAAAAAACAAAGTCTACTTACTCAAATTAAAACCCCATTACAAACCTCTACTTCTGCCTGGTGACAGCCATCCTAACCCAGGCCCTACAGACACTACACTGAACAATAACCCATCTGTATCTAAACCTGCCAACCCCTCCAACTCACAAAAACAAGTACAATTCTGCTCTATCAATGTCAGGAGCCTTGTAAATAAAGTTCAAGAACTCCATGCTTGGATAGCTAACTATACTCCTGACATAGTTACCCTAACTGAAACATGGTTAAAACCACGCCATCTGGACAATGAAATCATCCTTTCTGGCTATAATATCCTTAGATTAGATCAACCTAAATGAAAAAGAGCAGGAGTCTCCATACTCTACTCCAATTGTCTCTCCCAAATCAGTCCCACACTAGACTTACCCTCCTTCTCACCAGCTAAACTCCTACTGACCAACTTCAAACTTAACAGTTTCAAACCATAACTGTTGCAGCAATCTATATTCCCCCTGGTGATAATATTAACATACTTGAGAACATCCTATCTCACCTCTCACATACCATCCACAATGAAATAATTATACTGGGGGATGTAAATATTGATTAGCTTACAATACAAGCTCCCATCACTACTACCTGTATAAACTACATGGGTTTGAGCAGCTAATCACAACCCCAACCTACATTAATAAATCTCACCTACCTAGCTCTCTTCTAGACTGGATATTGGTCTCCCACCCTCAAAACTATCATAACTCCTAAACCCTTCCAAATGCCCTCAGTGACCACTGCCCTATAACGGTTACCAGACACACTCCTCACCTTACCAAACCTAACAAATTTATTACCATCTGCTCACTTTCTCATTTCTGTCCTAACTCCTTTATTCACCAAATCTCCAAAATTAACTGGTCTTATCTCACCACCCTTCCTTCAGATGAAGCCATCCACTCCTTCAACACTACATTCCTAAACATTCTTAACTCCCTTGCTCCTCTTCTCACAATTAGAATCAAATCTAATAGTGCTCCCTGGCTCACTAAATCTACCAGAACTCTCATGAAAGACCGGGATAGAATTTGGAAAATGTGGACTAAAACTAGGACCCTTTCTCTTCTTCAGAAATATAAAGAGCTCAGAAATAAAATAAAAAAAATCATCCATTATGACAAAATAAACTTCTACACCAATCCTCCCTCTACTCTTAAATCAGACCCAAAGAAATTCTGGAGCTCTATTAAACAGACTCTTCATCCAGGAAACCCTTCCTCTCCTAACCCATGTCCCAATGCAACACCTGAAGACATAGCCAACAAATTTAACAATCATTTTATAAACTCAATAACCTCCATAATAAATCCCCCCCCCCAGAAACAATGCTAGCATTTCCACAAACTCTATACTTCTTCCAAAGCCTCCTAACTCCTTCCCTCTAAAAGCAGTATCAACTAACTATGTAAAGTCATTACTCTGTAAACTTAAACCTTGTTCCCCATCTGTTGACAAGCTACCCTCTTACTTCCTGCAGATTGTCTCTGAACCTCTTGCCTATCCTGTATCCATCTTAATCAACCGTTCCATTTTGGAATCCTATGTCCCCACTGTATGGAAGAATTTCTTTACTCTACCCATTCACAAAGGGGACAACTCCTCAGACATATCCAACTTCAGACCAATTGCCATACTCTCTCCACTCTCAAAAATCCTAGAGAAATGCATTCACAAGCAGGTAACACATTATCTTCACCAGGAAAACCTTCTCGCACCCACACAGCATGGTTTCCGTCCCAAGCATAGTACAACTACTGCACTCATATCATTCATCAACATAGTCTCCCTAGCTCAGGATAACAATAAACTTGTCTCATGTCTATTCTTTGGCCTTTCTAAAGCCTTTGACACTGTTTCTCACCCACTCCTTCTAGATAAACTAACTTACATTTCTCTCCCCCTACTATCTCCTGGTTCTCCAGGTATCTCTCTACCCGCCAGCAATCAGTTAAATGGCTCGTTGTACTATCCTCCCCTCTCACTGTACAAATGAGAGTCCCCCAAGGGTCCATACTTGGACCACTACTCTTTAATATTTTCACCAACTTGCTCTACTCCTCTTGTCCCCAGTCATCTCTTGTGCAATATGCTGATTACTCAACTGTTACAACCATTGCTGACAACCGACCTCCACTCAGCTACCCAGGCAACCTTCCATACCATTGAGACTTGGCTTAGTGATAATGAACTAATACTTAATCCCAAAAAAACTAAGCTCCTACTCTTCCTCCCTCAAAACTTCACCACACTCAAAAGTACATTTACCATCATATCCTGCAACAACACTATCATCTCAGCTGAATCTAGTACTAAATTGCTAGGTGTTACAATAGATGATCAGCTTATGTTTGATCTCCATATTATTAATTCGGTAAAAAGAACTCATCAGAAACTTGGACAAATTTTCCATGGCAAGAAGTACTTAACTAACACTGCCCGAATAACTCTCTCCCAGGCTTTATTACTCCCAACACTCCTGTACAGCTGCCACATATTCACAAACCTAAATTCTACACTTATTTCCAAGCTTGAAACTACCTATAATAAGATCGCCAGATTTGCAGCTAACCAAACCTACAAGTCACACCACTGCCTAGCACTACAGCAACTAGACTGGCTAGAATTCCCTCAGCTGCTCCAACTATACCAACTACAAATCATCCACTCTATCCTCTGCCCCAGCCTCTCCACTATCATATCCAAATATTCCCCTGCAAGGATGCTACATAGCTCAAATCAAGAGTTATTAGACATCTACAAACCCAAAACCAAAATAGGCTGCCTTCTCTATAACTATAACCCAGCTGTATCCTGGAACCAACTCCCTGTGATAATAAAATCCCTCCAGCATAGCAAAAGTTTCAAATTAGCCACAAGGAAATACCTAAAAACAAAGTGGTCTTGCCACTGTAGCCAACCACCTGAAACCACCATCCTTTTACCTATTTCACCACCTCACTCTTAATGTATCTCTAACACTATTCCCCTGCCTCTTCTACCTCTTCCCTTCCTCTGTCCCCAACCACTCTTAATTCTTATAGTCTCAAAACAACCTACCTGTCTAGTCTGTCTCCTATACTCTACCTCCCCTACATCTCCTACTAGCCATTCTTACTTTCCTTTCTTGTTTTCCAAATTCCTGTACAACTTGATCCTATCCACTTTAAATAAGCATCTGCCTAACTATTAACTCATTTTGCTCTAAGCAGCTTAAATAATATTGTAACTAGTCACATTTTCTTCTAATTGTTTAAAACCTTGTTTGTAACAACTCACATACTTGTCTGCCAGTTGTTAATACTCTGTATAATTGAATTGCCTGAAGAGCTTTTTGTTCTCTCCAGGTTTCTGCTTGTAAGATCCTATAGCTGATTGTTACTACTATGTTACTAAAATTTAATAAATTTTCTAGTCTTGAGGAGCTTTTCTCCCCGGGTCTCTGCTGAAAATGAGCCCAAAGCTCAGCCAGACTAACCCGGTTAACAAATGTAAAATAAATAAATAAAAAGTATATCCCTCCTACTTTCCATTTTATAACACTTAAGGCCAAAACTGTGTTTCACATATTAAATAAACTCCAATCATATCTTGCTTTGCTTTACTTTACTTTTGCCATTTTCAGGAGCCTCAGGTTCAGTGGCTCAGGGTTCAGTCATAGCAAAGCTCCTGGTTCTCATATTTAATATACCCTTAACATCTGGTATTATACCTCCCTACTTAAACATGCCTTTTCCCAAGATTTCAGCTCCCAAGGCGGTACCTCAGCATGAAACTAGGTTCATGTACAAAGCTGTTTGAAAAGGCATACTACAACATGTTAACAAGTATGATGATCTTATCAATGCACAACAATGCTTTAGCAGGGGTGTCCAACCTTTTGGCTTGCCGGGGCCGCATTGAGTGAACAGAAATGGTCTTGGGGCCGCATATAAAATATATCATATAGTTAACTCTTTCGTTGCTCCGGAAGACCACAGTCGACCTCCTGGCTGTACTGTAGGTGCATTCAAACAATGAATAAATGGAATAAATGCCTAATATTTGCCTTAAAATTCTAATTCACATTCTAATTCTCTAATCTAACAGTTAACGCTAACATCTTAGTTAATTTATCTACATATATATATATATATATATATATATATATATATATATATTTTTTTTATTTTATTTTTTTTTTTTACAAATAAACAGATATTCACCACAGCACTGGCATCTTGCACTGGGAAAACCATTCCAGCAGTCCAACTATGTAAAATGTCAACATCAGCAGTCCTACAATACTATAATCCACAAAAATAATGCAACAAATTTGCAATAAAGTATTCACATTACTGACTTAATAAAACAATTCTGAATAAGCTACAAGAGGGTCTTGCTCAAACAAATAACTGGTGCCAGTAATATGGCCTCAAGGTAAATGCCAAAAAATGCATCATCATCCCCTTTGAGGAGAGTCATGTCCCCACAAATTATCACATTAATAACAATGTTGTAAGCACGTAATAAGTCGTATGGTACTTGGGCACCCAGGTTGATAGAAACCTGACTTTTGACCACCACATTGTCTCCGCTGTAAGGAAAGCTTTTTACATGGCCCAATTCATTAGTAAGGGTATCTCATCCAGAGACAAGGAGGTCATAACATCCTTGTATTCTTCCTTTACAAGCGCCATTATTGAGTGCAATGCCCCTTTTGGCATTTGCTTCAGCAAAACACCCTGCCAAAAGAAAGACTACAACCATTTCTGACAAAAAAGGTCAAAGGACTAAGTTCACTTAGTTATCCAAACTGACTAAAACGCTTCTTGCTTTCCTCTGTCTCTCACTGGCCCCTATAAATTTCACCATTGGCTTGCTTTCCAGGCTAAAAAACATCCTGCCTTAAGAGACTTCCTCTACCTCAGAAATACTGGTTATACTTAAAATGCTCACTACAAAGACCACAGCTTTCACTGCAACATAAACAAGCCACTTTTTATGGACAGGTTCTTGACACAAAAACCTTCAACTTCTGTAAAAAGCTCCTCTCAGTATCAAACAATGTAGTTCAGCAACACGATGGCTGGATGGATAGCCATAAATGTAGTCCTTGGGTAAGTAGCATAGCCTTCATCAAACCAGATGGAAATTCCATATACTAACCTTTCCCAGCTGGATGGCTAAGATCTAATATTGGTTACTCAAGTCTAGTTGCCCAAGAAGAGGGGCATGTTTAACTAAGAATTCCATTTGCAAAATTATATTCAATATACATATTAAATCTCTCTCTCTTACACACACACACACACACACACACACACACACACACACACACACACACACACACACACACACACACACACAAAAGCCCCTACTTGTAAAACAGGCAACCTCAGTAATCACATGACACCCACTCACTGAATGAAATTGTCTGGAAGTCAAAATATCTGAAAAAAAAATCATAATAGAGATGGATTCATCCATGTAATTTCCCACCACCAAAAGGACCATCAATAAATCAACAAACAACTGCTCGGCAAAAAGTAAATCAATAAGAAAACCATAAACTGTAATGCTACATACTGGTGTAAACATATAACTTGTGTCAATCCCCAGGTTAATCTACACCAAAAGATTGTTTCAGAGCTTCAGCTATGTACAAACAGCTTTCTCCTAGAAACTTAACTCATTGATATTTGCCTTGCTGTAATTATAACTGTAAAAACAAATGTTTTTAAGTTTATTCTGTACCTTAATGATTCTCACTGTTACGAGATGTAATCTCTGCCATATTTTATGAGTACTACATCCATAATTTGCTGTCTCTCTCTCTCTCTCATGTATTATATTGTTTTGTGTTATTTTTGGAGCTTTTCTCCCCGGGCCTCCGCTGAAAATGGACCTGTGCCCAGTCGGACTTTCCCGGTAAACAAATGTAAAATACAATAAAATAAATAAAAATAAACTTCCCTCCAATCTAAAGCCATTTGACATTCAGACATTTTAATTTGTGCAGAAGTTACTGAGCTGTAATGCTGACCTTCGCTTTTGAAAAAAACAAATTCCCAGACTTTGTCAATAGCTCAAAGTGTAGAGAGGATTATTTATTTATTATATATTTATTTATTTTTGGAAAACATCTTTAAAACTGTTAAATTGATTACACACCGAGAAACACAGAAAAGTTATTGTGATTATGTAAACCACAGACTGCTGCAAGAAATCAAAGTCACATTAGCAATCTATGCTTATTTCCGAACAGATGAATCACAGATGAATCACACCTGTCAATTCCAAAAGAAGTAAAGTAGCTTAATAAGAAGGTTATTTGCAAGGTTACGTGGCAGTTTATATTGGAAATAAGCCGAGATATTAAAAAGGCTCTGTTTTTCATAATTATACCGAAAAGTCTTCCAAGGTAAATACAACTTCTGATTTAGTATGGAACCATACCTCTCAACCTTAGAGCAAGAAATCTGGACAAAGCGAAAAATAAAAGTGGGACACAGGCCCAAAAATAGTTATGCATCACAGACACCATTGAAACAACTGTAGCAGCAAACATTATACATCACTTATAATCTTTCTATCCCATTATTGTCAGTTAAGCATGACATGACTCATTCAGTCCTGCCTTCTTTTGCAGCAAAGAAAACCATGCTTTGAAATGACAAATGCATTAAAAATAATAAATAAAACACATTGCATCAATATCCTGCAACTTCCTACCTGCAAGCAACCACAGAGCTTTCACTGAAACTAGGGCTGCTTGTTTCCCCAGAATGACAGCTCTCCCTAATTAAGTCTAATGGTATATAATCTACCAGTATCTGGACTACATGAAATAAATTAAATTATGGTCTGTAAATTGAAAGTACACTTTGTTTAATTAAACTATATTTCTAAGTCCACTTACTATATTTTTTCAGTAACATCCCAGTATCCATTTCCAGGTCACTTTACAAGACATTGGCAGTGGTAGACTTGGCATCCTTCAGAACCCCACAGGCCCACGCTAATACATTGTCCATTAAATGTAAATATCCATCCACTGCAAATGGCAAGAAGCTATATCTTAAAAAATCTACTTCTGGCATGCGTACCCAAGTATTAGGTTTTGAAACAAAGAGACATATTCTCCACAGTCCGTAAGTCTCTGTCTTTAATAATCATCTACTGTTGCAGCACTCCCAACACATAAGCACACACATACACACTAAAATCCCCAACATTTAAAAAAATGACATTGTGCCCACTTGATTTGCCAGTATTGATGATCCGCTAAAGCTATGTTTACTGTTGTCCAATCTACCACTGCTTAGAATCCGTTACCCACCGATGAAAAAACAGTACTAGATGCTTTTTTGTTTGTCTGAAAAACAATACAACTTTATATGCTACAGTACCACATAGTCAGTCCACTACTGACCCATTAACCCTAGGCTGCTGTCTCATTCTTACTCCATGGAACTGCATTACCTTGGATGACTACTTTTACTTTCTAAGCAAAAGACACAAATTGGAAGATGAGGCAAAAATCCAGACATTCTTTGAAAATCCATACAGTTAAGAGGTATGAGTTCATGTTCAATACAACACTCTCCCTGTCAGGAAAGCCGCAATTTAATGAAAGTGTACTCTTAATGTATGATATATTTGTGAGCTAACTTGATTGTGTTCAGTAGGTAGACTGATCATTGTTAGCCTCTTTGTGCATGTGTCTCTCTCTGTCATGCATACATATACACACATACATACACACACACTCTTCTTCTACTTTCACACACACAATTCTGCTTTCATGCATGCACTCACTCACTCCGTACTTGCCTATTAACACAAGTAATTGCTGTCCCTTTCAAAGGCAACAGCGGCAAATCCATATATGAGTCCCTCTTCAGCGAGAACACGCACACACACACACACACACACACACACACACACACTTATTGTTCGGCACAAAATAATGGCGTAAACACACTGACCCTTTTTTGGCTCAAAAACAAAACTAGAAGGGTGCTTTGGCGCATGCGCACACCGACATTAGCTTTATAGGTCACGGGAGTGAAAAACACAAAACAAAAAACGTGTTTTGGGGCATGCATTCATCAATGTTGCAGTTAGAGGTTGAGGGCCACATGGAAGAGCTCTGAGGGCCGCAGGTTGGACACATCTACTTTAGAGCAAGATATAACGTGTTCACTACTATCGTAAGATGGACACCTAAATGGAGCCGTGTTTGTTAAATTGAAGAGGGTCCTTGTGACCGTCAGTCATGATCTGTTAATAACAAAATTGAAAAGATTTGTCTTTTGTTAAAGGCTAGTGAAACTGATAGAGAATTTTTCTTACCAACCGAATATTTAAAACAGTGGTGATAAGTCCACTTCAGAATTAGTTTGCTTTAAAACAAGGGTCAAGGTAAGATCACTCTTACTCTCCATTCTCTCGCATTATTTATAAACAATATCATAACATGCCATTTACTTTGATGATCTCCTAATATTCACAGAGGGGATGTTAATCATTACCTTGCAAGACAGTCTGTGTACACATAAGCAAAGTAGAAATTTACTCAAACCAGTAATCATGTTGGTAAATAAATGTCAAGGGCTGAAAATTTCGCTACCATTAAAAACTCATGACCTGTCAGTTCCATGGCATAGACCAGTGAAGTCTTGACTATGACCTCGCATCCTAGGTAAAAGAGGAGCTGATAGCAACTCTATGAAGTATACAGATCATGGCTCCTCGGGGGGGGGGGGGGGGGTTAGTGTGTGGACATGGCAGGGATCAAAATAAAAAGCAAAAAAGAAAACACCATGTGTTAGTGCAGCCTGCCAAAACTCCCAACAACTTAAAAAAAAAAAAAAAAGAACTGTCTCACATAGTGTCTACAACCACTCACAACAATTTCATACTGAATGAATCCTTTGCAAAAACCTGACTTCACACCAAGATAAAAGAAAAGATGGCTTAACGTCCAAATACTGTATATTAGTTAAGTGCTTTTGTTTACATAAGTATGGGACTTCACCATATGACTTTAAAATACCTGGGTTTAAATATCCCATCAATGTAATCACATATATAAAATTACTCAATCACGGAAAACATTAGTTTCAAAACATTTCACTGATCCAAATGCATACAATTGTTAAAACTTGAAAAATATTTAGTGTATATAACCAATAAAAAAATGTATAAATATTAAAAATACATTTATAGTAGTAACACTAAGATTTTATGTATATAATTAATTGTTAAAATTAACATTATATGTTACTAGCCCTCGACTTCAATATTGGGGCTATAAACACTTGGTCATTAAGTCCAAGACCATGGGTTGCACCTCACCTTAACTGGCAGATCAGTTCCCTTTGTTCCAACTTTGTCTCCCAGGAGCCACCTCTCAAATGCAGGGCAAAATTTCTAATAGACCAAACAGAAATTTAGAAGTTTTACATTCTAGACTATGTTTGTAAAGAGTATTGTTTGAATTATTCTTTGAGATGGTGTAAACATGCTCATAAACTCTTTCTAAATTGTCTTTCTGTCTTCCCCACATAAAATCTAGAGCAATCCTTACAGATTTCTATGTTCCCCACCCCCTTGGTACCACAATTACCATGTTAAGACCTTAAATGGAAAAGTGTCAAAAATGATAACTTGTTGTTCCAAAATGTATGGACATTGATTACATGCCCCACATCTGCGGGTACCACTAATGGTGCTAGTTTTGACACAAGTGGGATGCTCAACAGGGTATTTGCAGTTCTTAGCTGTTTTATATACACAATTGTGTTTCCTACCTAGTGTTTTAAAAATCTCATCATTCACCTTTAATATATTCCAATTGTTAATCACTATGTTCTTAATTTTTTATAATAAGTGTTGAATGTTAACACAAAGGAGTTGAACTTTTTTCTATCCTGATTGTTTTGTGTCACCATAACATCACAGAGTCGGTGTTCAACCTGTAAAAGGAGTTTATATCTAGTATCGCAACCATTAACTATGGATGTCTTAATATTATTTAACAACAAAAAGGCATAATTTCTTTCCAAGAACATATAAAATGTTTAACTACTTCAGACAAAAAAGTTTATGTTCAGAGCACATCCTTGCTGCCCTTACTAGATGCCCCGTGAAGATGTTGTTCTTTCAAAAATATGGATGGCAACTTTGGAAGTCCAGACAGCAGTTAGAAAAGGATGGTTTTCTATAGATTCTAGTGCCAAAGTACCCTTTATCATAGTTTTTAAAAAATTGTCACATCTAAAAAGTCCACTCTGTCACTTGAATATGTGTGGGTGGACCTGAGAAATGACGTAATGTTGTTAATATATGTCACAAATTCTTCTGGAATCTGGTTGGTACCCTTCCATAAAATGAATATATCATCCAAATAATGGTGATATATGTGTCAGTAATTATCATAATCTGACCCCAACACAAAATATTTCTCCCAGCTATGCATAAAGTACAGTTTTGTACCTACCATAAATGTAGATGTCCAATAGATATGCAACTGCAGTCATAACATATGGGTTGTCCTGCCTCAGGCAGCCCTCGGTCGGCCGAATTCCAAAGTCTGGGTCCGGCGTCGGCTGGTGTCGCCTCCTCTCCGATGTCACAATGGCTGGAGTATAAAGGCATCGGCCGACGCCATCTTCTTCAGTGTTTCTTGCCCCAGATGCCAGGTGCCCTCCTAGGAAGGTTAAATTTGGTAAATGGATAAAATAATCCAAAACATGCACAACAGTAATAAACAGATACACCATAGGAGATACCCCCAGCTGAAGGGAAGAGGGGTAGCGACCCAAAAAGAAGGATACAGAGGGGTAGGAGGGTGGGAAAATCCGACTGCAATTGCATATCTATCGGACATCTACATTTATGGTAGGTACAAAACTGTACCATGTCCTTCAAGAATGCAACTGCGTCCTGACATATGGGTTGAGTACCATAGCCAAGCTGGGAGTGGATGGAACTAAGATAAGGACGGTGTAGCTAAAATCCCCTGCAGGACTGCCGAGGCAAAGCCTGCTCGGGATCTGGAGTATAAGAGCAGGTTGTAGTGCTTGGTAAATGTATGCACAGAGCTCCATGTAGCAGCTTCTAAAATGTCCTTTGTTGCCACTCCTCTTAGAAAAGCTGTGGAAGTGGCTATAGCTCTGGTGGAATGTGGCCTGATATTGGCTGGCACACCTTTTCCATGGAAAGAGTAGCAAAATCTGATGCAATGTCCAATCCATTTTGAAATTGTTTGCTTGGAGATTGCTTTTCCTTGTACTCCAGCAGCATAGGCTACAAACAGTTGGTCAGACTTTCTGGTGGCCTTAGTTCTGTCCAAGTAGTAGCGTAATTGTCTGTGTATGTCCAAAGTATGCAGAAGTTTTTCCCCCTTATTTTGAGGATTGGGAAAGAATGCAGGTAGATGAATAGCTTAATTTAGAGACACCCTGGAAATTACTTTTGGCATGAATGTAGGATTGGTTCTTAGAGAGACTCTGTCTTGATGAAAAATGAGGAAGGGGGGGCACTGCCATGAGTGCCTGTATCTCCGAAACTCTTCTTGCAGAGGTGACTGCCAATAAGAAGGCCGTCTTCCATGACAGAAATTGCATTTCTGAGGTTGCTGCTGGCTCAAATGGAGGGAGAGTTCGTTTTTCCAACACGTAGTTGAGGTCCCATGCAGGTACTGGCTGTTTTCTGAGAGGTTTAATATTCTTTATCCCTCTTAGAAACTGTCTTAGCAGAGGATGTGAAAACACTGGAGGGTCACAGTTGTATTTTGCTGAGATTGCTGAGGCATGAATCTTTATTGAGGAGTATGAGAGTCCAGTATGAAATAGTTCTGCCAAGTATTCTAATATTCGAGGTATACTCAGTAATGCTGTGTCCTGACCCCTGTTGGCATTCCAGATACCGAATCTCTTCCACTTGGCTGAATAGGTTTTTCTGGTGGAAGGTCTGCGTGCTTCCAGCAAGATCTCTTGAACAGATTTGGAAAGAGAGTTTGGTGTTGAAGTCATGGTAGCCTCCAGGCTGTCAAATGCAATGTTTTCAGGTCTTGATGTACAGTCCTGTAATTGTGTTGAGTTAGGAGCAGGGGCCATAGGGTCAGAGGCCATGGCTTGGTCCGAGTTATGGTCAATAGCAATGGGTACCAGTGTTGCCTCGGCCAGTCTGGAGCTATCAAGATGCCTGTTGGTTGTTCTGCTTTGATCTTCAGTATCACCTTGGTCAGCAGAGGTAGGGGAGGGAATGCATACATTTTTAGAGAATTCCAGCTGAAGGAGAGAGCATCCGTTTTCCAAGCTAGAGGGTGGTGAGTCCTTGTGCAGAACTTTTCCAGGTGGTGATTTAAGTGGGAAGCAAAAAGATCTACGTCCGGTCTTCCCCATGTCCTTGCCAATTGAGAGAAAATGTGAGGGTGCAGCATCCATTCGTGTGGATCCATGAAATTTCTGCTCAGATTGTCCGCCAGTACATTGTCCTTGCCTGGTACAAACTGGGATTGTAAATGTATCCTCAGGCTCAGGGATTTTTCAAAGAGAAGCATTGTTAGTCTGCAGAGGGGGTAAGAATGAGTGCCTCCCTGCTTGTTTATGTACCACATGACAGTAGTGTTGTCTGTCCTTATTAGCAGATGTCCCTGTCTTAGTGTTTTTTCGAAAGTCTCGATGGCATGTATCACTGCCAACACCTCCTTTTGGTTTATGTGCAGATGTCTTTCCTTTGGCGTCCAAAGACCACGAATGCATCTGCCCGCCATGTGCGCCCCCCATCCATGGTCTGAGGTGTCTGTTGTTATCATTTGGTCTGCTTGAGGTCTGTTGAAAGGCATGCCTTCGTTTAGTTGACTGGCTTGAGCCCACCATAGAAATTCCTTCTGCAGACATGGAATAATTGGGATTATGTCCTCTAGGCTGTTGCTGTGTTGAGACCATAAGTTTTTTAGATACCATTGCAGCTTTCTCATATGAAGTCTTGCCAAAGGTATCAGAAGGATGCAAGATGCCATGAAGCCCAGGGCCTGCAGGATTTTCCTTGCAGTCAGCTGGGAAAGCTTTGCTAGGCCTTTGAAGTACTCTGGTAAATGCTGCTGTTTTTCCTCTGTGAGGTAGGCCATTTGTTTTTCCGTGTCCAGTTTGGCTCCTAGGAATATAATTTGTTGGGATGGTAGTAAGTTTGACTTCTGAATGTTGACTGTGTATCCCAAGGCCTGCAATAGATGCATGACATAGTCCAAATTCCCTTTTAAGGTTTGTTTGTTGTCTGCTTGTATGAGACAGTCATCCAAGTAGGGGTATATTTGAATCCCCTGCAGTCTGCTGTGTGCCACTACTGATGCCAGGCATTTCGTGAACACTCTGGGCGCAGTAGATAAGCCAAACGGCAATGCTGAGAATTGATAATGCTCTGTCCCTGCAAGAAATCTGAGGTATCTTCTGCAGCTTTGTCTGATTGGGACATGCAGGTATGCCTCCTTGAGGTCCAGAGTGACCAGCCAAGACCCCTTGCCCAACATGGGAAGAAGTTGCTGCAACATCAGCATTTTGAACTTTGGCACAATGAGGAAAGTGTTTAGAGTTGACAAGTCCAGTATGGGTCTCCACTTGTTTTCTTTTCTTGGAACAAGGAACAATCTTGAATAAAATCCCTGGCCTTGTTCCTGAGGAGGAACCCTTTCTATTGCTTTTATACTTAATAGCTTGGAAACTTGAGTGAGTGCCTCTGCCCTTTGATGATGTGGCAGGGTTGGCATGCCCTGTTTTATTGGTAATGTGTGGAAGTGGAATCTGTAACCTTTGTCTATCAAATCCAGAATCCAATTGTCCTTGGTTAAGATATGCCAGTTTTGTGAGAATAAGCCTAATTTTCCACCCAAAGGTGCTTCTCTTTGAACCTTTGTAGGCGGTACGAAAGTCAAGTCATTGTGATTGTCCTTGTGGTGCAGCTGAATTGTCTGCGCCACTTCTTTGATTTGGAGGTTGCCATTGGCGTCCCCTGTAAGATCCTCGGTATTGCCCTCTACCTCAACCACGTCTGCTTTTTCCCCTTTGAAACTTGTCAGAGCCGGGGAAGGACCAATTCTTGGAGGGCCAGTTTTTGCTGAATCTGGGTGGCTGAACCTGAAGGAAATCCTTGACTGTCTGTACTGACTTTGCTTTTTCCTCTATGGATTTCAATACATCTTGTGCAGTAGCACCAAAAAGCTTTTGTTTTTCCAGTGGTGCATCCAGTAACTTTACTTTAACATGGTCAGGCAAAGACTGATCCTTCAACCAAGCATGTCTACGTATTACAGCCCCAGTCATAACTGCCCTGCATGAAGCTTCCAGTGCATCATAACCACACTGCAGAAAATGGTTACTAACCTGCTGAGTATTATGAATATGATCCTGCAGTGCCTTTTTATCAATAGGCTCAGGAGAGGCTAACTTTTTCTGTAAATCATCTAGGAGAAAATCTTGGTACTGAAACATGTGAAAAAGGCAGTTAAGAGACCTCATGGCTAAAGTAGTAGAGGTATATACTTTTTTACCCCATCTCTCCAGGGACCTTGCTTCTCTGTCAGCTGGCAGTGGGTTTTTGGCAGAGGAGGAAGCCACTCCCTTGGGGCCCTGTGAAATAGTTTCTAGGTCCACAGAGTGAGCCTTAAAAAGGTGCTTGTGAGTGTCAGGGACCCTGTAATATCTGTCCGGCTTGACAGGAGCAGGAGAAAGAGAATCAGGGTTGGCACTGGAGTCAGGGTAAACATCATCCAAAACATCCATAACTGGAGGGATAGCCAAGGGTCTGTGCTGGGGAAGCTTGAGGAAAGTACGAAGCCTTTTCCTGGAGTCAGAGAATTCCTGACCCTGCCATTGAAAATGTTCCCTCATGGAATGCAGGACTTCACCAAAAGAGAAATCCTCTAGAGGGGAGGCAGAGGGAATTGATTCCTCTGCATCAGAGTCCTCGTAGGCCTGGAAGGGTTCTTCTTGGGCATGAGAATGCTCTGAATCCCCAGAGGTTTCATCCGAGGAGAGGTTGTCCGCCTGCTCAGTTCTAGGCCTTTTTTCTGCAGGTGGCTGAGAACCCCTGTCCGGATGAGGTTGAGACCCCCTGATAAGGGAAATAAGGTCTGCAGCCAGAGACATGATCTGCTTATCAGATGAAGGGGCCTGGGAAGGTTAGGATGGGCCTTGGCCTGACTAGCGGCCTTAGCACGTGCAAAGGCTTTGATGGACATGGAAACAGGAGGCCTAGCAGCCCCACGTGCAGGCGTTACCTTGTCCACAGGAATGGTGTCGGGTAGATCCAGAACCTCGGTTTCCGGAGGAAAATCCACAACCGGCACCGGAGAGATCTCCGAGACCGAAGGTCGTGTTAACGCTGTGTCGCCGGCCTGGAGCGGTTGATATACCACTTCCGAGGGGACCAGAGTGCTAGCCGAGGATTTGGGAGTAGCATCGGTAGTGGACGCGGGCTGAGGATGTCGGTCCCGGTCCTTGCGTTTTTTAGCAGATTGGGTTGTCGGTAGATCCGACGGCATGATATACACAAAGGATTCACCGAAAAAGTCCTCGGCGAATTCTGCCCGGCGCCTGAGAGTGCGCTTATTAAAGCAAGCACAGGCAGCACAGGCCGAGACGTCATGGTCTGGGCCCAGGCAAGGAAGGCAGAGAGAATGGAAGTCCTTATGAGGTATTTGTTTACCACAAGACACACAATTATTAACTTTCTCAATTTGTTCTGACATCAGCTGAGGCAAGAATAAATGTTGCCCAATGGGGTACTTAGCTTTTAGATGACTTCAGTACTGAAAATACAGGAGCTGACCGACCGGCACTTGCGAACTGCTTCTGCTTCGGGCACCGCGCGGCAAGAAAGACTGAAGAAGATGGCGTCGGCCGATGCCTTTATACTCCAGCCGTTGTGACGTCGGAGAGGAGGCGACACCAGCCAACGCCGGACCCAGACTTTGGAATTCAGCCAACCGAGGGCTGCCTGAGGCAGGACAACTCATATGTTATGACTGCAGTTGCATTCTTGAAGGACATCTAGGTTCGCTTATACGGGGGCATAGTTGGCCCCATTACAACGAATTTAATCTGGTGAAAAAATTCACCTCCAAACAAGATACAGTTTTTGGACAAAATAAGGTCCATAACTTCTACTAAGAAGTTAATTTAACCATTGTCGAGGTCTGTGAGTTAACAATACCGGAGTGAAATATTTCAAGACCGTCCTTATGAGGGATACTAGTGAATAAATCTACAACGACAATTGTAGAAAAAATAACGTGTCAAAAAACTGCGGGTGGACTTCGTATGGAAATCAAAGGCATCCCTGTGTTGAGCATTATTTAAAGACTCCTTTAAAATATGGTCCACAAAGACAGCCGAAGTGCAAGTCTTATGCAAAAACCATGTGGAAAAATCAGTGCTGTGAGAGCGAACTATACCAACAAAAATATATGAAGCACTGCAGAGGTGCAAGAAAAAACTCCACCAATGATAAAAAGTCCAAAAGATCTGTAGAATAAACTTCGAGCATAAAAAAACATATATTAAACACTTAACTTGCATCATCATGTTTTTCGGCCCAAAAAACTGAGACTACTTCAGATAAATACATATCCCATACTTCCCTCCCTTTAAATACAATTACTGCCATCAATAAATCAATTAATTCTTTATTGCTAAATATTTATAAATAATTATGAAAAATTAATGAAATATGTAGAAACAGTGTATAATGTTGTTGTTGTTGTCTTTTGGCTTTTCCCGGTTAGGGGTGGCCACAGCGGAACTCTGGTCCGCTAATGATTGGCAGTAGATTTTCACAAATGCCAAGGTGCCAGTTTACATTCACTACTTCTACTACTATTGTCTGATCTGATTATATACAGTGATTAACTAGAAATATATGGACTGAAAATCTTCCACACAGAGAAGTTTCTTACACTGTTTTGTTTTTAGACCCACTACACTTTAGTGGGTTGTTTTGAGACTTCAGGGATACAACGGAGATTACTTATTTTTGTTGCCACAAAAACATAGCCTGATCTCAAAAAAAAGCCTTTACTCAATTCTTAAGTACTAATCGAGGAGGAGGAGGAGCAGATTAATGAACAACGATGGAAGTTTAAACATTAACAAATGCAGAAAAATATGTCAGTCCTAAAATTCACAGTTTTGCCATTTCCCATTTCTCATTTTATTTCCTAGCAATTTGGTCTCCATAGAATTTTAATGAAATTGACAAAAAGGCAGTTTTGGAGAATTCTATCATTTCAACCTCTCAAAAGCTAGCTGTGCTTGGTTTGAAAGGAGATAGCAGTGCCACTGCTATAAGTTCACCTATCAAGAAAGCATAATGTTTCACAGGTGATCAGCTTACCTCTTTTATCACACTTTTTAAAGTTAAGTAGGTCAACTGCCAGTACTGCTTTAGTCCAAAGGTCATGTAGCCATTCTGCCTACAGTATCCACATCAGTGATCCAGCTATGATGCACTTCTGGAAAAAGAAGTAGCTCAGTGCTTTAGCTGGCAGGATCGGAAGAGAAGGCTATGTCATCCAAAGGCTTAGGGATGAAACTGAAAGGAGCATCATGAAAACAGAAATATTTTTTTAACTGAAGAAAGAAAACAGAAAAAAAGAATGAACTGTGCCAGAAATAGGAGGCCAGTCTTAATGCAGTACTGTTAAGTAAATCTAATATTTACTTAAGTTCAGTTACAAAAAATGCACAGATGGTAGCATGTAAAAATGAATAATAGTTACCTGCAGATCATGTGAACCACACAGTGGATAATATTTTTATTGTATTGAGTATAATGTCCAAAGCTGCGGGAGCCTGCTAACAGATATAACTGTATCAATTGTGCAAAAATAATAACTGGTTGAATGCTAGACGGTATGCTGCAGCTTTGGCATTGAGAATCAGAATAATCATATGATAAAAACATCTGAAGTTGTAAGCAGCTGATGGTAGAATGTCCTGTGTAGTTTTAAAATGCATGGGTTTCAAAACAAGAGTGCCTAAGACTCCATTTCTGAAGGTGGGGAACTTCAATGGGTCTGCCCTATGAACTAGCGCAAAACATAAGTTTATCTTGAAATAAAATGCCCAAAGACACCTGTACCTCCACAGTATGCCCAGAAAACTGTACCTCCTCTCTTCTTTATTTTTTCTAACTTCAAAATTACTGTTTCTCTGGGACAGTGGCAAGCATACCTCTCAACTGTACAGATTTTCGCAGAATATCCAGATTTTTGCCTCATATTTTTTGTTCCAGTTTTTTATAAAACTGTGGTTTTCTAGCAAATCACTGGCAAATCATTGAAGATTTAAGTCAGAAAATAATGACAGACATTTGAGTTTCAGACTTCATACCCATCTTAAAATTCATTCTAATGCAAAACCTGTTAATCTGACTATTTTCTAACTTTGTAACAGCAATATTTAAAAATGTACACTATGTTTGGGCCTTTATCCCACCATTATTTATGTTTTTGTCCAGACTTCTTTATCTAAGAGGTTGAGAGGTATGGTGGCAAGGTGATTCTGTAATTTAAATTGCAAGCTCCTACTATCCACATCTGTCACAATATAATATGTGACTACAAGGATCCACAGCAAATAAGTCATGCAGCTTCAGTGGTTGCTGTGTCTTGCAGGAAGCTGAGAACACGTGTGCATATTCACCACACTGATAACTGCTGTAGTAGCTTAGCTATGTGGGATATATCCAGCCAAGGATATAACATCCTGCAAGCTTATAAAGCTTCAGAGCACATTCCATGCTCCCAAACTATTGAGCAGCTCAAGCTGACTAAAAGACAGGTTTGGACACTAAGCCCTTCAGACTTTACTACCACCAAACACTATGCTCCTCTAAGGCTTTCAAGGATCAGCGGACGGCCTTTTCTAAATATTGTGTGTTTTTTATCACTTTCCTATTCAGTGAAGTTATTTCTAGGAGTTTTGTGTTTTACTGGACTGTCACAAGACTATCACACTTTTAAGAGGGGCCACTCTTTTTTAACTTTCAGTTAAAAGTTGTATAACGTAAATGAAAAACATTTTTTCTGTGGAAAATGTGCAGATTTTACTTTTGGAGGGCCTTCAATGTGTTTTAAATTGTTTTTTACTGTGTTTTTTTTGTGGAAAAAAAGTGACTTTTTAAAGACTTTAGTTTTTGTTTTACCACCATTTGCTGTTTGTCTTCTGCAGAAAACAGACACCATTTTTGGACTGACCATAAAACAAACTACTGGCCGTACAGTTGGTCCTTCTTCCAGCCACATAAAAAAAGCTAAGCAAACACCCTTTGCCACCACAGCAGGCTACAAATTTGCCTCAGCTGCAGGTGGGTGATTGTAATGTGGCTATTTGTTTTACCTCAGACCACTCATCCTATACCCCAGATCCCTCTGGTGTAGGAACTACAGCTACTATAGATTGGGGCTCTGCAGTTGTTGGGATCCCCTCAGGGGCCAAGGGAGAGCCACTGTTGCTGGTCCTGTAAGAGAGAGCAGGGAAGGTTTCCCTGTTGTGCCAGAATGCTATGCCCATCTCCGGGGAAGTTGCTGTCGCCATTACTAACACAGCTGGCTCCATTTATCCTGTCAAAAAGAAACAAAAAACTAAGCATGTGTCTACTTATCCTCAAATTTCCTTAGACAGGAGTAGTTTACTGGGTCTGGCAAAGGGTTTAATTCAGGCCATTGATTCTTCTTATAAAGTAGTTTCTGGTAAAAGAAAGAGGGATACTTCTTTTCCTGAAGAGATTCAAAATTCTGAATCTAAACACAAAGATGAAGGGGCAGATACAGCATTTTCTCCTCAAATTTCTGATTTAGATTCAGAGGAGAGCTTGGTTTCTTATTTTCCTTTGGAGTTTTATCTTTCTCTGAGACTATTGCTAGAATGTGCCAGTGTTTTCATTAGGAGAACACTGAGGTTTCTCACTCCCTGTGAATTGTTGCAGAAGGAAATTCCAGAACCTTTCGAGAACCTAAACCTGTTCCTCCTATTCTGTTTGCTCTAGAGGATGTGTGTGTTACTGCCTGCAATTTTCCTGACAGTCAGCCAGCTGCTCCTAAAAAGCAGATTGTATGTATAAAGTTCATCAGTCTACTAAGTTTTTATACACTATTCACTAACCGGATAAAGCAGATATAGCTTTAGTTGATCCCACTTCTGCTAAACACATGGTTCATTCCAATTCTACTTTTTCTGATAAGGATGTAAAAATTATTAATAAATATGAAAAAAGTATATATTTCTGCAACTTTGATGATCAGAATTTTGAATTGTCATGCAGCATGCTCATATGTAAAAGTTTGGTCTGGACACTGGTATTGTTTTGAGGAGGTTTGCATGGATGTGTTCTCAGAATCTCCCAGATTATATTAAAAATAATATTTTAAATTCTCCCTTGGATAGAGAATCCCTTAGAACATTTGAAAAAAGAGGTCTGAAAAGTCTTAGAGATTCTCTTGATCAGCTTACCTCTTTTATCATACTTTTTGGTCAACTCTGAAGCAGAGGGGCCAAAAACTAAATGTCTAACTGCTCGTCCAGTTTTGGCAAAAAGCAGAATAAACAGTATCAGCAAAATAAAGGTAAACACCCATTTAAGAAGAAATGGCAAGGAGTTCCAAAAAGAAGCCTCGAACCTCCTGAAACCAAGGGCAGTAAAACAAGTATAAATGACTGTTCATGAGACTCTGTGACCCCCTCCCACCCTGGCCCCTTTTTTATTCCAGAAAGTCTGAATTTCCATTTTTTCTTTATGAACAGATAGCCTCAGATAAATGGATTCTGGAGATCATTCATCCAGGTCTGAAGCATAGCTGGCTGAGCCAGCACCCTGTCTGTGCTGGTACCATAAACCAGCACGCCGCCCTCGCAGCTCTTCTGGTGAGGAGTAAAACAAGCACTTAACTGTATTAAGTTTACAGATCCATGACCCACCCCTCAACTCTTCCACTGAAGATAAAAAAAAAAAAAAAAGACGTGTCTTCTACTGCCACACCAACCAGGTGGCCAGATGCAAAACATGCCCCCCCCCTCCCCGCATAGCCATTTGGATCCTGTTTCTGTGCCCTGTTCCCAACCCTACTCCCTTTGTTTAAAATAAGAATTTCTTTTTGTAAACTGTAGCAAACTGCTTGCAACAATGTAGCAAGCAGTTACTACAGTTTTTAAACTACACACAGACTGCTAAACCATTCATGTTTGACTGCATATGCAATACTGGCTTTTAAAAAGCAGTATTGCATTAGATATTGAGATCAGCTGACCATGCCCCCCAACACTTTACACCCAGGGCAGTTGCCCCTTTCGCCCAACCCTATCTATGCTACTGATCAAGGTTACAAATGGCAGTGGGAGGAAAATCCTTCTTTACAGGAGGTCATTCTTCATCTTCCAAATAAGACTCTCTTGCTTCCTGTGGTTCTTCATCGCATGCTGTCCCAATGAGAGATAGAAACAGTTCCTCCTCCTCCTCAGGTGAGGAAGAGTTTTTACTCAAGAGTGTTCTTGGTGCCACAGAAAGGAAATACTCAGAGACCAGTTCTGCATTTTTCTCTCCTAAACGTATTTGTGATACTGCCCAAATTCAAAATGATGTCATTTCACAACCTGTTACCGCTTCTTCCTCTTTCAAGCTTCCTGGTACAATAGATTTAGAAGATGCATAGCTCTGCTCATCCAGACTTCAAATGTTTCTTAAGGTTTTGCGGGTCTGGATCACATTATCAGTTTTCTAACTTACCCTTTGGACTATCCATTGCACCAGGAGTGTTCACAGAGTGTCTAGCTCATTGCAGGTTACAGGGTATCCACATTTTTCCATATTTACAGGACTTGCTTATCTTTACAGAGCCTTTTTCAAAGTGTCAGGAATCTATCTCTCTCGGGTGACAGATCTCTTATACAAGATGGCTTTCCAACAGAACATTCAAAACTCTTTCTTGACTCCTTCACATGGGATTGTGTTCTTCTTGTCTACTAGACATGTCAGTTTCAAAGAGTATTTCTTCCACAGGAAAAAAAAAAATATATAGATCTATATCTAGATCTACTTCTAAGGTTTTCCACTCAAACTTTGCACGCTGCAAGAAAATACCTCAGGAATTTGGCTATCATGGCTTTTATGACTCTCTTGATACCCGTATCAAGACTCCACATAGAAAAGATACCATGGTATCTGAAGTCTCTCTGATCCTAGCACCAACACCCTTTGTCTTTTCAAATTCCAGTAGCGGAGATTGTCAGAAGAGAAATCATTTGCTAGAGACAACAAATATCCTTAAATCTAACTCCCCCCTTCTCCCTCTCTCTTCCAAAGCAGTCAGTCACCACAGACACCTCAGACTTTGCTTGGAGAACAGTTTCAGGAGGGATAAAATGCAGGTTGTATGGTACACCAAGGACAGATGCAAGCATGTAAATATCAAATAGATGCTTGCCCTGATCAATTCACTCAACTCTCTAAATCATCTTTGGTCTCTTGGACCTCTTCAAGTTATTACAGACAATACCACAGTCATGTGGTACATTAACATGCAGGGGGAACTAGGTCATACCTCCTTTACAGACTAGCCATGTTAGCTTAGGACACAGATTCACAGCATAATGCTCTACAGGCATCCTACATTGTGTGGCAAATAAGCTGACCAGGACCAGGGCAGACCATCATGAATGAAAACTAAATCAGGTGGCCTTCCAAGATTTGATCTATCTGTGAGGAGCTCCTCAAGTAGTCCTCTTTGCCTCATCTCTGAACAATCAACTGACAGTATTCTATTCCGGGACGCAATGCAGAAGGCTTGGAAGACAGATGCCTTTTCTTTTCCTTGGACAGAAATGTTCCTGTATGCTTTTTTACCTTTTTCACTAATATCCAGGGTACTTCTGAAGATTCTGAAAGAATCCTTCAAGACCATTGTAGTGACTCCCTTCTTTTGGAAATGCCCAGGGGCAATTCCGTGGGTTTCTTTATGGACTGGATCTACTCAAACAAGATTGGGGGTGTTTGATGCACCCCAACATCAGTCAGCTTCAATTGACTGCCTGGATGATAGGGTATTAATTCTTTTTAGGCACTTGTTTACTGAGGAAATGCAACAGGCACTAATGAGGAAGGCTGCTACTAGAAAATTATATAGTAATATGATAAAGGTTTTCTAGTTTGTGCCAAAAACAGCACCAGTTCAGGGCTAGGTGTTCTCTGGTTTTACAATATTTGTGTTGGTTACTATCCTAGAACCTTTCTTATTCCTCTGCCAAGGTTCATTTATTGAGTATTTCAGCATGTCTGCCCATGGATCGTCTTCCTTCAATGCAATCCTATGCCAAAATGTTTTTAAAAGGAAATTTGCACAAGAGGCCTCCAAGTAAATTAGTGCCCCTTCCTTGAGATCTTAAATTTGTATTACAGAACCTAACACTTGCTCTAGTTGAACCAATTAACCTGGTTGACCTGAGGTTCTTAGCATGGAAGATAGTTTTACTGATTGCTCTGACTTCTTCAAGAAGAGTATCTGAGTTGCCAGCTGTTATGGTGAGTCAACCCTCATTTTTCACAGAAAGATGGTTTCTTTGAGAACTAATCTTTCTTTTATGCCTAAAGTGATTTTTGAGTTTACTTTAAAACAAACTATCCATCTCCCCATCTTCTTATTAAACCTAAAAATTAGGGGAAAATGATACTCCTTACCCTGGATGCCCCTAGACAACTCGTGTACTATTTTGACAGAACTAAATCTTTCAGATCTTTCAATCAATTGTTCATTTCTTGTGAAGGTCACAAGAAGGGACAACCTGTGTCAAAACAGACTATTTCCAAATGGTTGTCTAAGGCTATTACCTTTTGTTAGATTCACCATAACAAAATTATTCCAGGCAGGGTCAAGGCCCAGTCTCCCAGGGCCTTGAATTCATATATGGCTTTTGGAAAGGGTTGAATTCTAGAAGTATTCTAGAAGCTGCTACTTGGTCCTCTGCACATACTTTTACAAAGGACTATAAGCTTGATTCCCTCTATAGATCCAGGTCTGACTTCACTAGGACCATTCTCAATGAGCCCGTGGACTCTTCTCCTTCCGCCTCCCAAATGTCATTAGCTAAAGTAATCTACCTGTATAGCTAAGGCTACTGCAGTAGTGATGAATGTGATAAACATAGTACAGTTGTGTAAGTAAACGTACCCATAACAGTAGATGCTGAAATGATCACTGGCGCAGTAGCTGCTCCCTCTCTCCAACCAACCCTGTTATTTTTATGCCAGGGTGTGAATAATTGTTTTTGTTGTTCCTAACATTGTTCTTTCAAGTCTCAGCTTCCCTATCTCTCTCTGCAGGAAAACTCCAAGGGATCTGGCACCCAAACTTGTCTTTTAGTCAGCTCAGCTCAAGTTGCTTGATAAGTTTGGGCAGATGGAAGGTTCCCTGAAGCTTTGGAACCTAGACAGCTGTTATATTACACTCCTCATGCCCCACTCATCACTTGTGCAGTATGCTGAAGACTCCACTGTCATCACAACTGCTGACAAGTCATCCGACCTTCAAGCTTCAACTCAAGCGACATCCAACTCTTTAGAGGCATGGCTCAGTGATAACAAATTAATTCTCAATCCAAAGAAAACTAAGCTTCTCCTCTTTCTCCCCAAGAACCTCTCTAACCTCAAATCCACTTTCACCATCCAATCCTGTAACAAGACCATCATCTCAGTAGAACCCATTTCAAAGCTACTGGGTGTCACCATAGACGATCAGCTTAAATTTGATATTCACATTGCTAATTGCATAAAAAAGACACATCAGAAACTGAGACATCTGTACCAAAACAAGAAATTCCTTACTAATAGGGCCAAAATAACTCCCTCTCATGCTTTTCTTCTTCCCACCCTACTATACAGCTGCCACGTATTTACAAATCTAAACTCTACACTCCTCTCCAAACTAGAAACCACCTACAACAAGGTTGCTAGATTTTAACCAAACCAAGCCTATAAGACACACCATTGCTTATCTCTTAAGCAACTAGAATGGCTAGAATTCCCCCATCTTCTCAAACTATACCAACTTCATCTGGTCCACTCCATACTAAATGTGCCATCCTTTTGTCCTAGCCTAACATCCCTCTTAACCAAGTACTCTCCTGCTAGATCCCTTCGTAGCTCTGACCAAGACTTGCTCCAGATTTCTAAACCTAAAAACAAATGGGCCACTTGCTCTACAGTTACAATCCTGCAGCTTACTGGAATAAACACCCCCTCGAAATCAGGTCACTAAATCACCCTAAACAATTCAAAGTCGCCACTCGTGAATATTTTAAGAAAAACTGGACTTGCCACTGCACTCATCCACCATGACCTGTCTTCTTCCTTATGGCCTAAGTTCTATCTCTCCCTACAAGTCCATCTGTTTCTCTACAATCACCTTTTGACCTTACAAGTATGCATAAATGTCTTGTAATTTCCAGTCATGTAATTGCCTGTTTGCTTGAGTAAGTGAAATTCTTTAAAATGTATGTTTACTTAAATGTTATTACCTAATCATGGTAAGCTAACATATCATTGTATCTTACTGTGAAGCTTTTCTCCCCGGGTCTCTACTGAAAATGAGCCACTAGCTCAGTCAGACCAACCCGGTCAACAAATGTAAAATAAATAAATTAATTAAAATATCCTTGGCGGGAATAACTTGTAGAGGGAAGGCTACTGCAATGGTGTCATTCAAACATCTACTCTTATGGTAAGTAAACTTACACAAGTGTATTTTCATTTACCAAACCTTTTAATTAATTTAGGTCTCCCTTGACAGATAATTGATAGATTATAGTTTTAGGTGTAAATAATAAGCTATCACAGAAGATTTAAAAAAAACTAGTAGTTGAACTATGTAGAATGTGATAATACAACTCTCAAAGCAATGAAATAAAAACAGACTCCTTAAGCTGTAGCATGCTAGCTTAACAAAAAGCCATCATGGGACTACCGCCACATGTCTATGAACAGTTTAAGCAACTTGTTCTTCTTTTGGGTTTTCCCGGTTAGGGGTCGCCACAGCGGAACTCCGGTCCGCTAATGATGGGCAGTAGAATTTGATGGTGCCGAGGTGCCAGCCCGACTCCCAACCTTCAACGAAGACACGCCCATTCACGCATGTATTTTGAATGCCACTCGACCGTGGGGAGGACATGCAGACTCAACACAGAAGTCGCACCAGCCGAGAATCAAACGGGAAAATCTCTTGCTGTGAGGCAACAACGCTACCGCTGCACCACCGCAGCTTAAGCAACTAAAATACTATATTCCTGTAATTGTATGTCTAGCGATACAGTTTTATACAGTTACATTATGCTAGGCAGGAGTGAATTCCACCTTCTCTGGTTAATAATAGTGACTGAGAAAGGCAGACAAAACAGCAAAGAGCATTTTTAGCAAATTGCCAGTCTTTTGATCCTGTAGTGTCTCAACAAACAACATTCCATTTAGGACAAGCATCTGTACTCATAGGTGATGATTCATTCACATTCCCTTAGCTGTCAGCTCAGCCGTTGTGTGGAATAGGCCTGTAGGAAATGGAAGGGGATAATACTGATCCTTCAAAATTCATGTGATTAAAGATACAAACTGACTATGTCAGAAAAACTATAACTCAGAAAGATTCCTCCAATGCAGATGACTCACTATCTTGCCTCCCAGATGGTGATACCTAAAAAAGAAATGCAATACTGGAAGGAAATTAGAAGTAGCAACACAGTGGTGCAAACAGGGCAAAAGTGGTTCAGAAGCCACCAAACTGATACATGGCCATCACCAGCAACTAAAGAGAGACTACATGAGTCAAAAAGCCAGAAAGAAATTACCTCAAGTGACTATGATGGAAACATTTAACTATTGTAAGGAAATCTGGAAATTCCAAGTACATTGTGATATTTAAAAACAAACATTGATAAGAGAAACAGAGCACCATTAAAAGGCCTAAGCTAGGCAGCTCATGGGCAATTATAAGGAGGTAGTATTTCACAGAAAGGTAAGTGGATGTTTTTAAAAAAAATCCTAAAGAGGTGACATGTTCAAAATTAGTTATGGAATTCAAGAATGTATAGAACACTATAACATAACTGTCATGTGGGATGGGGGAATACTCTGTCAGTTAAGTAGGACCAGCAGGTTACATTCTAAGCAAGGACACACACAGACTTCAGTCACCAAGTAGTTACTGTCCAGTCAAAATCTGTGTTTCTCTTCTCACTGCTGCACATTTTTCCTACACAGAAGACTAACATTGGGCATTGTTTGCATGCCTACATGAAAGCTGAGCAAGGTAGTAGCCAGTCAGTGATCTGCATGCGGTCATGTCATAAGTAGACTGGCCAAAACATGAATTATATGTTCAAACAAAGCACAGTAGTACAAAAAATATTATAATATTGACCCAAACTTTAGACTCTTTTGTGAAGCAACATCACTTTTCATTTACTGCAAAGAATATGATTATGTTCATGGATGACACAGTAATCCTCCATGTCAGAATTGCATAATCTTACCGTTACGGTTGAGTCCTAGTCACAAATAGCAGGCTGAAAATCTACCCCCTAAAAATGCTTATATATGCTGCATTTAAAACAAGCAGTTAAACAGAGGAAAAGATGGTTCTGTAAACTTAAGGATCATGTATAGATAAGAGTGAAAAACTGAGGGTAAAGGAGAGAGAGAGACAGACAGAGAGAAGGAGGCAGCTGGAATGTTTATATGATCAGTGGTTATACGTCTCTACTTCTTGCAAGAACTCTGGACAAAGCCTAAAATAATAGGGGGCAAAGATCAAAAAATTTGGACAGATTTTAAATATTAATCTTATAAACTTAGAAAGTTGCTAGAATACTGAGATTTGTGTTGGCTTGCATTTTCTGAAGGGTGTGAAGTCTGAAACTCAAATGTATGTCATTATTTAGTAACTTCACTTCTCACTGATTTGCCAGAAAACCACAGATGTTATGAGGAACAGGCCAAAAATAGAAAACCACAAACTTTATGAGGAAAAGGCCAAAAATAAGAGGCAAAGATCTGGGCAGTTGAGAAGAAGTCTATATAAACAGATACCATTGCTGCTGTGCTCAGAGATTTAATTCTTCAGAATTAAAAGGATGAGAAATTCAGTGTACTATGAGTAGGGAATTGCTGAGTGACTGCAAAATGAATAAGGATGTCTTCAATGCTGATCAGTCTTGCATGAAGATGGGCAATGAAAGGAACAGAAATTTAATTTAATTTAATTTGCTATCTTATTTTATACCTCATTTGTCAAAGGTAAGTAGATACTGCCAAGTTAGTTCTAATGTGATGGTAGACAAAACTGGTTCGCATTAATTGTGAACTGCATCTGAAAAATGGTTTTAAATATGAATGGCAGTGATATGGTATAATAATTTTCTGCCAGCAATGTTTGTAATCCCAACATGTCCTTGGTCACTGTAACTTAACTAACACTCCTTCCAAAAATCCATTCTGATATGAAACAGTGGTTTGATTTTTCTATAAAGGATCCTACCTCTCAGCATTTATTTCATCAGGAAGAAGATTAAAAGTATCACATTTTCAAAAGGAATTAAAAATATATTGTTACGTAACTGTTTACCTTCAGAGTCTTTCTTATAGAAGACGCCGTGTGGATGAACGGTGTAAGGCCTTGATGCATCATTTTTCAAATGGATGATGAGAACATCGCCAACTTCTCCCTTAATTACTGGCCCAAGGTATCCCAGCCAAGCAGGTTGCTGAATTTCTCTTGTATATGTACCATCAGAATACTGCTTATAGACAGCCTTTTTATAAATGCTTCCTATTCGATCTCTTCCTTGCTGAAGAAATACAGAAGCATCTCTGCCAAATAAAAAAGTGACCTTTAATAACTTCTCATAGTTTCTGCATATACACTTTTGGTATCTTTAACCCCCAATACTTTACCAAAATGAAACTATACTTACCCATTTCTAGTCATAAAGATATATGTCTTAACCATTAAAATATATATTAGAAATGTTAAATCTTTACTCATGTATCACACGGTAGTACTTACTATTGACATGCCCCAGCATATCTGACAAGATTGTCACATAAGAGCCCATGGATCAGTGATTCTTTGCTCAAGTCTGCATTAATCTTCTGAATTCTGTCACCTTATTCCTGAACAGTTGCATAAAAATATACTAAATACGTATTCTCCAGAGTAGAATGAAGTATTTTAAAAGGGCACATATTGTACTTGTCCTAATATTATACAGAATTCCATAGGTACTTACTAGACTATTGATCTGTAAGGATCTTAAGAAGCCTGGCCTTCCATTCCCATGATTGTTTTTAGTCCGTATATTTTGCATACAAATAACCCAAGGATGGATCAGACATGATGGACTGGTTGCTAAACAAAGGTTACATTTGCAGTACCCATCATTCATCCAAATTACATTTGAATAGAGTAAGAGAAGAACTTTGCTTTATGTGGAGTGCAAAGCGGTTCCATAGAAGCAGTATTATTTGTCATAGAATCCTTTTCATCCAACTTATTCTATTTATTTTGAAAAAGAGATTGAAATAACTTGAGTGGGTGTTATTGATACTATTGGATTTGCAAATGTGTAATAGGTCTAATAGAATCAGATCTGCTGAAGCTCTTTTATGCAAGGCAGAGGTTACCTGTCAATATTTATTTATTTATTTATTATTTTACATTTGTTTACCAGGATGGTCCGACTGGGACAGTGCCCATTTTCAGCGGAGACCCGGGGATAAAAGCTCCAGTCTAAGCTTACATACAAATTATCACAACAAATAATAGAAATTATAAACAAAATTGACAAAAAAATGAGTGTTAACACATTTACAGGATAAAAATGTAAAAACAAAAATATATGCATATTATCAAATAAAACATGACTTTAAACACTTGAATATAGAAAAATAAATGGTTGAAATTATGTATGTGGAGGATTATAACATTAGTTAGGAAATTAAGTAGGGAGAATCACTTAGACAAAGTAGTGCATAGTTAGTAATACTTCCGTGGTGAGGGTTGCAGCTAGGAATATAACTAATTATAGAGAAGTAGTGTTGTTAGAAGGGATATGTTAACAGAGTTAGTACGTACAGCCAAATTGTATAAGTAATGTTAAGTTAATAATTAACCTGAAGTGTTACCTGTGCATAGCCAGGTTTCATATAAGTTTCTCTTGAGATATATTTTGAAATGATTAAGATGAGGGTATTCCAATTTTTAGCAAGAAAAAAAAATCTTTCAATCAATTGTTCATTTCTTGTGAAGGTCACAAGAAGGGACAACCTGTGTCAAAACAGACTATTTCCAAATGGTTGTCTAAGGCTATTACCTTTTGTTAAAACTATTCCAGGCAAGGTCAAGGCCCAGTCTCCCAGGGCCTTGACTTCATATATGGCTTTTGGAAAGGGTTGAATTCTAGAAGTATTCTAGAAGCTGCTACTTGGTTCTCTGCACATACTTTTACAAAGGACTATAAGCTTGATTCCCTCTATAGGGCCAGGTCTGACTTCACTAGGACCATTCTCAAGGAGCTCCTGGACTCTTCTCCTTCCACCTTCCAAATGACTTTTTGAGGTTGGTAAGTATGTGGGATGCATATAAGAGTGAGGGGAGAAGGTGGGTTCTAGCTATGGCTATTCTTACAGCATCTATTAAGAATGTTTTTGTTGCTGTACATTGTTCCCAGTTTCTTGTGAACCTTTTTGATTGTGTTTTGGGCCAATGCACTTGCCGTACAAGCAGAAAGTTTGCTGCTGACTTGTGTCTCTTGGTATCTGCTGTTGGCCTCTGTTTGTGGGAGGTATTGGTATTTGTTGCTCTCTTATTGAGAGAATTTATGGTTTGCTCCATCCTGTATTAGCCTTCTGAATCAGTTATCAGTGGTTGTGTTTCTACATCACATTTGGTGCCTGTTTATGGTATTTGAGGTTAATTTTTTACCGTGAATCTGTTTGTTCTTCAGAGGGCTTCAGTGGTTCACGTAGTAGCTGCTGAACAGTTTGCTCGATTGTACTTCACTGCTGACCATTAACAATGGAGAAGTGAAGCTGATTGATATTAGTTTGCAATGGTGTTTGGTTTATAATCAGGAACTAAAGAAGTGGTCTTTTTTCAATTTTTGTATTTTTTATTTATATTTACATGCAATGACGACTGATTTACATCCAGGCATGTCCATGGATTAGCTCCCGGTGTTTTCTCCTCTCCACCTGATGAATCTGGGCATCTTGGGGCAAAGTAGCAATTGCCTCATGTACACTGACAACCCTATCCTCCTACCACCCAACACTACAACCTGCGAGACATGCACTTATATAGCCAAACTGCAAGCCAAGCTTTCTCCAGCCAAGACTGGACTAGACCGTCAAGAGGAGAAGGTTAACACTTGCACCACACCACATTCAACACATAGTCCTTCAAAACCCACACTACCAAAACCCACACATAGAAACACAAAGCACACACCCATATTCACGGAGGTGCTCAATAAAAATCTGCCCAAGCAACAGAGACCTCCCAAGCTGAAACACAGACAATCACCACCCCCCAACACAACCCAAATGACAAATAGCCCACAAAATCAGTGTGACACTCAACCTCAGCCCATAAGGCAAAACAACGTACCCAACACACTAGTCATAGGTGACTCTATAGTCAGGCACATTGATATCCCACTCACCAGGCTAAAGTTACTGTCAGCTGCTTGTCAGGTGCCAGGATCGGCCACATAATGCATGCACTCAGGTCAATCCACAAGTAAAAATACGACTCTGTCATTGTCCATGTTGGTGTGAATGACCTGAGATGTACCTCCCTGGACTACATGAAAAGAGACGTGGAGGAGCTCTCGGATCTTGTAGCCCAGGCAGGTATGACCCTAGCTCTAAGTAGCATTCTGCCATCACCCAGAATGATACCACAGTGCAAGGACAAATGATTGACTTTAACAATTGGCTAAGCTTCTGGTGTCATTTTAAGTGGGATCCAGTATCTGTCTGCCTGGGACAACATGTCGGCCCTGGGATTCCGGATACTGGCTAAGGCTCTTGCCACCCCTATAGTGCCTTTTTTAGGTAAGGTTCAAATGCTAAATTCACCACTGTAACAGGTACAAGAAAGCAAACTCTGAGGGTAATGCTACTCAATGCTAGAAGTCTAAATCTCAAAATGCACTCAGTCGAGGCACTCCTTAAAATGGAGAACATCAACATTTGTGCAGTGACAGAGACCTGCTTCAAGGCTCAAGAGAGCACCCCTGCATTACCAGGCTATAATTCATACTACACCTTTCGGCCACCTAACCTGGACCAAAACACTAAAGGAGGAGGCGTGTCCATATTCATTAAGGGTATCCACACCTCCAGGCTAGTTGCTCAACATAATGTATCCAAAATTATCCAAGTGCAACTAACACTGGGCAAGACTGCAATCCAGGTTGTAGCTTGTTACAGATCCCCCACCATGCCCCAGGATTCCCACTTTTCATTTCTTAAGATACTGGAAAATAATACGGTACAACCCAATACCGTAATTTTGGGAGATTTCAACTACCCCACCATCAACTGGGAAAACTACTCCTGCACCATCTCATTTGCTCAACGTTTTCTGGAATTCATAAATTCAAATGCCTTGGATCAGCTTGTCCACACCCCCACCAGGGGCAGCAATGTCCTGGACCTGGTCATTACCAATATGGGTAACCGGTGTTCCACACCAGAGGTCAACTCCTCACTGGTCAGATCTGAACACAAGCTTATCACCCTAGACACCCATATCCCACCCCCACCCCACATTAAGGAAACCATCAAAAGCTACTCCAAAGCCAACTTCGTGCTTCTTAAGACAGAAGTGGCAAACTTCACTACACCCATGGAGATGGAAAATAGAGGTACGACTGCTGAATCTTACATAAATGCACTGTATAAGCACATACACGAGTGCATGGATCATGCCATCCCCAACAGAACCAAGACGCTATCCTCCAAAAAAAGGAAGCCAATCTGGTGGTCCCCTGCCATAAACAAACTCTACAACAGAAGGAAGAAGCTGTTGCAAAAAAGAGTAAAATCCCAAGATTGGAGGAACTCCCTGGTCAGCCTCAGCAAGAAGCTGAGATCCCTTATAAAATACTCCAAAGCCAGTTATGAAAATAAAATAGCCACTAATTCCATTGACAACCAAAAAGCGTTCTACAGCTATGTCAAGAATCTCAGTGGCAACACTCAGATCTGCTCTGAGCTATGGCACAATGGCACTAAATATACAGAACCAACTGATATTGCCAACATCCTGGCAGATAGGTTCAGTGCTAACTTTTCCCCCCCTCTCACCCTCCAAAGGGCCCATCTTAATATTAGAACAATGCAAAGCCCCTGTAATCACGGATGAACAAATAAAGACCGCACTCTCCAAAGCCAAGAACACAGCATCCATGGGACCAGACAACATCCCAGGCTGCGTACTGCATGAACTACAGAACAAACTGGCACCACACCTAAGTATCATGTTCAATCATAGCCTCATCTCAGGCTATGTGCCTAATGAATGGTATACAGCAACAGTTATCCCACTCCACAAAGGGGGTGCCACCAGGGACCCCAGAAACTACTGCCCCATTAGCCTGATGAGCCTGATCTGCAAGTCCATGGAACGCATCATCTTGGAGCTTATAAATAAAGACACAGGTAATCTTCAAACCCTGGACCCCACTCAGTTTGGGTTTGTAAAAGGTAGGTCATGTCTACTAAACCTGACTGACTTCTTTGAAGCAGTCACTAGAGTTGTAGACAAGGGCAAGGTACTGCACACAGCCTATCTTGACCTCGCCAAGGCTTTTGATAACATCCCCCACTCTGAAATTATAGATAAACTCACTAAACTGGGCATAAATCTGTATGTCACAAGATGGGTGGCTCACTGACAGAACCCACACAGTAAAAGTAGCAGACTCCAAGTCTGACTTCAGACCGGTGACGAGTGGAGTACCATAGGGTTTGGTCCTGGGTCCTCTCCTGTTCGGCATCTACTTCTCTGAAGTGCAGGCCAACACAGAAGGTCTTTGGCTAACAAAGTTCACAGATGACTGCAAACCGGTCACCATAACAGAATCACCTAATGATGTAGACATTCTACAAAAGGACCTCACAGAGACAGATGCTTGGTGTCAAAGTCATGGCCTCAAGCTCAATGCCAAGAAGTGCATTATCATCCCCTTTGGGAAAAACTCGGTACCCATGAACTACCACATAGGCGGTAGCTCACTAACCACTGAAAGTGTGATGAGACCTCGGGACACAGGTGGAAAGTAGTCTCTCCTTTGATAACCACATCACCACAGTAGTCAGGAAATCCTTCTACATGGCACACATCATCATAAATGTGTTCTTTTCTAGAAAAAAGGAGGTCATTGTTCCTCTCTACTCGTCCCTCATCAGACCCATTATAGAATACAATGCCCCATTTGGCATGCATCTCACAAGACACTTACAACAATTGGAAAGGCCACAGAAATACCTTACTAAGAGGATTACCAGCCGCAAACAGAACACAGACCATCTCAAAAAACTCTAGCTCTACTCCATCGCATATTGCCTACTCAGAGGCGATCTCTGCCTAACATACAAAGCTATGTCAAACCTAAACCTTGTCATCACAATAAACAGAACATGCTGGAGGGATAGATTCCTGTCCCAGAGACTTCCCATACTCTAGAACAAATTACCCATTCATGTCAAGCAAAGCTCCTCATTTTAAGAAAAATCTTGACGACTGGATGGGGAATAGAAAATTCACCCCGGGAATCACTTCTGTGCATTGCTTGACAGAGGCACAGGAAAATAATTTTCTTAGGTGGCGAAAGCCAGGGAACCTTTTTGGCTAGGCTTATATAGGCCCCAGGGCTGATAGCCTAGTACCAAACTATGAACCTATGAAAGCAGAGAAGCGGAATCCATCTATATTATTTGGTGTTAGACTTTGTTGGCGACGTACTTTTGGATCAATCAGGATTTGTGGATCTGTATTGGGCCACCCACATAATTACATATATACTTTTTGTCTTGGGAGTTTGTTTTTTGTGAACAGGACATTATTACAACAGCGTTGGCTGTGGAACTTTTATGGACTTTTGCATTTATTTAAATGGATCATCGTAGTACTCATGAACTGTTACGAATTTATGATACACCATAGTAAATGTTTTTTGGTGGTGCATTCAGCATTGTAATCTTTATATGTAATGTTGATTTTATTGTATTTGAATAATTTTTGACACTGTGACAGTTAAATTCATTGTATTTTTGACATTTGGGGGCTGGTTTATACTATTTAGTATCATTTAGTATAACATTTATGAGTGGTGTTGACCTGCTTATTATCAAACTAACATTTGGTCTAATGTTTATATAAAAAAATCTTTGGGTCATATGATATTATTTTTGATCATCATAACTGTTTTTTTGGATAAGACTGTTTGTTCAGTCTTTTTTATCTTTGTTCTCTATTTATTTAGGGCCTAATGGCTGCTGTGTGCATGCTTGTTTCTTCTTTAATTATGGGCAGAATCTTGTTTCATTGCTAGTATTGACAATATTTACATTTAATAAGTATTATTGTGCCTATTATATATCTATATTGCTTTTATATAGGAATAGTGTTTTTCTGACCATGCTTACTCATGTTACATGTGGATTGCATATTTTGTGGGTTTAGTTTTTTGATCCTATAACCATATATTTATAGGGATAAATGTGTGTGTCTGCATACTATTATTTGTGGTCTTCCATATATTATGCTATATACGCTTGCAACTCAGCACGTAAAAATCAACTGCCAATCATTAGCGGACCGGAGTTCCGCTGTGGCGACCCCTAACCGGGAAAAGCCGAAAGACACAACAACAACAACAACAACGCTTTTTATAAGTGCAGATATCCAAGTCCCTTGTTTTGTTTTTTGTTTTTTTTTTGTTTGTTTTTTTTAATTTCTTACAGGGGCTATTATTCAGTACTTGTTTTAAGTGGCCCTTTATTATTGAGTTTTGCAAAATGGATTTAATGACTATTTTACAAGGGCTGCCTGCCGACAAGGATGAGAGCCAAGTGTTTGGGGTGATCACTAATTCAGGATCTGTGTTAACTAATGAGTCCAATCCAGACATTCAGTGTTCACAAATATTTGGTAAACTCTTGAAATGTATGAAAAATTTAAGAACTAATGTTTGGCATTCAAAACTTTTTAAGGCATACAAATCACAATGTATTACACCTAGAGGCCTGCATATTCAAATTAAGCCAGCATTTATTTATTTATTTATTTGACATTTGTTGACCGGGTTGGTCCATCTGGGACGAGGTCCGTTTTCCGTGGAGACCTGGGGAGAAAAGCTCCATAGTTACAAAACATATACAAGCTCCAAAAAAATATGCAAGTACACAAAAAATGCATAACAATGTAAAGCGAGTATACAATAATAAAACTGATTACAGATTGTATACAATGTTGGCTAGCTATGTATATTGAGATGGGTAGACAAGGAAAAATAGTATTTACAGTAAAGAGAAAGCAAGTTAGTAAGGAAGTTTCTGGGTAGCAGTGAAGGGCAGATAAAAGTGCAACAGTGGTTGCTGAACATTCTACTGGTGAGGAGATTGTAATAGTAAAGGAAAATTTAGGGGTAAGAGTAGGGAAGGCTTTTGTAGGGGAAGAAGGGAAGGTGAGTTTGGAAGGCGGTAGTGTTAGGTACTATTAGGAGGAAAAGTAGTGAGTGATTGGTCTGGAGAGATGGGGTTAGTCTGGGGTCTGTTAACAGAAGCAAAGTTTATTTAAGCTAAGGTGATTTCTCACAATCATTTTGAATAGAAGCTTGGATGTAGTGTGTTGGTGGGCCAGCTTGATGATATTTTATTGTCTGCATGGTCTGAAGTACAACAATCATCTTCCATGCATTTTGTAGAAATTCTACATTCTTTTTATGAATGTAGGACAGCTAGTTGTATATCGGAAGTCACTGAGGTTTGTGAATTAGCCAAACAATTTGATGGTCAACTGACATATAAATCATGTTTTCAAAAAATAAGTACTGAACTAATTGAATTTGAAAAGGACCTTGAGGATAGGAAGATCCGTAAATTCAATTGAGATATGAGAGATTACAATCAAGGAAAACTGTTTAATCAAAATAAAAGTGCAAAATGTTCTAAACATGAACCAAGTAATGTAGGCCAACAGAGAAAAAGGGAAAAAATCTATTTTGAAGAAAAAAACTGTTAGTGATACTTCAGGGGAAGATTCTTCCTCATTTATGGATATACTTCAGGGGAAGATTCTTCCTCATTTATGGATACCGAAACTGAACATAAACAGGGGTCACCAGCCCACAAAAGATGCAATTCGTACATTTCCTCAGGCCAGGACAAACATACGTCTTCTAACCTTTTAGGACTTGAAGAAGGGGCGGCAGGAAGATGTTGTGTTAGAAACATTGTCACATCTTCTAGTGCTTCAGAAGTAGACCTACGTAAGGTTCACAACATTTCTGCTGTATCTCTTTCTGAAGAAGTTATGGAATAAATGTCTAAATTTTATTCCTAGCTTTGTGGTGTCTGAAGATACTTTTGTGGATGATATGGTCTCTTTTTGCAGATTGTTAAACCTTAGATTACATTTCAACAATAATGAACAAGCATCTTATTCTCAGCACACGTTTAAATTTCAAAGATCTATATTTGTTCCTGCTATAAACAAATATGTTTATATTTTTGAAAAATGTGTTCTCAAAGATTTACATTTTGATCTGGAAGTACGTACAGGGTTTTTTTTCCAGTAATTTGTATCAGATCTTCAAGCTTTAGAGAATCTTAGGAGGACTAAAAATATAGTTATTATTGCTGCTGATAAAGGTGGGGCTGTAGTGGTCATGGCCTGGTCTATGTACTTGGCTGAGAGACAATTAATGGATTACAGGTTTTATATAAAAATGTCTATTGATCCAACTCCCAGATTTAAATGGGAGATCAATGAGTTTTTACGATTGGCAGCTTAGGAAGGTATTAATACCCAAAAAACCTTGCACCATTTGACGATCCATGACCCCTTACCACAACATTTATATCTGCTGCCTAAGATCCACAAAAATCCCACACAACCTCCAGGTAGGGCCATTGTTTCAGATAATGGTTCATTAACAGAACCATTATCATAATTTCTTACAATGTATCTTAAGCCATTATTAAAATGTGTTAGGGCTCGTATCCAGGACACTACGGAATTTCTTAATGTTATTTCAGATATGCAGTTAGAGCCAGGGTGGACTGTGTATACTTTAGATGTTACTTCTTTATACACGAGTATTCCACATTAGGTTGGCCTGGCTGCCTTGGAATATTGGTTACAAAACATTCCTTTATACAGTCCTGGTTTTAATACCTTTCTCCTTTGTTTAACCAAACATGTTTTGTCCAAGAATGTTTTTTACTTCAATGGAAGTTGTTTTTTTTACAACTTAAGGGTACAGCTATGGGAGCATCATTTGTACCCACTTATGCCGATCTTTTTATGGGCTACCTGGAACAAGAAATTATTTATGATACTAGTCATAATTGGTTTTTGGATGAAATAGATATTTTGTGCAGATATCTGGATGACTGCTGGATGGTTTGGAAGTCAGATGTTGAATATTTAGAAGAATTTGTCCAATATTTGAATGAAAATAAGTGGGGCATCCAATTTACAGTACATCATGATTTTGAATGTATTTCTTTTTTGGATATTCTGGTGACTCGACAACAGGATGGTACTTTGGACACTTCTGTTTATCGTAAGCAATCACATTCTAATACTCTACTCCATTCCTCCAGGTGTCATCCAAAGCACATCACCCGCAACACTCCGAAATCACAATTTATGAGGGTTCGCAGAATTTGTTCTAGTAATGAGGGGTTCGTCTCCCAACAACAGGAACTTATAAATAGATTTGGTGAATGGGGATATAGCAAATCTCATGTTGTTCAGATCAGTAATGAAGTTAAAACTTTACATAGAGCAGATTTGTTGAGATAATCTAAAAATATTAGAAAGATTGACATCATTAAATTGATTACCAGTTATGGTCGCAAAGCATTTAGGTGTATGGATCTTATTTAGAAGCATTGGGGCATTTTATTGGCGGATGATAAGCTCAGTAACCTTTTAGGTTCTAATTATCGTTTTTCTTTCAGGAGAGGTAAAACACTAGGTGTTTTTTTTCAGTCATTACAAACACAAAATACCATCTATAAATACTATTCAGGCTACATTGGAAGGAGGCATATTGCTGGGTTGTTTTCCATGTGGCCATTGTACTTTTTGCAGGTACATATGTAAAACTAATGAATTTACTAGTAAAAATACCTCCCAGATATTTAACAGCAATATATTTGCTAATTGCAGGGCACTGGGCTGGCAACTTGGCATTGTAACAAAAAATCCACTGCCAATCATTAGCGGACCAGAGTTTTGCTGTGGCGACCCCTAACTGGGAAAAGCCAAAGGAGACCGCATATTTGCTAATTGCAGTACTGACTGGGTGATTTATTTGGTTGCATGCAATTGCTCAGCATTTTATATAGCTCAGACATCCAGATCTATTAAATTACATATTTCTGAACACTTTAGTAATGTCAGGAATAAATATCATACCAATGCTTTGTATAAGCATACCATAAAACACCCTACTGCACAATTCAAATTTATTGTTATTGATAAAGTTTTGGGAAACGGAAATTTAAATGCTGGCTGGCATAACATTTTAAATAAAAAAGAAAAGACTAAGACTGTGACATTAGTGGGTCCTTTTCACCCTAGATTGAATGAACATCTCTAATTATTTATCTAATTATCTAATTGATTAATTGGATGGGTGGACCTGTTTTATAATTGGGTTAAGATTTTCTATATAATGTGTTTATCCATTTGTTATTTTGTTAGAACGCATTGAGAAAGGCCAAAACCAGTCTGGTGGTTCTATGTATTTGATTCAATAAAACTTATTTGACCTCTCACTGCGGTGCTGGCCATTTTGGATTTAGAAATGTATATGTCACATTTTAGTCTGTTGTCAATTATGATGCCTAATAGGTTTTTTTGGGAATCTGGGAAAATCCTAGTATTATTACTGGCAGTGATATAAAAGTTAGCTGGGAGGTTAGTAGGTTTAGATTGAAGAAAGATCATAAATTTAGTTTTATTAGGGTTGAGAATGAGTTGTGAGTTTGCTAGCCATGTTTCAATATCAGAGAAGGCTTTTTGTGTGACTGTAAGAAGTTGAGTTATTGTGGATGCTACACATATGAGGGTTGAATAATCTACATATTGTATGATAAAAGCTTGAGAGGAGGCAGTATTAAGATCATTTATGAATATGCTGAATAGGAAGGGCCCTAGGATTTTACCCTGAGGGACTCCAAGTGTAACAGGAAGGAGTGGGGATGCATCTTGCTTCCATTTCACAGCTTGCTGGCGGCTAGATAGATAACTTTGAAACCAGTTAACAGCATCAGGGTTGGTATTAACATTTTTTAGAGTGGACAGTAACTTAGGATGGGAAACTGTATCAAATGCTTTAGACATGTCTAAAAAGACTGAAGACACTATTTTTCCATCATCTGAATTTATTTATAGTATTGTGAAACTTAGAAGAGCTGTAGTAGTGCTATGATGTGATCGGAATCCGTGCTATGACAATGAGAGGAGATTATTGTTTAGCAAGTGTTTAAGAAGTTGAAAGTGGATACATCTTTCCAGAATTTTAGAAAGTAGTGAAAGTATAGCAGTGGGCCGGTAGTTTGTTAGTTCTGTTGAATTACCTCCTTTGTGTAATGGTGTAATATATGCAGTTTTCCAAATAGTTGGAACATACTGTTCTGTTATAGAGCAGTTTATAAGTATTGAAACAGGGAAGGCAATAACATCTGCTGTTAATTTTAGATATTCTGCTTGCAAGTTATCTGTTGCCAGTGAAGTGAGTTTCAACTTCTTTAATAGTTTTGCAATAGTTTGTTTTGGGACTGTCTGAAATAAGAATGCATCTACAATATTGCTTGGATTGTTGGGTGTTGGCATTGTGGGAGACTTGCTAGTCTTAGTCAGTGCTAAAACACTTTCAGTGAAGAATATGCTAAATTGCTGAGCAATATTGTTTGTGTTATCAGGTAAGTTGGGGGCGAGGTGTTGTGGTTTGGCTAGGATGAAGTATGTTATTGATTATGTTCCAGAATTTTTGTGGATTCATTCTGTATTTCCATTGTAAATTAGAATAGTAGTGTTGTTTGTCTAGTTTAATTTGGTGTTTGGCACTGTTTCTAATTTGCTTGTAAATTAAATGGTTTTGGAGGGATTTATTTTTAGCCCAAGTTTGTCATGCTTTGCCCCCTTGTTTTAGGAGGGTATGAGTCTCGTGGGTTAACCATGGTGTGTAGTTGGCTTTGACACGAACTGTTCTTGGAGGTGCAAGTCTGTTTAGAATAGTAAGGAAGGTGTCATTGAAGTGTTGCACAGCAGCATCTAAGGGCGGTTGTATATGAGGAGTCCAGTTTGTTTTGAATAGTAAGGAAGGTGTCACTGAAGTGTTGCACAGCAGCATCTAAGGGCGGTTGTATATGAGGAGTCCAGTCTGTTTAGAATAGTAAGGAAGGTGTCATTGAAGTGTTGCACAGCAGCATCTAAGGGCGGTTGTATATGAGGAGTCCAGTTTGTTTAGAATAGTAAGGAAGGTGTCACTGAAGTGTTGCACAGCAGCATCTAAGGGCGGTTGTATATGAGGAGTCCAGTTTGTTTAGAATAGTAAGGAAGATGTCATTGAAATGTTGCACAGCAGCATCTAAGGGTGATTGTATATGAGGAGTCCAGTTTGTTTAGAATAGTAAGGAAGGTGTCATTGAAGTGTTGCACAGCAGCATCTAAGGGCGGTTGTATATGAGGAGTCCAGTTTGTTTAGAATAGTAAGGAAGGTTTCACTTGAAGTGCTGCACAGCAGCATCTAAGAGCGGTTGTATATGAGGAATCCAGTTTGCTTAGAATAGTAAGGAAGATGTCACTGAAGTGTTGCACAGCAGCATCTAAGGGCGGTTGTATATGAGGAGTCCAGCCTGTTTAGAATAGTAAGGAAGGTGTCACTGAAGTGCTGCACAGCAGCATCTAAGGGCGGTTGTCCAGTCTATTATTTCAAGAATATTAACTCAAATCTGTAAGTTAAGATCTTTCTTACTACGAATTTGGTGGATGTTGATTAGTTTAGTAGGGTTACTGTGATTTCTCAGTAAGTAGGTTCCAAAGTGGTCACTTAAGTGGTCTGGGAGGCACCCTTCTATTTGTTAATACTGGGATTTATTAGTTAAGAACCAGTCCAAAATAGATTATCTGTTTTCTTTTCAATTCTAGTTGGGTGAGAAACCATTTGAGTGAAACCATGGAGGTTTAGTTAGTTATGAGGATTGTCAGTTACATGTCATCCAGTCTGTGTTAAGGTCTCCTGCGATAATGGTTTCCTGTGATATGGCTTTTGTGATATTTTGGAGAATGATTCCTGTTGTACTGGAATTTTTTTTCCTGGAGGGATGTAGACAGCTATTTTATATATATATATATATATATATATATATATATATATATATATATATATATATATATATATATATATATATATATATATATATATATATATATATTGTTCTGGTTTAGTTGTAATCTGGTTATGAGTAGCTCTGCATTATTAATGTTAGTAATAATTATGTTTACAGGTTGTAAGTTGATCATTTTCTTAAAGAAAATTGCTACACCACTTCCCTTCTTTTCTGTTCTGTCAGCTCTTAGAATATTGTAACCAGGTGGGGTTATTTCTATTTCTATGTCTGAAATATGTGGTTTCCACCAGGTTTCAGTAAGGATGGCAATGTCTGGGTTGTAATGAGAGAGAGTTGCATGGAGTTCATATATTTTATTCATCATACTTCGAAGACTTAGGTTTAGTAGTAGTATTTCAGAACTTTTATGTGGAGTAATTAGTTTGATTTGCATTGGGGAGTTTAATGAGATCATGCGTTCAGGACCTGGGTTTGGGTGGATATCACCACTAAGCATAAGTTTGGCTGCTATGTGACTGAGCAACTGAAAAAGTTTGAATAGTCTTTTCATGAGTTTTAAAGGAAATATTTTGGAGGCTTTCATTTGTAAAGAGCAGTCTGTATTGTTTCAGGTCGGTGAGTGTGGTTATAAACAATGAAGGGGACACATAAAAGCTATTAGGTGTTGTTAGGGTAGGTTTATTAAATGTTGCGTTTGCTTTATATACTGATTGTCTAGTTGGAAATGATAAGTGGTGAGGTTCGCTGTAATCATGAGGAATAAAGTTAATATAAGGCCATGTACAAACATGATAGTATTTGTGTTTGATAAATTATTTGAAAAATGATCAGTATTGAGGGAAGTTAAATTCTTGTTTGTTAAGGTATTAGTATATTACAGTGTCACATATTCGAGGTTAGGGGTTACATATGAAATGTTTGGGGTGTTTACAGGGTATGTTTCTCTTGGGTAGTCACTTTTATGTGTGTGTGCAAATGTGTTGTAGATAGCTAGTAATTTGTAATGGGAGGGGTTAGTTGTAATCAGTATAGGAGATTGGGTGATTTGAACTCGGTGGGTGTGGTTTGGTTACATTTAAATTACAGGTATCGGGAGGCGGGTGGGATAGGGGGCAGGATGGGGAGCATAGCGAGGGGGAATGGAGCGGGATGAAACAAGATCAAAGCAAAGGCAAGTTTGTATGTAAGAAAAACAATCAGACTTGACCACAAACTGCTGTGAAGCTGCAAGTCATTTCTTAACTATTTATCAGGTGGAAAACAGCATATCCTTGTATCTGTAGGCTATTGAGATCTCAAAGAAATTAACAAACACACACAGTATTTGATCAGTTATGAATACTGTTTGCTAACAGAAGGGAATAAAAGAGAAATGGAAGGTGAGTGTGTGTGTGTGGGGTGGGGGGGGCTGCTTACATGCCAAAGTGGAGTGCTCTCCAGGGGATTATGAATATTAGCTAAACAGGTAGACACATACACAAAGTTAACTTTAGCTGTTTATGTTTGCAGGCAGTTCAAATCCGGACTGCACTTTTCATATAACAATGTATCCACCGGTCTGGTTAAAGATACAGGTGTTATTCCAGCCGATTACTTAGAGTGGTGTTATGTACAAAGTTAACTTTAGCTGTTTGTGTTCGCAGACAGTTCAGAACTGGACTGCGCTTTTCATATAACAGTGTATCCACCAGTCTGGTTAAAGATAAAGGTGTTATTGTAGCTAATTACTTAGAGTGGTGTTGGGTCTAGAAAAGAAGAGCACAGAGAGGAGTAAGCACTTTGAGATGGTAAAGATACATTATAAAGACTACAAAACAAACTGTGCAAATAGCTACTGCATACAAGAAAATGTCTTGAATCAGTTACTAGTATATGCAGATACCGAGCCAATTGGATAACACTTCTGCGAGAATAGACCTCAGCTGACAGGCATCCAGTCGCACATAAAAATATAGCGAGCAGCACTCTGTCCTGGGTCTCGAATGTGATTCTGTGCACTACTTACACCACAATTATATAGATATAATTGGACATCAGTATGATCTGTCTACGCACAATATATGTACAGGAATACTAATAGTTAACAAGGTGCAACTATGCAAATAGCACATACAAATATGCTAAAGAACTTGGTACAGACAAACACATGCTAGCACGTGACTGTATTATACATAGAAGAGAGGCAAGGCTTTGATATGGCCTGCACAGTTCTTTACAATTTAGACTCTTGTTCTTATTTCTTTTTTTAGTGAGAAAGAATTGTGGTAATTGCAGTTGTGAAAAAGGTTTGGACAGGTCCATTATACAAAGGAGCATTTTACTCAATGATTGGCCTAAGAAGTGCCGAGTACAGTGGAATAGCTTACGCCTTGATCTGCATGCAATAACTTTTTAATTATAACCTGCGCATTGGCAAAGAACTTCAAACACTGTCAACATAGGTTCCCAGATCCCTAACTATGGGATCAATTTCCATGATTGTTTTGTCATTGTGATAGTTACAAGGGAAGTCAAGCTTGCTAAAGGATATGGTTATACACTTCGCATTTAGTTTTAGTCCATGGTTTTGATGCCAGCTATTTGTTTGGAACAGGCTCTCTTAGAGGATCTTGATGTCCTCTCAGGAGCTTATGATGGCACCACGTTTGCAGTCATCTCATAACCTGGTTAGCCACAAATGCTTAACATTAGCTTTGGTCTCCAAAAAGTAAATGCCAAAGGAGGAGTGGTCCAATTGTTTAATGTCTCCTTTGTGAGATGACATCTTACCCCTCCTCAGGTGCTGGACTGTAATGTTCTGGGTCTTTACATCCCTTGTGGTATTAAACCACACAAACATACATATACACATACCTACCTGTCATGCAAGCCTGTGTATTTCAGGCCTAAAGAATGCTGCCACAGGCTAAGGTGAGGCATTTGCTCATTTATTCAAAAATAAGCTCCCTTTAATTTGTTTATTTTATTTATATAGTGTTTGATTTCTAATTAATTAAAATGTATAGTGTTTATTTTTCTACAGAACATACATATATTTATTTTTATTTATTGAATTCTGATTTTTTTTAGGTGAACTGCATGCTGTTACAGTATTAAGATGTGACTTCCTTTTATGCCTTGTTATTAAGATGTTTTTCTTATTTGTATGTACTTCAAATTTTATATGTCTTCATTTTGAAAATCATTAAATTTACTGAAATCCAGCATTCTTTCTAGCCATTCAAAGGGCAACTATGCAAAGTTTATGACACAAATGACTTAGTTTATTTTTTTTAATTGTGTTATTCTACCCAGTCTTGAGAAAATCATGCAAGTGTGTGAATAAATAAAAATTAATAGTTAACATGCTTCTTCACTCTTGTCATGACTCGTTCACTTTTTAGTGGACTGTTCATGGTTATGCTTCTCAGACCTTTTTCAGGGCGAAATCTTTTTGAGATTAACCATTAACCATCGTTCAGTCTAGACCACATACTTGATTATTATCTGCCTTCTCATACGCCACAGTCAGAGCCTTCCTTCCTTTCAATTTTTAAACAAAGTATTGAAAAGGAAGACTGATTACATCACACATATCTGATTTCTTTGTGGTCTCGATTTAGACATAGAAAAAGTGACTGAAACTGTTTGAGTGGTTAATGATAAATAGATTTGTGGCTAGAGGGATGGTTTCATCATGAGACAGTATTCATAGTCAGTAGTACTGCAGTATAAATCACCCTACACTGATGAACTGACTTCTACTGTAGTATTAAGTAGTAATACCTCCTATTACCCAGATATATGAGGCGACACCAGCCGACGCCGGACCCAGACTTTGGAATTCGGCCGACCGAGGGCTGCCTGAGGCAGGACAACCCATATGTTATGACTGCAGTTGCATTCTTGAAGGACATCTGCTTCACTGTGCACTTGGAACCAGAGCCGTTACTTGTTCATTTCACACCTGGTGCCCCTCCCCAATCCAGTGCTCCTCAACACTAAGTCTTCTGGGAACAATATTTATTGCAAGTACTAACAGGAATGCAGACAGACACACACAAACACACACACACAAGCACACACACACATATTTTTTATATATATATATATATATATATATATATATATATATATATACATACATACATACAATGTATACATATACTGGCACTGCCTATCTCATCCCAGAACACACACACACTCTAGCACTGCCCACTTAATCCAAGGAAAAACACAAATGTGCACATGCACGCACACACACACACACACACACACACACACACACACACACACACACACACACACACACACACACACACACACACACACACTGCCCACCTCATTCCAGAACACACACACTGCCCACCTCATCCCAGGACAACCACACACACAGTTTTGTACCTGCTTATATACTATTCTTGTACTCACACAAACCCACAGTAGGACATTAATGTTCACATATGAATACACTCATTCACAAAAAGCATGACTTATTTCCACTGGCTATCTGTGTAGAATGAAGTGTTTCCAAATTATATGAACAGACTCCTACAGTGAGTGATACAGATGGTGCAGGTGTGTATGAAAGGGAACATATCTTAAAACAAGCATGTACTTTCTGCCTTTAAAAAAGAGACATTAATGTGGTCATGAAACTGATTTGCAAATACCCTGAAAAAAAATTTAACCATATTTCACTTTAAAATTGCCCAACACTCAAATTCAGTGATGTGAGAACTTTAGCATCAGTTACAATAACAGTGGATTTGATCTGCCACAAAGCTGAAAGCTAGCCATGCCAAAGAGAGTACAACATAATGAATGATTCACTAAAGTCTCTGGAAAAGCATTTCTTCCAGTGAAATATATCAGGTCATGTAGGTCATTTAATAGCATTGGTGTGATCTGCTGACATGACAAACTGCCAAAACGAAGAGGTGTGAGAGATACCCAGGATACATTGCCCTCAGTACTCCTAGGGATTAAGATGAGTCAGTAAGGTGAGTTAGGTACTTTCTGTGTGCCAACATGCAGCAGGTTTGTTTAGCTCTTCACTTTGTCACAGAGAACGAGCCCAGCTGTGGTGTAAATTAAGCTAATTTCAGCCAGTTGTAGGCATGATCCCATCCTCTCTGTCACTACACAAACCTCTTCACCACAGGTGAACGGACATAAACTGAGAACTGGATCCTTTTCTTGCTGTCTGGTATGATATCTGTAATATCGTCAAACTGCACCCACCTTTTGGTCACTCTCCCAATCCCACCTACCTTTATTTGGAACCAGTTCCCAAGAAACTTGAACTCCTCCACATGAGGTTGGCCATCACCACCAGAAACCAGTTAAATACTTTCTGGTAGAAAACCATTATCTCTAATTTAGGGGTGTTGACTTTCATCCCTTTCACTTTACATGCAGCCACACACCACAACAGTGTACATTAGCAATCAAATAAGAGTGAGATTAAGAGGACAGCAACATCTGCGAACAACAGAAATGAAATACTTATGTCCAAACTCTAGACAAACGTGACATCTCAACTGAGCCTTGATATATTATACAGGGAAATCATGAAAAGGAGTAGAGAAAACGATGATACTTGGTAGGGACCTTTGTCTACCTTGAATGTACTCTAGCTAATTGCAAGAATGTGAATATTACTCCTGGACCTCCAGTACAAGGACAAAATAGTACACAACCATAACCCTGGGACATCATATTGATGTAAGACCTCCTAAAGGTTAGGCACTTACAGATTACATGCAAGCAGAGCTGACATATTGCTGTGACCCTTAAAAAATCATGCAAGAACAAGCTGATAACTGATCCACTCTTCTACAGCTAGAATGAAATCCTGGATTAGAGGCATTACAATTGGATGAAGTCATCTTTCCAGCACCCTAGCATAGAATTTCTCCTTCCTGCTGACTCCTCATTGTGAAAATGGGAACTAGTTTGCCAATCACAGGATCGTAGGAGATTACTAGGCTAATGGCCCTGGGGCCCTTACAAGCCTAGCCAAGAGTTTATCCCCAAAAAAGAAACCTCAGTCAGAAACTGTCACCCCTGTCAGTGAGGGACATAGGTGGAACCCCTGGGACAAATTTGTGGATTCCCATCCACTCATTAAGGTTGTGCTTGATGAGCGTCAGTGACATACTTGTTTGGCATGTATGGGGAATCTATTCCACAGACAGGACAGCATCTGGGAGACAAACCTGTCTCTCCAGCAGGTTTTGTTAGTGTCATATATTAGATTTAGGCCTTTCAATACAGATTGTGCAAGAAGTTAGACTTATGGATATGGAGCATCTCTAGTAGAGCAGGGTCTGAGATTGCCTTGTAGGTGAGACACAGATTACCTCTGAACAATCTGTACGATACCAAGTAGAGTGATAATAATTTGAGCCTGTCTACATAGGACAGGTGTTGGAGGCCATAAATTGTCTTTGTGAGGTATTTCTGTGGCCTTTCCAGTTGGTGCAGGTATTTAGAGAGGTACATACCAAATGGGGTGTTGTACTCAATTATTGGCCTAATGAGGGAGGAGTACAAAGAGGTAATAACCTCCTTTTTTCTAGATGCAATCACTTTACTTATGAGATGAACCAATTAAAAGGCTTTTCTGACCACTGATGCCACATGATGGTCGACTGCGAGATTGTTATCAACCTGTGTACCCAGGTCTCTCACCACAGGCTGTGTGCTTAGGGGGCTGCCATTGATGTGGTAATCAGTAGGGGCCATGATTTTGCTGAATGGTATGAAAATACATTTTTTTGCTTTTAACTTAAGGCCATGACTTTGGCATCTACTTCTCAGAGGTTCAGGCAAAGACAAAAGGCCTGTGGCTGACTGAGTTTGTGGATGACTGTAAGTTGGGTGCCGTCATTGACTCCCTAAATGAAGTTAACATACTACAGGTAGGTCTCACAGCAGCAACTGACTGGTGCCAAACTGTAGGGGTCCCAGAACAGATCCCTGGGGAACACCACTACTGACAGGTCTGCCGTCAGAGGCGGAGGCACCTATTTTGACCTTGTGGATCCTATTGGTGAGCAAGTTGGCCTCACACCTGATGAGATAGGGATTTACGCCAAGTTGTGTTAAGCATTTTAATGATGCCCAAGTGGGAGATTGTGTCAAAGGCTTTGGGCAAGTCAAGGTAAGCTGTATGCACAGAATTTCCTCAAACAGTGCCTTAGTGACAGTCTCAAAAAAGTCAACCAGGTTCAACAGGCAAGATCTGCCCTTGGAGATTCCAAACTGGAAGGGGTCAAGTACTTGGAGATTGCTTATGTCCTTGTTTATCAGGTCCATAATAATACACTCCATGGCCTTACAGATCAGACTTGTCATACTAATGGGGTGATAGTTTCCCGGGTCAATAGTGGCACCACCTTTGTGCAAAGGGATGACAATGGCAGTTCTCCACTCTGCTGGAATGAAGCATGTACTTAGGCTTAGGTTAAATAGGTTGCTCAACGTTGAGGCTAATTCTTGCAGGAGATGGTGCAGAATGCAGCTTGGGATACTATTAGGTCCCATGGAAGCTGTGTTCTTTCCTCTGGATATGGCTTTTAGCACTTGATCTACAGAAATGTGAGATATGGGACAAGTATCGGGGATGTCAAATTGGTCTTTGTGGGTGAACAGAGGGGTAAAGTTTGTTCTGAACCTATCTGCTAGCAGGTTGGCTAAGTCAACAGGTTCAGTGTAAGTGGTACCATTAAGAACTAATTCAGAACAAACCTGGGCTTTGCCATGGAGGTTCCTGATGCATCTGAAAAAGGCTTTGTGGTTAGCCTTTGTTTTGGATGCTAGTTTCGATTTATAATTGGCTTTGGATGTTTTCACTAGTGATCCAATTTGCTTGTTGAGGCTAAGCAGGAAGTTTTTACAATTGGGAATTTGTGCCTTTTTACCCTTGGCTAACAGTTTCTTCCTTTTGTTGTAAAACCTGTTGATAGAGAATGTCCACCAGATAGGTTTGTGTTTGCTTGAGAAGCAGGTTTTAGTTCTGTTGGGTATGGCTGAGTCCATGCATTTGTGCATGTGCTTGTATACTGCACTGACGTACTGTTCAGCATATTTGTCTGCATCCTCTGAGGGAGGCAGTGGTGTGAAGCTGTTGATACCCTCCCTTAGAAGATAGTAGTCAGCTTTTTAGAATTTTTGTAGCCTGGTTACAGCTGGGGGGATTGGATGGGATAAACACTTCGAATGAGACAGACCGATGGTCTGATCTCATCAGGGAAGAACTTAATATGGGGGTGGTACAGCAGTTGCCCATGTTGGTGAGAACCAAGTCTAGAATGTTATCTCCCTTGTAGGGGATGAGACAAGCTGGTCTAGTGCATTAGAATTGATAAAGTCAAAGTATCATTGGGTGAGTGCGTTAGAGCAGGAATAGTTCACCCAGTCTGTGGTGGGGTAGTTGAAGTCACCAAGGATCAGGATGTTAGAGGGTACCTTGATGGAGTCAAGTAGGTCCAGGTAGGAGGAGTAAAAACCTTGTCCTTTTTCCTGTTCTGGTACTGGTTGAATGGCCCCCATATCCATGAGGGACGTAACCTGTTTCTGTGCCTTTGCCCATTGATTTTGTGGCAGAGCTGGCCAACCATTTGCCTTTGGCAGAGCATGGAAATGGAATCTGTATCCCTGTGATACTATGTTTAGTACCCACTTGTCCTGGGTTATTAACTGCCAATTTTGAGCAAAAAGTGCTAACTTTCCCCCATGGGTGCTGCCAAAACATAAGTGCTTGGTGTAGGCAGAGGGAAGTCATTGGGATTGTTTTCTGTAGGTTTGCACTTTATGTCCTCCAGATTTGGAGGTAGAAGTTCCCCATTGCTTTGACCTGCATGAATCCTGCGCCTGGTATCTGGAACCCTTAGGGCATCTGGATTTGCCCCTTTGAGCTCTGTCTGACACAGGAAAGGACCAGTTTTTTAGGCCAGTGTCTACTGAATCTAGGTGGCTGCACTTGTAAGAAGTCTTTAACAGTTTGCATAGACTTAGCTTTGTCTTCCATTTTCTTTAAAACCTCTTCTGCCTTAATACCAGACAGAGAATCATGCTGTAAAGGAGCATCTAGCAATTTAGCTTTAACATGATCAGGCAAATTCTGTTCCTTTAACCAGGCATGCCTCCTAATCACAGATCCAGTAACTGCAGCAGGACTCTAAGGAGTCAAAACCACATTGCAAAGTACGCTTTCCAACCTGTTCAGCTGCATGCAATAATTCCTGCAATTCTTTATTTTCTGCACATTCTGAAATCAACATCATTTTCTGTTTCAGCAATCCCATAACATGTTGTTGGTACTTAAGCATATGAAATTGACAGTTTAAGGCCCTGATTGCCAAGGTTGCAGATGTATAAACCTTTTTTCCCCATCTGTCCAGTGCCCTTGAATCTCTGTCAGAGGGGGCAGGATTTTTTGCTGTTGAGGCCTTAACTCCCTTTGGACCATGTGAAATAGTTTCAGGATCAGCAGCAGGGTTTCTAAATAAAAATTTATGTGAGTCAGGGACCCTATAATATCTGTCAGGCTTACTGGGAGCCGGAGGTAAGGAGTCAGGGGTCAAGCTTGACTCCGAAAACACATCATCCACAATGTCTAAAACACGGGGTGTGTCTAAAGGCCTGTGCTGAGGGAGAAGAAGGAAATCCCTGAGCCTCTTTTTTTATTCTGAGAAGTACTGACTTTCCCAGTGAAAATGCTCCCTCAAATTATGCAAGGTTTCTCCAAATGAATAATCATCAGGAGGAGATGCAGATGGTATAGACTCCTCTGCATCAAAATCCTCATAGGGAGGAATAGATAATTCCTGATCAGAAGAGGAATCAGAAGAAATAGAAACCTGATCTGAAGATTCATAATCAGTGTCTTGCCTAGGCCACTTATCTGGAGGGGGATGGATACCCCTGATCAAGGTAATGAGGTCTTCAGCCATTTTGATCATCTGTTTTTTAGGCATAGAAGCCTGTGCACATGGCTCATGCGTCATTTTTTTAGTTTTAGAAGTTGCTTTTGTCTTTGGTTCTGCAGCCGTCATCAGTTTTATATACAAATGTTGAGGTCTGAATACACCCTCAGAAGCCGGTGCCTGCTCAGCGGCTCCAGACCCATCTGAGGAAGACATATCCATCGGTCCAATACCTTGAGTATCTTGCGGCATGCCGGGCTCCACGTGGGTGTCGGTAGAGGCCTGCGACTTGAAGGTAGCGGTATCAGGGGCTGTGAAAGCGCCTCACTGAGTACCGGAGAACCAGCAACTGGCTTAGGAGAAGCTTCGTCGTCGGTTTTGGATCTGGACTGCCTTTCTCTGTCCTTTTCTTTGCATTTTTTATGTACTCCAGTAGTCGGATAGCTATCCGTTGACATTTCTGGGTAGTTAAATCTGTTTCCAAAATACTTTGATGCAAAAATATACCGATGCTTAATAGTGCATTGGTTAAATCTAGCACAAAACTGACAGCCAGGCACGTTGTGATCAGGGCCTAGGCAAGGAATACAGTATAAATGGAAATCCTTATGAGGTATTTGCTTCCCACAAGTAATAAAATTATTAACTTTTTCTGACATTGGTAAGGAGGAAGAAAAAAGTTTCCCCAACGGGGTACTTAGCTTTAGTGAAGACTTCGGTTCTGAAACTCAAACTCGAATATTTCGGTAGTCGGCCGACCGGCACATGGGAAATGCTTCTGCTTTGGGCACTGCACGGCAAGAAAGACTGAAGAAAATGGTGTCAGCTGCATATTTTACACCCCTGATGACCTGACATCATGGAAGAGAAGACAGCAACCGACGCAGGACCCAAGACTTTGGAATTCAGGCCGACTGAGGGCAACCTGCCAGCAGATTACCATAAATATAATGACTGCAACAGTGAAACACGAAGAACATCAGCGATATCAAGCAAATAAATAAATGCAGCACAGTTTTGCTAACTATCCCTAAAACAGAAAAACAAAATGCAGACACACAGACCGGCTATATCAAGCAAATAAATAAATGCAGCACAGTTTTGTTAACTATCAGTGAAACAGAAAAACAAAATGCAGACACCGAGAAAATCAATCTCAAGCAAACAAATGCAGCACAGTTTTAACTATCACTAAAGCAAATTATGTGCAAATAGGCATACTTATATTGAATAAGTTGCAGCCAGGCCACAAGGAGCAGTTAAGATAGTGATACAGTCTCACATAAATGTAACTCCTTATACCAGTAGTATAAAGGAAAACTAAAGAGCCTCAGAAATCAGATAATACAAAACTTGTGCTTACACCTTGGATATGCTGGCTTCAACAGAAAGTAAACAAACCCACATTATGAACCCCGCTGAACAGAATCTAGACAGTGACCAGAAATATCAAGCAAATAAATACATTCCGCACAGATTTGTTAACTATCACTAAAACAGAAAAACAAAATCCAGACACAGAGACCAGCAATCTCAAGCAAATAAATAAATCTAGCACAGTTTTGTTAACAATCAGTAAAACAGAAAAAGTAAATGCAGACACAGAGAAAAGCAATCTCAAGCAAATAAATAAATGCAGCACAGTTGTTTAACTATCAGTAAAACAGAAAAAACAAAATGCAGACACCTAGAAAAACAATCTCAAACCAATAAATAAATCCAGCACATTTCTGTTACTTATCACTAAAACAGAAAAACAAAGCACAGACACAGAGACCAGCTATATCAAGCAAATACATAAATGCAGCAGTTTTGTTAAATATCAGTAAAACACGAAAAACAAAATGCAGACACCAAGAAAAGCAATATCAAGTAAATGAATGCAGCACAATTTTGTTAACTATCACTAAAACAGAAAAACAAAATGCAGACACCGACAAAAGTAATCAATCTCAAGCAAATAAATAAAACACAGTTTTGTTAACTATCACTAAATCAGAAAAACAAAAAGCAGACACAGAGACCGGGAGTATCAAGCAAGTAAGTACATGCAGCACAATTTTGCTAGCTATCATTGAAAAAGATTAAGTGCAAAAAAGTATACTGATAGCCATCTGTATACAGAAAGCTTCTATCAAATCCATCATAGGCAAGCCACAAGGAGCAGCTAAGATACTGATAAAGTTTCACAGAAATGTAACTCTTTACACCAATATTATAAAGGAAAACCTAAGAGCCTTGGGGAATCAGAAAACACAAAAAGTTGTGCTCACACCTTGGATAGGCTGGATTCAACAGAAAGTAAACCAACCAGCTGAACAGAATCCAGACAGTGACCAAAAATATCAAACAAATAAATAAATGCACTATAGTTTTGTTAACTATCAGTAAAAGGGAAAAACAGAATGCTGACACCAAAAAAGCAATCTCAAGCAAATAAATACATGCAGTACAGTTTTGTTAACTATCACTAAAACAGAAAAACAAAATGCAGACACTGAGAAAAGCAATCTCAAGCAAATAAATAAATGCAGCACAGTTTTGTTAACTATCACTGAAACAGATTAAGTGCAAAAATATATACTTATAGAAGCTTTCTGTATCCAGATAGCTATTGAATCAGTCACAGTAAGGCCACAATGAGCAGCTATGATACTAATACAGTCTCACAGAAATGTAACTCCTTATACCAGAATTATAAAGGCCACAGTGGTGCAGCGGTTAGCGTTGCTGCCTCACAGCAAGAGGTTCTCTGGTTCGATCCTCGGCTGGGGTGCCTTCTGTGCAGAGTCTGCATGTCCTCCCTGTGGTTGCGTGGGTTTCCTCCAGGTGCTCCGGTTTCCTCCCACATCCCAAAGACATGCTGTAGGTGGAGTGGACACTCTAAATTGGCCCTAGGTGTGAGTGTGTGCGTGTGTGTGCCTTCTGTGGAAGTTTGGGTGCCGGGCTGGCAACACGACACCGTAAAACTAAACTGCCAATCATGAGTGGAAAGGTGATCCACTGTGATGACACCTAACCAGGAAAAGCTGAAAGGAGAAGAAGAAGATACCAAAATTATAAAGGAAAACTTAAGAACCTCAGAGAATCAGATAACATAAAAAGCTGCGCTCACACCAACCCCCACTATGAAACAAGCTGAACAGAATCCAGACAGTGACCAGAAATATCAAGGAAATAAATAAATGCAGGACAGTTTTGTTAACTATCATTAAAACAGAAAAACATAATGCAAACATGGAGAAAAGCAGTCTCCAACAAATAAATAAATGCAGCACAGTTTTGTTAAATATCACTAAAACAGAAAAACAGAATACAGACACAGATCAGCTATATCAAGCAAATAAATAAATGTGGTACACTTTTAACTATCACTGAAACAGATTAAATGCAAAAATGTATACTCATAGAAGCTTTTTTGTATCCAGATGCAATCGAATCAGTCACAGCCAGTCCACAAGCGGCAGCTAAGATACTGATACAGTCTCACAGAAATGTAACACATTATACCTGTAGTATAAAGGAAAACTTAAGAGTCTCAGGGAATCAGATAACACAAACAGCTGCGCTCACACTTTGGATAGGCTGGCTTCAACAGAAAGTAAGCCACCACCCCCACTATAAGACCAGCAGAACTGAATTCTGACAGTGACCACAAATATCAAGCAAATAAATAAAAGCAGTACAGTTTCAACTATCAATAAAACAGAAAAAATAAAATGCAGACACTGAGAAAAGCAATCTCAAGCAATTAACTAAATGCAGCACAGTTTTAACTGTCACTAAAACAGAAAAACAAAATGCAGACACAGAGACCAGCAATATCAAGCAAATAAGACAACAGTACTGCATTTGTTTATCTATTAGTAAAACAGAAAAACAAAATGCAGACACCGAGAAAAGCAGTCTCAATCAAATAAATAAATGCAGCTCAGTTTTGTTAACTATCATTAAAACAGAAAAACAAAATGAAGACACCGAGAAAAGCAATCTCAAGCAGATAAAGAAATGCAGCACAGTTTTAACTATCACTAAAACAGAAAAACAAAATGCAGACACTGAGAAAAGCAATCTCAAGAAAAAAAACAAATGCAGCACAGTTTTTTAACTATCACTAAACCAGAAAAACAAAATGTAGATACCGAGGAAAACAATCACAAGCAAATAAATAAATGCAGCACAGTTTTGTTAACTATCACCGAAACAGATTAAGTGCAAAAAGATATACTTAAAGAAGCTTTCTGTATCCAGATGGCTATAGAATCATTCACAGCCAGCCACAAGGAGCAGCAAAGATACTGATACAGTCTAACAGAAATGTAACTCCCTATACCAGTAGCATAAAGGAAAGCTTAAGAGCCTCAGTGAATCAGATAACACAAAAAGCTGTGCTAACACCTTGGATAGGATGACTGCAACAGAAAGTAAATTAAACCTCACTATGAAACCAGCTGAACAGTATCCAGACAGTGACCAGAAATATTAAGTAAATAAAAATGCAGTACACTTTTGTTAACTATCAGTAAAACAGAAAGACAAAATGCAGACACCAAGAAAAGCAATCTCAGGCAAATAAATAAATGCAGCACAATTTTGTTAACTATCACTATAACAGAAAAAACAAAATACAGAGACTGAGTAAAGCAATCTCAAGCAAATAAATAAATGCAGCACAGTTTTGTTAACTAACAGTAAAAGACAAAAAGAAAATGCAGACACCAAGAAAAGCAATCTCAAGCAAATAAATAAATACAGAACAGTTTTGTTAACAGTAAAACAGAAAAAGAACATGCAGACACTGAGAAAAACAATCTCAAGCAAATAAATAAATGCAGCACAGTTTTGTTAATGATCACTAAAACAGAAAAATAAAATACATGTGATCATCAGGAAAAGCAATCTCAAGCAAATAAATAAATACAGCATAGTTTCATTAACTATCAGTAAAACAGAAAAACAAAATGCAGACACAGAGACTGGCAATGTCAAGCAAATAAATAAATGCAGCACAGTTTTGTTAACTATCACTAAAACAGAAAAACAAAATGTAGACACCTAGAAAAGCAATCTCAAGCAACTGGATAAATAAATGTAGCACCATTTTCTTAACTATCATTAAAACAAAATAAAAACACAGTGAAAAGCAATCTCTAGCAAATAAATAATGCAGCACAGTTTTGTTAACTATCTCAAAAACAGAAAAAAGAAAATGCAGACACAGAGACAGGCAGTATTAAGCAAATAAATAAATGCCACACAATTTTGTTAACTATCACTGAAACAGATTAAGTGCAAAAAGGTGGACTCATAGACGCTTTTTATATGCAAATGCTGATCAAATCAGTCACAGTCAGGCCACAAGCATCAGCTAGGATACTGATACAGTCTCACAGAAATGTAATTCCTTATACCAGTAGTATAAAGGACAACTTAAGACACTAAGGGAATCAGATAACACAAAAATATGTGCTCATACCTTGGATAGGCTAGCTTCAACAAAAAATATTCCAGCCCCCACTATAAGAGTAGCAGAACAGAATCCAGGCAGTGACCATAAATATCAAGCAAATAAATAAATGCAGTACAGTTTTGTTAGCCATCATTAAAACAGAAAAACAAAATGAAGACACTGAGAAAAGCAATCTCAAGCAAATAAAGAAATGTAGCATAGTTTTGTTAACTATCACTAAAACAGAAAAACAAAATGAAGACACTGAGAAAAGCAATCTCAAGCAAATAAAGAAATGTAGCATAATTTTGTTAACTATCACTAAAACAGAAAAACAAAAAGCAGACACCAAGAAAAGCAATCTCAAGGAAATAAATAAATGCAGCACAGTTTTGTTGACTATCATTAAATCAGAAAAGAAATGCAGACAAGAAGACAGGCAATATCAAGCAAATAAATAAATGAACCACAGTTTTGTTATCTATCATTAAAACAGAAAAACAAAATGCAGACAATGAGAAAAGCAATCTCAAGCAAATAAATAATCTGTTTCAGTGATAATTAACAAAACTGTGCCACATTTAATTGAAAAAAATGTACTTATAGAAGCTTTCTGTATCCAGATGGCTATCAAATCAGTCACAGCCAGGCCACAAGGAGCAGCTAAGATACTAATATAGTCTCACCAAATATTACATTAATTTACAGTCATATTCTGCCTGTTATGGACTTGAACCCAGGACTTATTACACATAAGATCGTAACTCTATTTATGTAGCTAGTTGGATGTTGTTTCCAACTTCCAAGCAACATTGAAAAGGCACATTAACCATAACACAGCAATTTTGAGAGTCAACTTCAACATTTTAAGCTAGATATCTTCCATTCTCACAGTTCTGACACAGCAGAGATATTCAGTCATAACAGTCCTCAGATTTCAGACAATGGCCCAGCATCACCAGTTGCTTACGGCATTACTTCCTCAGTGGAGGGCATAGCCACCAGGTCCAGTAGCCCCTTAAAGTGTTCATTTTACTCCCACTAGTGTCCTCCTTCAAAGTTAGTGATAAGGACAGCATAGACAGTGCCCTTCCCCCTCCTGAATTGCCATTTGGTTTACCATAATCCCTTTATGACAGTGGGAAGTCATTCTTTATTGCCTTGCTGAGAATCTTGCACACCCAGGATTTCACTTGTGTGACTCTCACAGCAGCTGCCTTCCTAGTCTGTGAGAGTCTATCAGACATATCTGGATAATATACCTATGTGCCTCCACCCTCAATCCATTCCATGGAAGATCTTTTACTTGAATGTTTCCCTCACCAATGTTGTCTAGCAATGAGTCCTACATTTACCTCCAATGCACGCACTGACCACCTTTTGACCACAGTTCTTTGCCAGCACTTCATCTACTGAGGTATTGAACATAAATTACTCATTCTTATATGGACGAAGCTCTTCCAAAGGTGCATGCTGAACTCATCCCACACAGAAGCACCCCATAGACATTCGATGACAGTCTTACCACACATTTGAATTCACTGGGTTTCATCAGATGTCTGACCAAAAATCACCAAGTGGTTCACAGATCATCACATCTACTGACCTATGTCCTAAACATAAAGACTCAGAGCTGATAGGATGACTGAAAATCATTGATCTTTGGTTGTGGTGCTGTGCTACCATGAATATAAGCATCCTTCATTCAAGCATAGTGTTTTTGGTATGGACAATCCTATATATAGTACAACAGCATACTATGTGTTCCCCACTTAGCTTCACATCAGGTAAGCTGCTCCAAACAGTCACACCCTTCCAGGTATCTCCATCATTCCCCACTGGAGAGTTGAAGCTGCTATGAATCTCTGCAAATATCTCATTATTACAGCAGTTTTCACAGGTCAAAGTGCTACATGTTATGTATGCTGACATTATCTTTCAGACTGTCAGCAAATCAGTCAGCTGAATTGTCTGTGGTTAGTTTCTGAGGTATCAGTCCTATATGCATTAAAATGGGACCTGAATCGGTAATAATAACAGGTTAATAGGTGGACTGTATGTGCTGCAGTGAAGTGATTTGGGGACCTGTCTATATCAAACCAAATTGCCCAGCAATTTGTCTAATTTTTTAAGGTTTACAGCTTCAGTATTCATAAGAGGGTGTCAGATAATTGATTCATTGCTCCTGTGACATATGTATGTGAATTACTTGGCATTTGACTTGCTTCATAACACTACAGCAAATGTATTTCATTTTTGCCCACTACACTGATTTTGAGAATCATATAAAAGTCTTATAAAAATGTTAAAAGTGAATCAGGTAGCTTTGTTAACACAGAGCACAAGTACAACCATTTTGAATATGTAAATTCTTCAAAGACTTCTACTTATGAACCTACAGCTTTTATGAATCATTTTACAAATATTGGGCTGAAACAAGTCAGAATGAAGGAGTGAAAAGTGTAGGTTAAATGATTACAATGGAACCCATAATGAATGAATGAATAAATGAATAAATGAATAAAATAAATAGCAGAGATCCTCTTTCACTTAAACAACTGGTTATTATGGTACCACAGGAAAAAATATTAACTTTTTTCCGTAAGGATAAATACACCAGTCTTAGTAAATACTGTAGTTTTACCAGTATTTGTTAAAAACACTTTTGGAGTGCAGTAATAAGAACAATGGTACAGCATTACACTTAGTAAAACAAATGACCTCAGTTACTTCACTTTCTCGATGTCCATGAGCCCTTAACTCTTTTTCTGAGTGACCTTTACACAATGATTTATCTACTTTTCATTCAATCCATAAATGAAATGTTATGCCTTTTCCTTCCATACAGTCATTTAAATCAGTACTTCTTAAGTGTTCAATATAAACTGCAGAACAACTAAAGTTGTATTTTATCTTGTTAAATGATCTCTGCTCTAAATTGTATTTATTAGGCTATAACTAAAAAAGATCAATACTTTTATCAAATATCGAAACTTGTGACACTGAGATGTTGCTGTATAAAGGCATGTGTGTATTTTTTTATACATATATATATATATATATATATATATATATATATATATATAGGTTCATAGGTAGATACTAGGCTATCTGCCCTAAGGCATTTATAAGCCTAGCCAGAGTGTATTTGGCTTCCGCTTCCCTATTAGATTAGCCTACTGTGCCTCTGTAAAGTAGATCACAGAAGGTACCCTTTTAAGATTAGTTTACTGTGCCTCTGTCTAGCAGGGACACAGAAGAGATCCCAGGGGTGAATTTGCGATTTCCCATCCACGCGTCCAGATTTCGCTTGAAGAGGGTCAGCGAAGGGCTATGTCTAACATGAATTTGGATTCTATTCCAGAGTGAGGGGAGCCTCTGGGAAATGAATCTGTCCCTCCAGCATGTCCTATTTATTTTTGTGCTGAGGTTTAGGTCCCTGGACCATGTGGCTCTAAGGGACTTGGATTTTTTGAGGTGGAGCATGTCCATTAATTCTGGGTTTGACATGGCTTTGTAAGTCAGGCATAGATCGCCTCTGAGTAGGTGGTAAGCAACTGAGTAGAGCTGGAGTTTCTTTAGTCAAGCTGCATAGGACATCTGTTTGTAGCCCATGATCCTCTTGGTGAGGTACTTTTGGGGTCTCTCCAGTTGCTGCAGGTGTCGGGTAAGGTACATCCCAAAAGGGGCATTGTATTCAATTATGGGCCTGATGAGTGACGAGTAGAGGGGCACAATGACCTCTCTTGATCTAGATGCGAACCCTTTCGTGATAAGGTGGGCTATATAGAAGGTCTTTCTAACCACTTTGGCAATGTGATTATCAAAGGAGAGATTACTATCTACATTGGTCCCCAAATCTCTAATTACTTCTTCCATACTTAATGGATTACCACCTATGTGGTAATTTGTGGGCACCTTGTTTTTCCCAAAGGGGATGACTATGCACTTTTTAGCATTTAGCTTGAGGCCGTGGCTCTGGCACCAAGCATCCGTCTCTGTGAGACCTTTTTGGAGGATGCTTGTGTCAGCTGGAGATTCAGTTATGGCCCCCAGTTTGCAGTCATCTGCGAACTTTGTCAGCCATAATCCCCCCGTGTTAGCCTGAACCTCAGAGAAGTATATACCGAAAAAGAGAGGTCCCAGAACTGAGCCCTGTGGGATGCCACATGTAACTGGTTTGGATTCAGACATGGCACCTGCAATTCTGACCATGTGGGTTCTATCTCTGAGCAGTTTGCAACCCATCTTGTGATATAGGGGTTGATATTTAAGCTGGTAAGCTTATTTATGATGCCCGAGTGGGGTATTGTGTCGAAGGCTTTTGCGAGGTCCAGGTAGGCTGTGTGGACTACCTTGCCCTCATCTATGGCTTTGGTAACTGTTTCAAAGAAATCAACTAGGTTTAAGAGGCAAGATCTGCCCTTAACAAAGCCGAATTGGGTAGGGTCCAGTGTCTGGAGGCTCCCAATGTCTTTGTTTATGAGTTCCATGATAATATGCTCTATAGCTTTACAGACTAGACTGGTCAGGCTTATGGGGCAATAGTTTCCGGGGTCCGTTGTGGCACCACCTTTGTGGAGTGGGACCACTGTAGCTGTACGCCATTCTTTGGGTACATATCCTGTAGTAAGGCTAAGTTTGAACAGTGACTTAATGTGAGGGTTCAGTTCTTCTTGGAGCTCATGTAAGACACAGCCTGGGACACCGTCCGGTCCCATAGATGCTGTGTTTTTTGCTTTGGAGAGGGCAGCTTTCACCTGTGCATCTGTGATGTCAGGGAGGTTACATTCAGTTGGGATAGGCATTTGCTCCTTTGGGGGGAAGGGGGGGAGAAGTTCGTGCTGAATCTGTCTGCCAGGATGTTGGCTATGTCTGTAGGTTCAGAATATTTTGTACCGTTATGCAACAATTCAGAGTATATCTGGGAGTTTCCGCCCATTTTCCTGACATAACTAAAGAAGGCCTTGTGATTATCTTTAGTGTCTAGGGCAATTTTTCTTTCGAAACTGGCCTTTGATGATTTTATGAGGGATTGAAGTTTCTTGCTAATACTGATCAGAGATGCCTTCCCTTTTTGGGATTTTGCTCTGTCATGTAGTAGCTTCCTCCTTCTGTTGTATAGTTTATTTATGGCTGGGGTCCACCAGACCGGTCTCCTGTTTTTGGAGGAGTGAGTCTTGGTTTTATTTGGGATAGCACAATCCATGCATTCCTGCAGGTGCTCATAGAATGCATTTGTAAAGGATTCTGCAGATTGGGCTGTATTATCCTCTGGCCCAGGGGCTTTGAAGGATTCCACCTCAGTCTTGAGAAGTGCAAAGTTGGCTTTTGAGAAATTCTTTACAGTGATTTCCTTGGCTGGGGATGGGGACGGGATATGAATGTCCAGGGAAATTTGTTTATGGTCTGATCTTACCAATGAGGAGTTTACCTCTGGTGTGGAACATAGAGTCCCCATGTTGGTGATGACCAGGTCCAATATTTTGTTCCCTCTTGTGGGAGTGGTGACCAGTTGTTCCATTGCGTTAGAGTTTATAAATTCAAGGAACCGTTGGGTGAGGGTGTTTGGGCTTGAGTAGTTTTCCCAGTCAATGCTTGGGTAGTTGAAGTCACCCAATAACATAGTGTTTGGAGAGACCTTCATATTCTCCAGTGTTCTCAGGAATGCCAAGTGGGGTTCCTGTAATAGGGAGGGTGTTCTGTAGCAGGCTACAAACTGAAAGGTAGTTTTGCCCGCTGTTAGTTGCACATGGATGGTTTCTGATGCTTCGTGCAGTGCCACTAACCTGGAGGTGTAGGTATCTTTGATGAATATAGATACTCCCCCTCCTTTTGTGCTTCGGTCTGAGTTTTGGGGCCGAAACGCATGGTATGAGTTATAACCTGGTAGTGCTGGGGTGCTCTCAGGAGTCTTGAACCAGGTTTCTGTTACTGCACAGACATCGATTTTCTCCATACTGAGGAGAGTCTTGAGTGCGTGCATCTTGAGGTTTAGACTTCTGGCATTGAGTAGCATTGCCTTTAGTTTTTTTATCTTTGGGTTGTCTATGGAAGTGGGTTTGTCCTTTGAGCCCTGCCTAAAAAGGGCACTATGTGGGTGGCAAGAGCCTTGGCCAGTATACAAAAGCCTAAGGGTGACAGGTGCAAGCCGTCCCTAGCGAATCAGCGTGGCTTGTCGAGCATGTCATCCCAGGCTGACAGACACTGGATCCCCTTTGAATGACACCAATACTTTAGCCAATCATTGAAACTGATCATTTTGTCTTTATACTGTGGCATCATTCTTGGTGAGGGCAAGATGCTACTCAAGGTCAGGGTCATACCAGCCTGGGCTACATAGTCAAAGAGCTCCTCTATGTCTCTTTTCATGTAGTCCAAGGAGGTACATCTCAGGTCATTCACACCAGCATGGACAATGATGGAGTCATACTTGTACTTGCTTTGGAGTGACCTGAGTGCTTGAGTTATGTGGCGGATCCTGGCACCTGACAGGCAGTTTACAGTGACCTTCTCCTTGTTCAGTCTGGTGAGCGGGATGTCAGTGTGTGCCGGACAATAGAGTCCCATATAATAAGTGTATTTGGTGTGTTGTTTGGCCTTAAGGGCTGTGACTGTGAGGCACACTGATTTTGTGAGATATGTGATTCGTGGGTATCGTTGAGGGGTGGCTGTTGCTTGGATATCTGCTTAGGAGGTCTTTGCTGTTTTGGCAGATTTTTATTTAGAGCCTCCAAGTATGTTTTTGTGTGTTTATGTGTTGGGTATCCAGATGCAATAAGTCTGTGTGAGACTAGATTTGTGGTGTGGGTGGTTACCTTTTCCTCCTGACTGACTGTGCCAGTCTTGGGTTGAGAGAACTCTGCCTCCAGTTTGGCTGTGTAACTGCATCTCTCACATGTATTAGAGTTTGTTGGAAGGAGGAGAGGGTTGTCTGGGTACATAAGGCAATTGTAACATTGCCTCAAAATTCCCAGATTCACCAGCTGGATTGGAGAGTAACCTTGAAACTGACTCTTGGACATACCAGATTAGTGTAGGGAACTGTTTTTTTACTAATCAGATTAGGGAAGGGAACTGATTTTTCACTTGATCAGGAAGGATGAATCAGGAGCCTAATACTTATGAGAAGTCAAGGAGGGTGTGTGTGTGTGTGTGTGTGTGTGTGTGTGTGTGTGTGTGTGTGTGTGTGTGTGTGTGTGTGTGTGTGTGTGTGTGTGTGTGTGTGTGTGTGTGTGTGTGTGTATATATATATATATATACATATATATATATATATATATATATATATATATATATATATATAATATCTCTCATGCAACTTTTCTAGAAATTAGTATACTGTGCTGCTTCAAGCCATGAGAAAAAAATGTTTACTATACAAGATAATTATTCATTAATAACCCTATGCTATCAACGCAGAATTACACTAAAGGGAAGTATGCACAGTGTTCTTATTTTAATAAATTTTATACCAGAATAAATGTATTAGCTATACTATATTTCGTACATTTTTATTTTAGACATTTTAATAACATGCATAATGCATTTACGTGACACGAAAATGTTAAAGGTTTGGGGACAAAAGATTTAATTCACACAGTGTACCAAAATGCTGATGGTGAAATAGCTTAAGACAGTGTAAAAGATCTGTATTGCCTATTGTTTGGTCTGCATAAATTCAAATTCTAATACTAGTCCCAATGTGTACAACATCACAGAGTCCCAGTGTTGACTGTTCACTACACTATCTTTTTATTACTTCATATAACTAAAATAACCAGTATCACACCAGCTTGGTTTCTAGAACCAAACAAGTAAAAAAAAAAAACAATGGCTGCAAGTACCCAAGTATCACTTTTGTGAATTCAAAAATAGTATTCAGCAGCATGACATGGGCCATAAATAAAAGTGGGACAAAGGCCCCAAAATAGGGATAGTTTTAAATTGCTCTTACAGACTTAGTTGATAGAATAAGATTTTGCATTAGCATGAATTGTTGAAGGTTGTGAAGTCTGAAACTCAAATGTCTGTCATCATTTTCTATCTTCAGTCTTTAATGAGTTGCCACTGATTTGCCAGAAAACCACAATTTTATGAAAAACAGGCCAAAATATGAGGCGACAATCTATACAGTTGAGAGGTACTTGGCAACCTGTGCACAGACAATGACAAGATAAATTTCTGTTTTTAGAAACTGCAGGATTCATAGCATGCCATAGATGTATGATGTAACACAGGTATCACTTGTCATAAATAGCTCAAAAGGAGATAAGGTAATGTAGTATGGGTACACTGGACGTCAAGTCATGTGTAAGGATAAGATACTACAGCTTTGAAGCAGTAGTCTAAGATGAGCTGAAACAGCAAAGCAGAAGTTATGCATCTAAACAGTTGAACGGAAATCTAAAAGTATGGGTCAGAAAGTACAGTACATAAGTATTTCAATGAAAGCATAGGATCAGATGTTACATATCTGAATACCTAAACTGTGAACAGAAAGACAATTACCTAAACAGCTAAATGCAGAAGGGTGTACATCCCAGTACCCAGCTGCTGAGATGGGAGTATAAGACCAAATTAAAATTTCTGAATATATGAACGTAAGTGTGAAAGCCATGCAAAGTTTTATTAATTTGTATGTCAGACTGACAGAGGAACATCGTGTGAAATCTTGTTTTAGAAGAGTGTTTCTGCCCTGTACTTCTGTTCCAGTAGTTATGTGAAAACAACACAGAAATTAAAAAAAAAATACTGAAGGTCCATATGGAATCACATCAAAAGGATGAGCATGTAGAAAATCCTCAGGCTACCTGCAGGTGATACATCAGTGACAGGAACTACATTGTAAGTGTTTTCTTCAGGTAATACAGCAGTTGTTGTTGTGTCTTTTGGCTTTTCCCAGTTAGGGGTCGCCACAGCGGAACTCCGGTCCGCTAATGATTGGTAATTGATTTTTACGTGCCGAGTTACCAGCCCTGATGCACAACCTTCAACAAAGGTACGCCCATTCATGCATGTCTCCACGCAGAAGACGCTCTAGCTGAGAATCGAACCAGCAGTAAGAAGTACAAAAGTAGCTGCTATAGATCACAGCTGTGGTCACTTGATCAATATTGATACAAACAAAGGTTCTCCAGAATGAACTCTATAGTGACTACACTGATATCAGAGTCCCCAGAATGAACTCCATAGTGACTACACTGATATCAGAGTCCCCAGAATGAACTCTATAGTGACTACACTAATATCAGAGTCCCCAGAATGAACTCTATAGTGAATACACTGATATCAGAGTCCCCAGAATGAACTCTATAGCGACTACACTAATATCAGAGTCCCCAGAATGAACTCTATAGTGAATACACTGATATCAGAGTCCATAGAATCAACTCTATAGTGACTACACGATATCAGAGGATGATTTAGAAATCTTTTAGAAATGATTCAAACAACACAAGAAGTAACAGGATGACACAGAAATCAGTAATTTGTCCACTATGCACCTTTGCTGTCTCGCAATAATGAAATCATCAGTGACAGCCTCGACACTATTACAGTCAGCAGTAATACTGTGCTAATTGGCCACCAACCCAAAAAGTGACTCAAGATTACGGACCTCTACTTTCACAGAAGAATGAAGTCATAGGACAAATATGACATGGATTTTTAAAATGGTGTAATATGTATTACATTTTTGCATTCCATGACACTACCTGTGACAGCACAAAGATAATAGGGACCATTCATCCTGTAAACCTACCCAACACTTATTGTAAGAAAGCTGTGAGTGAACCTCACTCAAAAAGAACTGCATAAGCCATACATGAATTTGACAGTCAGTAATACACTAGCTCAGACATGTACTGACACATCATCTAAGGGTAAAGTGGATAATATACTGGCATATGTACTGGTCCATGCTACAAGAAGCAAACCTTGGTCTAGGTGGTTTTGGTGAAACCCTAGTACTTGCACAATCCTGTATTCAACGAGGGTGCAAGACCTTGCAGACGTCTTCCATAGTGTAACAGGTATTTTATCTTTAACTGAACAGAAGATGATGGTTGCATTTTCTAGTACTGACACTGGAAAATGTTTTCTGATTTTGGGAAAATAAATACATATTTGTTAGTGGTTTATATTTAATTAGAAGGGGTAGCTCATCTTCCTGGAAAAGAGAAGAATCAGAACGCCTCCAAAGAAATAGATTTTAAACACTTACATTAGACTATAACACTAAACAGGAACACAAAGCCACAAGGAAAAGATCTGTAGCAGGAAGATGTCGGAATGGGAAATAATACTAAAGTAACTGTGGAATTATACTTCTGTCTTTGTGTAACATAAACTACTGTTTTATTGCCCCACTACAGCTCAACATTTCAATTGGAATGTAAGGCCACAAAAATGGATAGTTTCAAAGCTCTTTAAAGCCAGAGAGGTACATGAATAAAGCCTGACACCTAAAAACATCTAAATTCAGCCATGCTGTGGAGCTGTAGCTAGAGTGAGGCAAACAGGGGCATCATGCACTGAGTTCAAGTTGTTAGAGGGTGTAACCGGAACTGTAAGAGAGTGTGTAACTTGGTTTCTGCAATTCACTTGAGTGTGCAATTTTGCTGGTTGTAAATATTTAAGCACTCATAACAGACTGCAGCTGCTTAACTGATTAGCTTGCTGTGTGTGTGTGGGGGGGGAGGCTAGTATAGCTCTTTGCCACAGTTTCTGAAGGAGTTATTATCTAAAAATATAATTGATTTATGCAGGGAGGATATTGTTTTTGTCCTCAACTCGGAAGAACAACTTTATTTTTGGGGGGCTCTCTTTTGGTGATGCTAATTGGGGATTGCCCAGGATGGCAAATTACCTCAACATAACTCTGTATAGGAGACAATACTTAACAGATAGATAAGACATTAAAATAGCACCTGAAGATGTCAAAGTAACAGGTGACAATGCATACAGCTGGTCAAATTTGTGGCTAATGGTCAAGGAAAGTTTGATGGCAGCAGAACTGAGATGAAAAGAGATAATCTTTTTTTTGTGCTACTGAGAAAAGCCAGATAATTAAAATTTAGCATCAACTTCTAATCCCTCAAGTATTTTTTTTTCAGAGTGACATGTTACACTTCATGTATGTTTCATTCATATCATTTATGTGGCAATGTATTTTGGTGGCTGACATGTTACATTTCATGTATATTTCATTCATGTCATTGACATAGCAATGTATTATGGTGGCTGACATGTTACACCATGTATATTTCATTTGTGTCATTTACATGACAATGTATTATGGTGGCTGACATGTTACTCTTCATGTATATTTCATTCATGTAATTTATGTGACAATGTATTATGGTGGCTAAAATATTCTACCCATTTGTCACACGTATGTATCTGTCTGACTCTCTACTGACATAATAAAAGTATTCCTTATTCTTCCTTAAGTGTCACCTGGTAGTCCTAACTAGGAACCAGAAGATATCTGCATTATAACTTCAGTACATTTACCTACTACTGAGATGCCATTTCACTAAACTGAGAGAGAGACAGTAATAATTCAGGAGAAATACGTTGCCTGACATCAATGTATTGGAGAGGTTGAGGAATACAGTTACTTTGTACTCCATGGGCATTCATTACTGAGCAAATTCAGGATGGTGAAAGAATAGAAAAACCTAAAGGGTTTCAGCCATTTTATAATGCCTAAGAAAATGCAGACTTATTAGGGAGCTAACTTTATATTCTACATATATTGGATTTCAGTTCTACACAGAACCCACCTTACTAAACTAGGATAGTGGCCTTGTTTATCAGTTTAACAAAACATTCACCATGTTTCTTAACTTGTTTATATGTTTTCATGGTAGAGACTGAGAAATAACTTCCCTTACTGAAAATATTCAATGTGAGAACTTCTCAAGCATTCACATAATTAGAACCTCTTAAGTGAAATTTCCCCAGAGGTCTTCTAGATGTCTTATGACAGGAAAGAGAAAACCCTAATTCTAAAAGTGGAAATAGTTTACAATATATTTTGGAAATGAAGGAAAGATTGTATTGTTTGAGATAATACCCTAGAGGCGACATGCTGAAAAAGTGAAGAAGTCTATTGTAATCAAGCAACTCAGCGAGGCAATATAAACCTGGAAATTACACACTAGGTTTGTTGGAAAGCATTCAAAGCAAGTGATTCGCTCAGTGATAAGGGTTCTATGAAGCTCTCCCTGCAATGTGCCCAGTTGCCTATAATGAACGCTATCCAGAGAAGTAACAAGAGGCATAGTGTAAAATGCCTGTATGTTATAATGAGAAAAGAATTATCTCTGTGATCTGTCTTGTTACTTTTTCTAAGTATTCTTGCTGTCCCAGATATGAAAATAATGTTTATCATATAGGAAATGAGTCAGAAAGAAGTCTTTAGTAGGGACCATTTCATGTGTTTGAAACTACAAGTAATGCATTTACAAAGAGTAAGAGCATGTAATTAGTCTAGGAGTGAGTAAGAATGTCATCAGTGACTGCGACAGTTCAGTACTTGCCTCAGCACTTATATTATAAGAAAGTTAATTATTACATAATATGGTGACATGTCAGTGACACAGTGAAATGTAATGAATATTACACATTCCAAATAAATGATCTGTTATCTAAGGATTGGGAGGTTATGTGGCCTTTGATTTAAAAAGAGTTACTGATAATTTTCAAAAGCCTACAAATCGTGGGATTGAAGAGTCGTTACCACAAACATTAGATAATATGCTTTTCAGGCAATCGTTTTCAAACTGTTCAGAAGCTTGTGGATCACATTTTGCAACCCATACTTTGTTTACGGTGCTGTGGTTATCTTCAGTGCAAGTCTAGTGTACCCAAGACAACAGTACTTCCACAATTCTTGGATAAGCTAGAATTATGATTGTCATTTAAGACATGGTACAGCAAGAGGTTCTCCAGTTCAATTTTCAACTGGTGTGAAAGACATGCAGTAGGTGGATTAGACACTCTAAACTGGCCATAGTTTTGAGTGTGCATGCAAATGCATGGTATGAAGAACAGTAGTGGCAGGGCTACATGACCAGCAGGGGTGGCTCGTGCTATAGGACTGCTGGACGGCAGCCCCCCCACCTAGAAAACAAAAAGAAAACAAACAAAAAAGTAAACAAAAGAAAGCAAAAAAATTTTTTTTAAATTATGAGTCCCAGAACTCCGCGCATACTCGCACAGATTGGGAACTCAGACAGAACTCCAGACTGCTTTGTCAGCAGTCCGGATAGAGGGGAAGGCATCTCTGCCCTGCAGATGCCCAGAAGTCTGTGCGGTGATGACCACACAGAACAGAAGCACTCCGGACTGCTTCATCTGCAGGCTGGACCAATCAGGAGGGAGGTGAGGTGAGTTTTGAGCTCTCGCGGGGCTGGATTTGGATTTCACTGCGTGGGTGACTTGGAGCTGGAATTGGATTTTACTGCACAGTGACTTGGATTTAGTACATGCTCTGTTGGATTGGATATTCTACAGCAGGTGAGCTTGAGCTATTGCAGGGCTGGATTTGACTGCGTGGGTGACATGGAGCTGGATTTGGGGTGACTTGGATTTAGTACATGCTCTGTTACATTGGATATTCTACATCAGGTGAGCTCCATTGCCGTTGGTGGATTTTTACCATTAGCTTGAACGGGTGCTCTGTTGGTTATTCTAGTGTGTGTGTGTGTGTGTGTGTGTGTGTGTGTGTGTGTGTGTGTGTGTGTGTGTGTGTGTGTGTGTGTGTGTGTGTGTGTGTGTGTGTGTGTGTGTGTGTGTGTATGTCTGTGGAGAGGGGTGCGACAGAGAAGCAATAGTCAGGCTTTGTATTTGAGAAGTAGACAGGTATGCAAACTGTTATTTAACAAGTTATGCAAAATGTTATCATGTGCCATGAATGGGTGGAACCTGATCACAGATGTCTGTGTGCAGGCAGGGGACACTATGTGGTTATTGAAGGATGAGATAAACTTTGATTACTAGTAGGATACAAAGGGATGCTGGGGAGGGGATTTTTTCTGCAAGGCTCAGGTGGGTACATCAATTGGTGCGATAAGATGGGAGGGGGACCAAAAAGTATTGTTTACCTCCAGTATGGTGGCAGGGCTGGAGATACACAAGTTAATGCTGATGTAGCAGTCAGGACTAGCTGGAGGTCTGAGTGATAATTACTTGGAAGGGGAAACTTTTGGTGGATCAAATGCATCATGGGTATTTCTGAGTCTTAAGCCTGCCCTAATACACACAGTAAGGAGTACATTGCATATTCTTCATTTAGCAGATGTACAGGTATTCATAGGAATAGGAGTTTCTGAACTGTAAGCTTTCATTTTGTTCCTTATCCCTTAGTGTTGAGGGACATGTGGCAGACATAACAGACGTGAATAACATACTTTATCATTTTGTACATTAGTTGATTTTGTATTAAGGTGTATAACTAATTTAGTCAGATCCTTGCTGTATGTTATTTCCTTTGTTGTTATGTTACTTTAAATCCAAATTCATTTTCTTAAACTTTTGCATACTTAACTTTTACTTGATAAGTACGAGCGAGTTTTGTGTGTTATTTTTCTTATTTTTTAAGTATCTTTTTATATATTGTTTAATGTCATTAATGTGTTTGTGACTTTTAGAAGTAAAATAGGAGATGTCTGTGATATGATCAGTTCCCTCTAAAGGGCTTCAGAAAGCTTAGGGTATCGCCATTTCATTTATTCTGAGCACCTGAATTTCTCTGTGTTCTGTAAGGTATTTATTCCTCTAACCTGTTTAATTGTGTAGTATTGGTTTATTTGCTTGACTTTAGATTTTTCTGTAGCTATTTTTGGTAAACCAGTTTTGTAACTCTTGCAATGTAATATTTGATTTGCTATATTCAGACCGTAACTTGGAATCTGTTGAAAATGATTATAGGCTTTTTGTCACTAGCAATGTGTTACCAAAGAATCTCTTTGGATATGGACTTATGAGGAAGAGTGGCTTTATATGATTGATGACAAACATTTTTTTGCCTCATATTTGTTCTGTTCTGTTCCTCATAAAATCTGTGGTTTCTGTATTTTTGTTTCCTTACACAGTCAGTGGTAGCATTGTTGCCTGACAGCTACAGCTTCTTTGGTTCGATTCTTGGCTGGGGTGCCTTCTGTGTGGAGTCTGCATGTCCTCTCATCTTACAAAGACATGAGTCTGGAGTGTTTCTCCCTGGGCCTGTGCTGGAAATTGACTTTTGTTCCAAGTCGGACTTTCCTGGTTAACAAATGTTAAATAAAAATGACAGGCATTTGAATTTCAGACTTCATATTCTTCAAAAAGTACATGGTAACACAAAATCTTTTATTCTAGCAATGTTCTAAGTTTATAAGATGGATATTTGAAATGTGTCCCTATTTTTGGACTGTATTCCCCCATTGTTGACTTCATCCAGGTTTTTTGTGCTAAGGTTGGGAACTATGGTGAGAACTGAATTCACTGAACATGTTTGGGGGCTGTATTCCCCCATTACTGGCTTTGTCCAGGTGTTTTTTTGCTAAGAGGTTGAGAGCTATGGTGAGAACTGAATTCACTAAATGGTAGCCATTTAAGTTTCAGTTTTCCTCTCTTTCGTAAAACAGCTGATTTAGCATATGTTCCTCTGACTGTTTTGCACAGGGTCCTGGATTCAAGACTTGGCAGTGAAATGTATGGTAGTCACATGGCATTTTATTCTAGCAACTTTACAACATTATACAAACAATGTTTAAAATGTGTCCCTGTTTTTTGGGCTTTTGCCCCCCCCCCAATAAATGTTGGCTTTTTCCAGATTTCTTGTGCTGCAAATTTCAGAGATACAGCTGAGTGTCGAGTAAATTTTACAAGGAGCTGAGAGCTGCAGGGGAACAAAAGTTTAGTGCTGCTTATACTGAGTCTGCTTGTATTGTTAATAGCATGACAGGTAGTGTACTTGCTTTTGATGCAGAAAGCTGTGGGTTCTATTCCCACAGTAGGTAAATGCATTGCTGATAGTGTACTGTGTTGTAAAGGGGGTAAATGCTGCAGTCCTTGTTGGAGAAGATACCTAGTAACTATGAACCTGTTATCAGTTTGCCATCCATTCCCTATTGCAACATTATTAGCTTATCTTTTTTTAATGCAACATAGGCAATTTATTCCTCAAGGGCAATAGGCACTTTATTTGTAGATGAAACAATGAAATATAAAGCTGTTTGCTAGCAGCAACCTCTTAATTTAGTTACAAATCTCTTTAATGTGGAATTATTTAGATGACTTTTACTACTTCAGAGATTGTGCATATTTACTGATACTGGTGGACTATAGAAGTTTGAGTAGACTTTTATGATGGAAATGTTCTGAATTGGGCAGTTTTGTCATTACTGGTGCTTGCATTTTGTTTCATTGTTTACTGGAAAAATGTTCAAAACAATAAATTTAAAACGCCCTCTAACAACTAGACTGTATTGTACAAGGAATATAATTTAATACAGCCAGGAAGGTGTATCAAAGAGCACGTGTATGTTTCATGTGCAAGGGGCCTATGATTTGAAAACAGCCCAAAGTTAATCTTTATCTGCTACTGGCTTAATATATTTTCTTTGAATGTGGATTTCAATGCTTGTGGGTTTCAAGGGCAGAGAAGTTTTAATGCTAAGTCTATTTTCATTGTGAAACTGCATTGCTTTGTTTAGTAGATATTTATTAGTGTTTGTGCTGTAAAATGTAAAATAAAACTTTCAAATGAAATCCAAATAATTGCAGAAGTAAAGCAGTATGCACATTACAGTGTTTATGGTAAATGGGGTGAAATAACCAAAGAATGGGACATTGGAATGGCGGCAAGGGTGAAGCTCCATTTGACCATGATTTGGTGAGGGGGGAAGGGCAGCAAACTCAGACAGCCCGAGCTGAACTATACCTCTCAACTGTCCAGATTTTTGCTTCTTATTTTTGGTTTGTTCCTCATAAAATTTGTGGTTTTCTGGCAAATCATTTAGGAATGAAGTCACTAAATAATGACAGACATTAAGTTTTAGACATCATAACCTTCAGAAAAATGCATGCTAAAGCAAGACCTGTTATTCTATCAATTGTCTTAAGTTTATACAAGAGCAATTTTAGTACTGTTTGCATGCCCCCCCCAATATATTTGGCCTTGCCCATATTTCATGCATTAAGAGGTTGACAGGTACGTACAAATAAATCGCTTTATAGAATTAGGAATATCCAAACCTCTCAACTCTCAAAAAGATGTCCCTTCTTTGACAGGCTCCCAGCTGTATTGTGTGGCAATTTTATATTTTTGCACCACATTTTTGGTCCATTTTTCATAAAATTGGGGTTTTCTGGCAAATTAGTGGCAAACCATTAAAGAGTGAAGTTAGAAAATAATGGCAGTCATCTGAGTTTCAGATTTCATACCCTTCAGAAAATTCATACTAATGCAAGACCTACTACTATTCTATTATCTTTCTAAGTTTATAAGAGCAGTATTTAAACATTATCCTTATTTTTGGGCCTGTATCCCACTTCTATGTATGGCTTTGTCCAGATTTCTTGCTCTGAGGTTGAGCGGTATGAGTGTCACAGCCATCACCATCAGCCAGAGACATTTCAAATTGTGACATACTTGTTGCACCCCACTCTCCCTTGTAGTGACTCTTGATGTGTCCAAACAAGGCAAGGAGCAATTATGCATTGAAAGTGTGCAGAGTATTCTCCCATCCAAGGTAGACACAAGTACGGCAATGGCTTTTCATCTGTCCTTGATTTTGCAGAATGTTGTGGTTTTCTGTCATATTTTTATACTGTTGATTTATGCTTCTTCTTATTTAGAAAATGCGTGCTGTCGCAGTGCTCGATTGCTCTGTGTTTAAGTAGCAATGCTTTAATGACCATCAGGTAAGCTTGTCAGAAATTGTAAGATGTAAGTAAGCTTTTATAAGCATACTGTTAAAGAATTACCAACACTGAAAGCCTTTTTTGTTCTTGCCATGCAGAGACTATTTACATAACTAGATAACGTATAAGCCTTAGGTATTGAAATGCATACGACAGTATTTGTAATAAAGGACAGGATTACAGTATTTTCAGAAGCTCATTACATTTGTTGGAGACTTGCAGTCATCTTTGCAGGTTTTACCCGTAAACTAAACAAAATGCCAATCTATCATGTGTGGTGTGGTCCACAAATTGTGCTGTAATCCTTTAAGCAATTTATCTTGCGCTTGTTTCTTGTTTGGTATTTATTTTCTACTTTGATCATGTCTTCCCCATGAAACAAGTAGATAGTTGTCAGGCAGCAGGTCTTTTTTGGATAAGAAACATTTTTACAAGTGGGAGTATCACAGAGATTGCTACTTTCAGCATGTTATTTGGTAATTTTATAAAGCTGAATATAAATTATAATTAGAACTGCAGTGCATGGAGAAGTGGTTTGAGTTTAGTGCTGCTTGTTTTTTTTTTATACTTGATTTTGACTGGCATTCCAGTAATGTATTTATTTTTTCATGCCTCACAACCTTTGTGTTTCCATCTAGATATTAAGTAAGTTGTCATGTAGCCAATGCATTGAAATATTTTTTTCTTCTACACTTCATTTTGTCTTGATTGGACTCTCATAATGACGGTTTGGCACCCAGGGCAGCGTATTTAATTAAAGTTCCAGTTGTGGTTTTGAGCATAGCTCCACTCCTTTCTAATTGGCCACACCCCTTCTCATTGGCCACACCCATTCAGCTGTTTCCTGCAGCCCCCCTTTAATTTGAAATCTCCAGCCGCCACTGCCAACCAGTGGTGTGAACCATGGCTCTAGATGATTGTCACTGTTGAAGTGACACCCCAACCCCATGTAAAAAATAAGTAAAAGGGTTGTGGATGCATGTATGGATTTAAGGCATCACACAACTTGAATTATAATTAAATCTTCAAGACTTTCACCGTCCTATCACTCACAGGTGGTGTTGCTGCCCTTTAGTAAGCTTAGTAATTCCACTCATCATATTCCTTTTTAACCCTCCCTCACTTCCTCATAAGTTTGGCATTACATTCAGGGGCAGCTCGTGATGCGGGGCTGCAGACAGTACCACCACCACTGTTGTTAGAATGTTCTTTTACTTTTAAAGTATAAAATAAGTTTATTGTTTTATTTTAAAAGATGTTAAAAAAAGCAGCTCACAGTATTCACCTGCACACAGCTTGAGTTCCAATGAATTCCTAGCTAGCTAAAAAAAATCAAAGCTCTTTCAAAAACAGCCTGGAATCTAGCCATACATCAAAAAAGATGATCAGAGCTCACCACTGTTTTAACTGCATGGATTTACTGAAGGACAAGGGCTGTTGGGGTCAGCAGTCTGTCATGTGATTACAAATTGTATGCATATGTGACATGGCTGCTGATGTAAGAAAGAAAGGGAATGTCCAAGAAGAAGTAAAAACAAGGAGTTACCTCCCCACTTACTTTTGACTTTTCCCAGCATTTATGAGCCTAGTGCAACAGCAGCAGCAGGAACTTCATTCATTATATATTTTCATCTTGAAGGGTCAAAGATCTTGCAGTTAACAAGTTAGTCAACTTCAAGTCATCCCAGACCAGTTATTTTACTGTTGCAGTCGATTTGCAACTCTTGTTTTTTCCACATGGGTAGACAGCTGATCTGAATTAAAAAAAGAAAAAAAAAGAAAAAGAAAATATGCTTGAAGGACAGGTAAGAATTGGGGTCTATATTAAATAATCAAAATGCATTTACTTGAATATCTATTTATCAACACCAGAACAGCGAAACACACATCAGTGAACATTGAAAATTTTACAAGGGTAAGTAATCACTTGTCCGCCATAACACCACAACACAAACTACACACCTCCCAATGTGGGGGGTTCTGCCCCCACACCCTCTCTAACTATATGGGCCTATGAAAGCTGACAATGTCGAATGTGACATTGTCAACACGAGAATATCGAACGCTCAGAATCTCAAGCGTGTAAATGGAAATCTCCATAAGGGGAGATTTCCGTTTACTGCAATGTAGTGCAGTCTCAGAGTTGGTATATTTAAGTAGCAGGGTGTGTGGGCAGTACAGCCCCACTCATGGAGGGTGCAGGGGTGCTTGCCTCCCTGCTTAAACCCGTTAGGGTACTTTTTTATTTTTATAAGGTCGACGTTTGAAGACATTGACCGTATAGTGTCAACCATGTTTTCATGGTTGTTTTCAACTGTCGATCTTATAATAGAGACCCAACTATATATACCAAATCCGAGATCACACTGCGGTGGGAAAAAGGGCAACGTAGTGGTGTTAGCCAATGACTTTCTTACCCTAGGAAAGATTTCATCGTTAATGGAAGTGAATGTCATTGTTTTCATATAGATGAATAGGTGTTCGAGATAAGTGCATTTCAATTATTTAATATAGACCCAATAATGGGTACAATTTATATTTTTTGTTAGGTAGACTAGGTAGTGCATTTTAGTAGATGTTTGTGGATGAATTTTCATTCACTTCTTTTTTTTGTAACCTGGCAAGGTCAAACCAGATACTGTGACTAGCCAGTAGGGATGGGGCTGTGTCTGAATGAAACGACTGGCCCAGCAGTTTACTGTTGTAGTTCTGGCTTTGCAAGATTAATGTTATATGGGTAAGGTGAGCTGGCATACAAAATGAGATTACTCTTTCTGTTCAACTAAACTAAAAAAAAGCAAGCATTACTGTTATTACTTTAATCCTTGCAGGGTCAAAGCAAATAGCTTAGGTAAACAATTTGTATGGTGGCTGTTTGTGTTTATGATTAGCCCTGCTGTTTTTAGTAATTCTGGCTTTGCAGAATTAATGTATATTTGGTCACTGTAGACACAGCTATAATATAATCCCACTTCATTGCAATTAGGCATGCCCCATTGCAGTTAGCCACTCCCTGTATGGCTGCCACCTGCAGCCGCCCACCCCTACCCTTGGTGTGTCGACAACCAGCTGCCACTGATCATATTAATGATATTTCCACCATCATACCATGCAAGCATTGTTTCTTACTTATAAACTCTCATTAAGCTGATTGATTAAAAAAAAGCTTTAAATCTGTAAAGTTCTTGTTAAATTATTTATAGCTGTACAGTTTGTACAAGCATTAATTTTCCTTACTTAGTGAACTATTGCATATGCTTATCACACTATTGTTCTTTGTTTATACTACTACTTTTCACTTTAAATACTGTATACTTGACTACATATTCTTTGAAGCTATGGTAATCTGCTTTTAGTATTGGTCATGTGACTGAAATAATCCTATGACCAGCCTCTCTATACTATTTTCTTTGTTCACCTGAGTAGAATACTGATCCAAATGGACACATTTTCAGGTTTAATCTGGGCGTACATTTATACACAAAGACAGAAGTAATGAGGAATATATTAAAAGAAAGAAGTATACACAAATTGAGAAAATATCAGTTACCATCATGCAGTTTATATATAAAATAGTGTTACAAATTATTCAAAGAGCATTTCAGCATTTTGGTACGCAGGAAATCACACTTGGAGGTATGACCTGTAGCATAAATTAAGTCCTTGGTTTGTAGTAAATATAGTTAAGGTTTTGTTGATGTATACAGAGTCTTTGAGCTAAGTGGCATTAGCTTTGTTAAAGCATTTGTATTCTGCTTGGAGTTCTTGCCTAAAAGTTGGGAAAAAAGTATGTTACTTATTTGTTGTGAGATGGATTATTAAGACATAAATATTTTGGATAGAGTATAAAGTCAATTGAGTAAACAATCTCTTGGTTAACAAGGTCCAGGCTACATCAGATTTCCCAGTTGGCAACAAGAATACATAGAAGATAGCATTTCTTGTGCCAATAGAATATTCTCAGAGTTTCTTAGCAGACCTCCTTTCCCCTATTATTCTGCTTCGAGAGCCTTGGAGATCTGCTTCCAAAAGATCTAGAGGTCAGAATAGTGAGCCCTAATATTCTAGCAATTCAAATCAGCTCAGAGTGGTGAGTCGAGAGCCAGTCTTCTCTGTAATTTTAACAGGCCTGTCCAACATCAGTGCCAAGGAAGCAGGTTTTGGAACTGGACTTTCTCGACAGAGTGAGGCTCAGAAACAGCCTGCTTTATTATTTTATCATTGAGCTGTTTATATTATCAGGTGTTCATTTTCATCAGTGATCATGTTGTACTTCAAAGGCTGGTTGTAGTGAGTGTTTGACTCTGCTTGACTTTTTTTTTCTTTTTAGGGACTTATCAAGCTGTTTCTCAGAATAAAACGACAGGGTTTTTTGTTGTTTTTTCTTTGCATTTATTTTTATTTTTGTTTTTCAAAGAAATGTTCAAAGACTATCTGTCTTTACACAAAGTGGTGTAGGTGTCTGTTAGTGTGAATTCTTCACATAGGTGTCAAAGTCAAATGACCATGAGGGATGCACAAATACTAGCACAGTCAGGTGAGAGCATCAACCTGTATAACAAAACGGAAACATTCAGTATGTTTGTCTTTTCGGCTTTTCCCAGTTAGGGGTCGCCACGGCGGAACTCCCATCTGCTAATGATTGGCAATAGATTTTTTTATGGCGCCAAGTTGCTAGCCCGACGCCCAACCTTCAGCGAAGGCATGCCCATTTACGCATGTCTTTCGGAGGCCACTCTACTGCGGGGAGGACATGCAGACTCCACACAGAAGGCACTCCAGCTGTGAATCGAACAGGAGAACCTCTTTCTGTGAGGCAACAACACTACAACTGTACCACCACGGCTTAAAATGGAAACATTCAGTACAGCTTAGAAAAAGAAGATATGTCTTACCATAACGTTCCATCTGTGATGTTGATCGTCATTCAGTCATTATGCATGGTTATCGGTTCTGACCTTGGAACTGAGCCGGCCATTTTCCAAGCTCGTGTCAGCCACAAACTCTCGAGCTAAGCTCTTGCCCATAATTCCCCTCTCCCTGTTACCTCAGATTGAGTTTGCAAGTCAAAAGAAGGTAGAGGCTACCTCTGGTCAACTGACCAATCTGAACCGGAAGGTGAGATCCACTAAAAGGCTCAGGAGGGGGGTGGAGGGAGGGTCGTAATGACAGAACGAGGATCAACATCACAGATGGAATGTTATGGTAAGACATAACTTCTTTATCTGATGATGTTAATCCTCATTCATTCCTTACACATGGGACAGAGTCCCCAGCTACCTTATTTCTTGGGAGGCCCTCATAGAAGGACGTTCCTGAGCACCATAGAGCCAAATGATGCTCTTCCCCTAGAAGCCAGATCTAATTTGTAATGGCTGATGAAGGTATGTGATCTAGCCCATGTAGCAGCTGCACAAATGTCATGTAAAGAAGCTCTAGCATGGAAAGCAGCTGAGTTTGCTACTGACCGAGTAGAATGAGCCTTGACAGTGGTAGTTAACTGAACATTATGCTTGCTGTAAATAAAGGTCACTTAGTCTTTCAACCACTTAGCCAACATGACCTTGGAAACAGCACATCCTAATCTAGGTCCAGAAAAGGCCAAAAAAAGCTGATATGATTTGCGAGAAACTTTAGTTCTGTCCAAGTAGAAACTAAGCTGTCTGTAAATGTCTAGGATATGTAGACAAAACTCTCCTGTGTTTGAATGATCAGGAAAGAAAACTGGCAGTTCAATGATTTGGTTAATGGACATGTCAGAAATCACTTTGGGCAAAAAGGTAGGATTAGTTCTCAGTGACACTCTGTCCTTATGAAAGGTCAGATATGGTTTCTTGATGCACAAGGCTTGAAGTTCAGAGATACATCTGGCAGAAGTAATGGCAACTAAGAATAAAGTCTTCCAGGACAAGTATTTGAAGTCGCAAGAAGAAGCTGGTTCGAAAGGTGACATTGTCGAAGCTTGTAAGATGAAAGCCAAATCCCATAGTTGAGTGGGTTCTCTAAATGGAGGTTTTAGATGAAAAACACCTTTTATGAAGGTCCTGCATAATTTGTGAGACATGAGAGAAGTATCCTGGACCCAATTGTGGAAATTAGAAATGGCGGTCAAGTGAACTCTGATCATGGAAGCATAAAGACCAGACTGGAATAAATCAGACAGATATTCTTGCACTGCAGGCATTGGTGCTGAGAAAGGATCTATCTGTTTTTCTTTTAGCCAGATAGTAAACCTCTTCCACTTGCTGAGGTATGTTTTTCTGGTAGACGGCTTATGAGATCCATTGAGAATGTCACATACAGGTAAGGGCAGATCATTCTGCCTGGCAATCACTGGAAGTGGAAGAGCCAAGCTGTGAGCTTTAGACTGTTTAGGTTGGGGTGAATCAGATTCTGTGGATGGGAGATCAAGTCTGGGGTTGGATCGAGAGTCCACGGTTGATCTAGCAGATGAGGCCACAGGAAGGGGAACCAAATCTGATGAGGCCAAAATGGCGCTATGAGGATTAATTTGCTCTTCAACCACTGGGCTTTCTTCAGGACCTGGGGAATGAGGGGAAGAGGAGGAAATGCATAAAGTACACCAGAGGGCCAATCATGGATTAGAGCGTCCCTGGGTGACTGTCCCTGTGGGGGAATCAGGGTGAAAAAATTGCTGCATTTGTAGTTGGTTGAGGAAGCAAATAGGTCACAGTACAGAAGACCCCAGCAGTTGAAAATCAACGCCACTATCAAGGGATTCAGGGACCACTCGTGAGGTTGAAGAATGCACCTGCTGAGTCTATCTATCATGTTGGAACTCCGGGGAATGTGCATTGCTAGAAGAAAGCAGTTGGTAGCCATCGCCCATTGCCATAATCCAATGGCCTCCCGGCAAAGTGGATAAGACTTCATTCCGCCTTGCTTGTTGATGTACCAGACCACTGCCATGTTGTCTGATTAAATTGCAATGGTCCCAGATGTCAACAGGGGATGAAATGCTTGCAACGCCAGAAGCACAGCCCTCAACTCCAGAACATTTATATGCAGATGGACCTCCATTTCGGACCACGTACCTTGGGCAATCTTTCCGTAAAATAGCCCCCCCCCACCCCATCAGGGAGGCATCCATGGTCACTGTGGCCATGGGCTGTTGGGGGGAAAAGGTACGGGACCATTGAAGTGGATTCAGAGACAACCACCAATTTAAGTCCTGCTTGCACCTGTGAGTTATCAGAATCTTAGCTGAAGGAGGGAGCTGAAAAGGGTACCAGTGAGTGAGTAGTAACCACTGTAGAAGCCTCATGTGAAACCTGGCCAGGAGAACAATTGTATTGAAGGCTGCCATGGAACCCAACTGCTGTAGAACCAAGTGAGCTGAGGATTTCTCCTTTGAGAGGATTGGAATCAATTGTTGTCTCAATCTTTGAATTCTGTGCTCCAGAATGGATGCTCTGCAGTTCTTTGTGTTCAGGAGGACCCCTATGAACACTGCAGATTGAGATGGGGTGAGATTGGATTTTTGCCAATTTATGGTTATGCCTAGCCTTTCTGCGGTGTGAAGAGAGAAAGCCAGGGCGTTTTGTAATAGATGACTGGTGGAGGCAGTGATGAGCCAGCCATCTAAATATGGAAAAACCTGGAATCCCTGTAGTCGTAGGAATGCTGTGATGACTGCCATGCACTTTGTGAACACTCTGGGGGCTGTAGAGAGTCTGAAGGGCAGTACTTGGGACTGATAATGACTGGTTCTCGCATGGAAGCGAAGGAATCTCCTTAACTGTTTGTCCACTTTTATGTGGTAGTACATGTCTTGAAGATCTATAGAGCACATCCAATCATCTTTTTCTAAAAGTGGGAGGATAGACTGTATAGTGACCATCTGGAATTTCTGTACCTTTACAAATTTGTTTAACACACTGAGATCCAAAATTGATCTCCAGTCCTCGGTCTTTTTTGGCACCAAAAATAGTCTTGAGTAGAATCCAGATCCTATCTGGTCCGGTGGGACTGTTTGGATGACTCTTTTGCTTAGCAGCTTTGCAGTCTCTAATGCTGCCTGTACCCTTTGACTGGGTGGCACATCGGGTAATTTCCTTAAGGTGGCGGGATAAAGATCGAACGGGATATGGTAACCTCTGGTTATTATCTTTTGTACCCAAGAATAGGTGGTGACGGTTAGCTAGGCAGAAGGATAGAAAGAGAAAAGACCCCCCAACCACTTCCAGAGGAAAGCAGTTGGGCCGCTCCTCAGGAGCGCTGATAGGGTGGACCAGTGAAAGAATCCCTGGAACCTTGGTTACACAGACCTCTTCTGCCTCGAAAGGGGCTTCTTCCCTGAGAATTTCCCCCTCTGCCTCTAGGGGAAAAATCGGCCTGTGTGTCACGGAAGGAGCCCTGAGATTTTTTGTGCCATATCTTCCCACTCTTTTGGTTTCTGGAGAAAGCCCGTTGAGGGGAAGAGTAATGGACACCCACGGCAGAAAGGGTCTTACTGTCCTGTTCACATGTAGCCAGTGTGCTTTTAACTTTGGGACCAAACAATGAAGAGGCTTCAGTTGGAGCATTGATAAAGGAAGCATTGAAGGGATCGGCGAAATCACAAAAGCGCATCCATGCAAGTCGTCTCAGAACAATGCCTGCACATGCTGCTCTAACTGCTCCTTCTGATGCATGAGAAATGAGATGCATGGAGGAGTTAGAAATAGATTCAATGGTGGCTAATTGAGAGGCCACTTTGTCATGGACCTCATCAGACACAGCACCAGCCAAAGTTTCAGAGAGCTCAGACATTAAGTCTCTTTGGAGCCTGGTAAAATGTGCCATATAGTTCAGAGCCCTGATTGCAAAGGTACGCTTCCCAATTCTGTCCAGAGCCTGAGACACCCTGTTGGGAGGATGAACAGTCTGGCTTTCTTCGTCCGTCAGGTCCTTTTTAGTTGCGGCCGCCACCACCAAGGCATCTACCGGAAGACCTTTGGACCAATGGGGGTCGCTCTCAGGAGGGGACAAAATTTTATCTGACCTCCGGGAAATGGCCTCAACTGTGTCAGGAGCCTTCCATGCATGCTGTATGATGAGCTGGACCAGTTTATTGGCAGGTGGAGTAACCCAGGAGGTAGGGGGCCAGGCACGAAAGGCCTGTAGGTACACAGACTCTTCAGATGTTGAGTTAGAGGGCTGCCAATCACCTCTCTGTTTCAGGATTTCCTAGGATATCTCTGAAGGATACCTCAGAGGGTGACCTAGAGGACCCTTCCCCATCATCCAAGTCTGTGTCTTCAGTGAGGGACTCCTCAGTGGAGTCCATGTGTTTCCTCTTACACGAAGACTTTTAATGAACTTCCTCAGAGGGAGAAACCTGGGGAAGACAGCTCAATAGGGGCCTCCTGTGGGGGTATGTCCTGCGGCTCTCATGCCCAGTGTTCTTGTATAAAAAGCAGAGACACTGATAGTATAGAAATGTCTGATGAAGTCAACTGGCACTGACGAAAGCACTTAATTTTATACTTCGTATAAACTGTCTTGTGGACTCGCAACAGTAGTGCTCCTTCTTTGTTTCATTTGTGTTATTTGAGCACTATTGCACCACCTTTTTGGTTTACTGATAGTATAGAAAAGTCAGCCGACACAATAGTCTTCTCCTGACTCGGAGTCCCTGGACAGCTGCGGAAAGCTGAAGAAGGGGCGCCACAGTTAGCATCCTGGGTAGTGGCAAGAGAATCCTGCCACAAAGGCAACTGAGGCTCCTTAGTGAGATCCATAAGGGAAACAGCACGGGAAGACTGTGCTATAGTAAGGGGCATCCAAGACAGTGATGGTGGATCTGATGAAGAATGGTCACCTCCCAAGGAAGTACAGGTCCTGGGAGGAAGAATACCTCTAGCCAGAAGCAAATGATCCACAAGACGCAGCACATCATGTTCAGAGAGGCTTCTAGTGGATCTCACAGACATAGACAAAGGAGAATCAGGTCTATCCAAAGTCAGAACAAGTTTGGTGACCACAACGGTACTACAAAAAAAGGAATTGGCATGGCCTGAACAACAGTAGTGTGCCCCGAGGGAATCATCGGTGACGAAGGTAATGTCTGCCTCGATGAGGTTGGTACTAAAGTAGTAACTGGCAATGTCGAGAGAGTCTGCAACAGAAAGAGAATGGTCAGCGCCAAGCGAATAGTCGGCGCCAAATCGATGGTCTGAACCGAGAGGGAGACTGGAGTCGACACACCTATCAGCGCCAACAAAAACTGCATGGACTATACTGCCGGTGCCAGTGAAAGAGTCTGAACTGAGGAGCCCCTCGGTTCCAACGCTGTATAAGGCTCACTACTCGGTGCCAAAAAAGTAGATGGCGCCGATGGACTCGGAACCAAATAACTAGGCTCTGAAATCGTCTGTGCCGATGAGGCCAAATCCGTAGTGGAAAGCTTAGGTTTTTTAGATCTCGGTTCCATAGGGCCTCCAGCCAGAGAGAATGGAAGGGACTTAGATTTTCTTATAATCATCACTCCTTTTCTTGTTGGAGCTTGGAGGGTATGAGACCTCCATCTCAGAAATAGCCTCTGAAAAGGAAGATTTAAGTAGCCCTTTTAAAATCAACTTATTCTTTCTTTCAATGACAGTCCTATTAGTAAAATTCTTACAAATCCTGCAAGGTGGGATAACTGTTAAATGAGGCACACCCAAACAATAAACACATAAAGAATGTGCATCAGAGAGAGGCAATTTATGGCCACATTCCACACATCTGTTAAAACCTGGACTGCCCTTTTTATCTGTCATACTAAAGAAAGGGAAAGAAGGGATACCAAAAAAGAATTACCTGAAGGTAAGGCCCAGAAAGATTTACCAACGATGGTAAAGGGAAAGAAATATCTTGTCAGTAAGAGAAAGAAAAAAAAAAACAAAATAAGAGCACAAGGAGTAGTCGCTAGGTGCGATAAGTTAAGAGATAACTAAATAACTACTTTTTTCCTCAAAAAGTTTAGTCAAATTTTTGAAAAGATCAAAAATGTGTACTTAGCTCAAGCGAAGTAGCCTGACACGACCTAACTGCGACGCGGCAAATGAAATCTGGGGAAACAGGAAGAGGGGAATTATGGGTAAGAGTTTAACTAGAGAATTTGTGGCTGACGCGAGCTTGGAAAGTGGCCGGCATACCCATGCTTAAGGAATGAACAAGGATTAACATCATCAGATTGTAGTTTCTCTCTCTCTCAGAATAATATTGGCTTGAGGGCTGCTTGAGGCCTGTTGGGCACATTTTTTCATTTGTTAGAGATTAAAATACCTGAAACAGAAAAAAGTTTAAAGGCATATCCAGCTATTTCTTAATACAATGCACATGTGAAACATCAGTAACTGTAGTAAAAAAGTAATAAATAAAAGAAATTCAGGTGTGGGACATCAAGGGACTGGTGTCCTGAAAAAAAATACAATATCCAGCCCTGAAGGGGCCATGTGAACTCTGAGCTGCACCTGAAGGTCAACTACTTAGCTCTTTATCTGAATGATGAACTGAAAAGACAGGTAAAAAGCTGCATATCTGAATACCTGAGTGTTGAACAAAAACTACAAGTCAGAAGAAATGAAAGCAGAGGCCAAATGTACATTTCTGAACACCTTAGTATTGAACTAAATGTTCCATTTAGATGCTTCATAGCTGAATAATTGCATGTTAAACTAAAACTGCTGGTCAGGGGCTGTGCATCTATATACTTAAATATTAAACTGAAAGTAGAGGTCAGAGGTTACATATCTCAGTACCTAAGTGTTGAACTGAAAGTACACAAGCCACTAAGTTCTGCATGCATGAGTGCTGAACTGGAAATGCGGGTTAGAAATCATAAATATTAACACCCAAATGATGAACTGAAAGTTTGTCAGACACCTAGATATTAAAATATTAAACAAGAAACTGAAATTACATGTGAGCATTAAAACATCTGAAATGATGAATGATAAACACTGGCCACTAACTAGCATTTGATTTCAACAAATGTTTTATTACAGCTCAATCATAATGTAAGTTTCACAGTTTAACATATAGCTACACCACCATAGATTACACTAAGCAAGAACTGAATACAATTTACAGTCTGAAGCAACTGAAATATTTTTTTATACCTATTTACCTAACCAAAAGTAACTCCTTCACTGAATATTTATTTAGGAATTAGAGAAGAACTGTAACTTTCCAATGCATATAGTCAGATGCTGCCCCAAACTCAGCAGAAGGGCCATGGCTAGGTAATGTAGACCACTACTTTTCATCATACTTCTTCATGATTAAGTTGTTGCAAATTTATTACGGCATCTGCTGTATGTGAGTTTCCAGCATATTTTAATGGTATATGTCTACAGGTAATTTGCACTTATAGAAGCCTTATAATGGACCTCACAGCAAGAGGTTCTCCAGTTTAATCCTTAGCTGGGGTGCCTTCTGTGCGGAGTTTGCATGTCCTCCCTGTGGTCGCATCCATTTCCTCTGGGTGCTCCAGTTTCCTCCCACATCCCAAAGACATGCTGTAGGTGGATTGGACACTCTAAATTGCCCCTTGGTGTGAGTGCATGCATGTGTGTGCCTTCTGTGGAAGGTTGGGTGCTGGGCTGGCAACTCAACACTGTAAATACTCCACTGCCAGTAATGAGTGGATAGGTGATCCGCTGTGGTGACCCCTAACTGGGAAATGCCGAAATAAGAAGAAGAAGAAGCCTTATAATGGACAGAGAGCAATTATCTTCTTTACCGGAATTCATTGACAAAGTGGAACACAAATGACTTAATAATAATGGGCAACTTTAAATATTCTAATACTGATTGGAAAAAAGGTGCATGTAGTACTTGTTTTGAGCATGAATTTTATGATACAGTGTCATCAAGTAACATGACTCAAATGATTAATTTTCCTCCTAGGAATAATGTTACTCTGGATTTACTATTTACAGGTACTGGTACCAAAATCCATCACATAACAGCATTATCCCCATCTGGATTATCTGACCACTCAGCCTTTGAATTTACATGGATTATTAGTGTAATTCCAGTAGACTGGTAGTTACAAATTATGATATTCCTAGAGTTAAAAAAACTGCAATTAGTTTCGAGAAAATTTTGATTTAAATGAAACAAGTCAGAATCCCTTGTCCCTCTGGAGATCATTTCATGACATATAGTGCACATATATACAGACAGACAGACACACACAGATGGGTTTTGCCGATCAAATTGCACTTACATTAGACAGTTCAACTGCATATTTAACATTATATATATATATTTATATTTAACTGCATCTAATTTTGACAAGAAAAAAGGAGAACTGCAGTGCTAGTACATTTTCAAAAAAAACACTAGAACACTGAGATATACTGCTTCTTATTGGACTGATATACATCTTGCAAAACAAGATTTCAGACTAACAGACTAACATGAGCAACTCCACAGACTCTAATTTTGCCTGTCTGAAGTTTACACAGTACACGCAATTAATTTATGTTGTATTTCACTCCTAAAAACCCATCTGCTGTCATGGTTATTACAGCATAGCTGCTACTTACACTATTGAGAGTTTATGCACTTCCCTACTTCCCTTATTTGCATGCAGTATGCTTCTATATTCACATGAGTCTGTCCTATTGTGGATCACTTCAATCATTCATGCTATTTGCTTAAGGCTGTACTCTGCTTTGATGCAATAGTCAGTCCAGTATCCAGTCTGGATCCATATTGACGAATCCTGGTCACACACAGTGCAGTTCACCATATCATGCAAAAACAAGTTCATCAGTTAAGCAGTGAAAATAAACTTACTGATCAAGTGTGATGTTAGTATCACTGATGACATTCCTCCCAGTAGGTGCATAATTCCACTCTATTTCCTTAATACACAGGTAGTACAGCCTGGTAGCTCCGTTGCAAAGAATAAGTAGGTTGAGAGTCGAAAAGCAGTGGAACAACAGAGAGATCCTCATCTTGTGGCTGTAGGCAAAGTACCTATGAGTGACGAGTCAACGGGAGTGCAGTTTCTCATAAGTTTGCATGTGGATTTATTGTGACAAACTGTTGATTCCAAATACATAGTTACCTAAAAAAGACCAAAGTAAAGAAGTCAAATTGGAGGATGAATTAATCTAATGGAAAAATAACTTAAGCATAAATATCTAGGATTATAAGGGAAATATTAGCTGTCGCATATGTCAGCTTAAAAGGACGGTTCTTTTCAGCAAAACCACTAGAGTTGCATTTTTCCTCATCTCTTTATCATTTTTGTTTTAACCTAACTTCACACATCTTCCATTTTGTAAAAAATTAAAGTGTACACACACATAACTGTATGAATGTATATTCTGTGTAATATTTACTATTTAGAATAATCATATTTAACAGTCATCCTTTCAAATCCATAACTGTATCCTGCACAATTAATGTACAGTGCATATAACAAGTGTACACAACCCTGTTAAAATTGCAGGTTTTTGTGATATAAAAAATTTGACCACAATAAATAATTTCAAAACTTTTCCTACCATTAATGTGACCTATAACCTGTACAATTCAATTGAAAAACAAACAAATCTGTTAGGGGAAAAAAATATAAAAAATAAAAAACGTGCAATAAACTGGTTGCATAAGTGCGCATACCCTTAAACTAATACTTTGCCTCATCCATTACTTTGGTGACCTTCTCAAAGAAGTCCCCCAGGATGAGTAGGCATGACTTGCCCTTAATTAAACCAGACTGGGCTGGGTCCAACATCTGAAGGTTTACTATACCATTATTGATAATTTGTTTTATAATTCTTTCCATGGCTTTGCATATAAGGCTAATCAGACTTATAAGTCAGTAGATGGGTCCGTGTTTGTGCAGGGCGATGACTGTTGCTGTTGTCGATTCATGAGGCATGAAGCCTGTTTGGAGGCTGCAGTTAAATAGCAATTCCACCTGGCAGGTCATGTATCATGCTATTTAGAAGGCATCCTGGGATATTGTCTGGTCTCATTGATGCAGTGTTCTTTGTCTTAGAGAGGGCATTAAGGACCTGTTCCCTAGTGATAGCAGGGGAGTTATATTTGATGGTATTTCCTTAGAGAAGGTTGAGGGGGAGATAGGGGTAAAGTTGGAGCTGAATTTGTTGGCCAGTAGATTTGTTGTATCCTCTGGCTCAGTATAAGTGGCTCCATTTACAATGAGCTCCGCACATAATTGTGTATTGCTTTTGAGGTTGCAGACATAGCTAAAGAATACCTTGTGGTTGGCCTTGGCCTGGGAGTCCATATTTGCCTTTGGTATACTTTATTTGTCCTCTGAGTTGTTTGTTTAGTTTAATGAGTGTTTTGTATCCTGCTGGGTGCTGTACCTCCTAATCTTTGCCATGATATTCTTTCTTCTGTTATATGGCCTATTGATATAATTCCACCAGGGTGGCATGCTTTTGAGTTAGTTCTGTATTTCTTCTTGGTGGGTACAGCTACATGTATGCAGCTATTAACATGCTTGTATAGGGTTTCTGTGAAAAGATCTGCATAGGTAACAGTGTTCTTAGGGTTTATGAAGGTTTCACAATTTGTCAGGCTGGACAATTCTTTTTTTAAAAAGATTTGCAGATCATTTTTAGGATGAGGGTGCATTATGTCCTTTATTTCAGAGTGCTTGCATGCTTCTACAGAGGGAGAAGAGCTTGTTACAGTGAGAGAAAGAGTTTGAGAGAGCTTGGAAAGTACTACCAATGCTAAGGACAGCATAGGCAAAATTCTTTTGTGTTTCTTTATTTTTACTTCCATAACCACCAGTTTCTCAACTGTCCCCACTTTTAGCTCAGTGCTGTGAATCTCTGAGTGGAGCTTGGTGTATGTTTATGGATGAGTATATCTGTTCAACTACAACATGTTGAAATTACTATATTATTGTAGTTGTTTCTTTTTTCTTTCACTTTCCTCACCATCAAGCATCAGAGATGTTCATGGCACTGGGCTGCTTTTTTGGGGAAGGGATTTGGACGCATCTGGTACGTAAAATAACAAGGTCATCATACAATCACTGTTAGCAAAAAGTGTTATGTCTTGTTGGGGGCACTGTATGTGTTTACCAATCACAAGGTGAAACAGCAAAATGTTACTGTAGTTCTTAAGGTTTTCATTCTTCTCTCGTTTTTTTTTATTATTATTGTGGGCTGTCTTAAGGGAACTGAAATATTGTATGTTAAGTTGTCTATCTCGCCTTCATTCTTGCTGGATGGGTTCGGAGCTGATCCTCGGCTCCGACTCGGCCAATACTAAAGCTCGAGAGCTAATTCCACCGGCTCGAGGCTCCCCCATATCCCACAATGCTAGGCGGTAACTCCTCAGATCTCGTTTGCCGCTAAGCTGACGAGTTGCTCTTTCCAACCGGCTCTACAGGTTAGTTGCTTTAGATAAAGTCTTTTTGCTAAATAGACCCCCTTTTAGTTATTTTTCTATAGTAGTTAGTTAGTTAAATTAAATAGTTTTACTCTCCCTACCAATTTTCTCCCCTTTTCAAAAACTTTTTCAGGAGTTCCTCCCTTAGGCCTTTAGGCCCCTTCCCACCCCTCCTAGTAGTTGGAGTGAGTGCGTGTTTTTTTAGGGAATTTTTGTGCTTAAATAATTAACCTTTTTATTTTTAGTGTAATCTGTGTGTGTGTGAGTGTGAGTGATTACACTATCGTTTATTTTCTTAGAGATGTCTAAGGAATCGAATGTCTCAGGCTTTAAGAAGTGTGACTCGTGCTGTCAGAAGATGTCTCTGACAGATGGTCACACTTCTTGTGTATACTGCCTGGGACCTTTACACCTGCAGGACTCTTGTGCTGTCTGTCATGGTTTCAGCCCTAGAGTCCTGCAGGAATGTAAAAATAAGCTAATTTTAAGAGGCTTATTGAAGCCTGAGGGTCCCCCGACACAGTCCATGTCGGGGAAACCTTCTAAGTCCTCCAGGCAGTCGGCTCCAGCTTCCGTGCCGTCCTCCGGAGGTTCTAAGACCATTTTAACGGTTCAACCATCGGTTCCGGCCGGAGCCGATGATTCTAGACCTACTATACATACTGTGTCCTCGGCTCCGGCTGGAGCAGAGACAGACAAGTCTAAGTTGGCTCTGACACTTTTGTCGGAACCGACTACTAGGAAGAGATCCAGGTCGCCTTCTATTGGCTCCGTTCATTTGGCTCCAGCCTCACCGCTCTTGTCTGAACGGAGCCATAGGTCACACTCCTCTAGGTCCTCCAGACTTTCGGACCGTGATTTGCAGAGGGTGGTGAGTAGACTTAAGTCCGAGGCACTGGCCCAGATGTTGCACAGCCCGACTCAGTCGATGGCTACCCCCATTGCACTAGATATTCCTACTCTGACTCTCGAGTTCTGAGCTGGTGCTGCTCATAGCCGAGACTGTGGGAGCGTTGGAAGTGATACCTTTCTTTTCGGCACCGTCGTCTGCTCCGATTTCCTCCTTGGAGAGATCTCGGCACCGGACTTCCCTCATCTGCTCCGAGGGGGCGAGTGGCATCGGACCCTTGTCCGACCCCGCTCTCCCTCTCGGTGCTTCGGCGCTGGTTAGTTCGGCTCCGACATCATCTTCGGAGCCATCCTTGTCGGTGCTGGGGGAGGTTTTCAGCTCTTCGGAGCGGAGACCTCTGGCCCTGCCTGATAGGGGTGCCTTTGAGGTCATGCGGAGCGTGTTAGAACCTGGTTCTACTCCACATTCGGCTCCAACAGCTCCTCCCTCTACAGTGCCTGCGGTGATTTCTTCTCACCCCCTTGCTTTGGACCGTAGAGAATCTGCGCCTCAAGTTTCCCCAGTGGGAATTTCCTCCTCTTCTGAGGCCTCTCCTGATCTTGCAGAGGAACTCCCTAGGAAGAGACAGTGCAAGAGGAAGCACATTGACTCCCCTGAGTCTGTCACCTCTGACACTGATTTGGAAGATTCTGAGGGTTCCCCTCGTTCCCCCTCTGAAGATGTCTCCTTTGCAGACATACTGGAAATCCTGAAGCAGAGGGGGAATTGGCCAGCCCTTAACCCTTCAGAGGACGAATCAGTGTACCTTGAGGCATTTGGTTCTCGACCTTCCACCTCCTGGGTGTCCCCTCCCTTTGACCCACTCATGGAAGTGGTTGCGAGGAAGGCTTGGATGGCTCCTGACTCAGTGGAACCCACCCCTAGGAGGCCGGCCAAATTTATCACTGCCCCCAAAGACAAGGAGTTTTTGTAAAAAGGTGTCTCTGTGAATGCCATGGTGGTGGCTGCTGCCACCAAGAAAGAATTAGCGGATCCTTCAGTGCCTGTCCATCCTCCTAATAAGGAATCTAGGACCATGGACAGGTACAGTAAGCGGATGTTTTCATCAGCGACCTTTTCCATGCGTTCGCTGAATTACCTGTGTCATTTCACTCGTCTCCAGAGGGACTTGCTCAAGGAAATTAGTGAAGTGTTGAAGGACCCATCAGCTGCGGGGTTTCAAGATAGGATGAACTCCCAGCTGGCTACCCTTAATTCAGTGGTTAACTCCTCCATGCGCCTGACTTTGTACGCGGCTGATGGAGCGAGCAGAGCCGCAGGTACAGGGGTGGCCTTACGTCGCCATGCCTGGATGCGGCTATGTAGCTTTGCGGACCCTTTCAAGGCGTCTTTCACTAACTCCCCTTTTGACGGATCATCTCTCTTTGGTCCACAAGTGAAGGATACTCTGACAAGGTGCGAGGCAGAAGGTAAGACTCTTTCTGCCGTCGGAGTCCATTTTTCTACCCCTTCTAGGCCTTACCCCAAAGGTCAGAAGGGGGGGAAGATGTGGTTCTGAAAACAACCACAGGGAGTCTTACCGGACGCACAGAGTCGTTTTCCCCCTAGAGGCAGAGGGGGGAACAGTAATAATAGATGCCGTCCTAGAGGCAGAGGGGGCCTGCAGAATCAGGGTAGTCGAGAAACTTTCTCTGACAAACCCTTTCAGCACCCCTGAGGGGTTGCCCGACTGTCTACCTTCGGAGGCAGTCAGGGGAAGATTATCTCTGTACCCAAAAGCCTGGCTCTCCCTTACTCAAGACAAGTGGGTACAGTCTATCATATCCGAAGGATACATAATCCCTTTTATTCGCATCCCAAAACAGTCCGGAAAATCCCTTCCAGATGTTCCACCCAGTCAAAGGGAACAAGCAGCACTAGAAATTTCAAAGCTGCTAGCAAAAAGAGCCATTCAACCAGTTCCAGCAGACCAACAAGGATCCGGAATTTACTCCAAATTCTTTTTGGTTCCAAAAAAAACAGGGGACTGGAGACCCATTTTGGATCTCAGCAACTTGAACAAGTTTGTCAAGAAAACGAAATTTCGGATGATCACGCTGCAGTCCATCCTGCCCTTTCTGGGCCAGGGCAACTGGATGTGCTCTATAGATCTCCAGGATGCATACTATCACATCAAAGTGAACAGATGATCCAGGAGATTTCTCCGCTTCAGGCTAGGGGCCAGTCATTTTCAGTTCAGAGCCCTGCCCTTTGGTCTCACTACAGCCCCCCGAGTGTTCACCAAATGCATGGCAGTGGTCGCCGCTCATTTGAGGGGCCGGGGATTCCAGGTGTTTCCGTATTTAGACGACTGGCTCCTGACTGCCACCACCAGGCATCTTCATCTCTTAGCCAGAGACTACACCTTGCAAACCTGTCGGGCTCTAGGCATCTCGATAAATTACGAAAAGTCTGTCTTGTCGCCTTGTCAATGTATTATTTTTATAGGCGCAAGATTAGATACAGTTAGTCTGTCAGCCAGACTCACAGAACAAAGAGTAGCAGACATTCACAAGCAGGTTTCCCTTCTCTTACGACAGAACAAGGTCAAGGTCAGACTGGTTTTGAAAGTCCTAAGGATTATGGCGGCGGCTATTCCTCTCCTCCCCTTAGCCCGCTATTACATGAGGATTCTACAGTGGGTGCTTTTCATTCAGTGGTCCTTTCAACTTCTACCAATGTCCCACACTATCAGCATAACTCAGTCATGCAGGAATCATCTTCTATGGTGGGTTACTTCCCCCCAACTTCTTCTAGGCAGACCCTTCACTCCCCCCCCGCCCCCAGCTGCAACTCTGACAACGGACGCCTCCCTGATAGGGTGGGGGGGGCATTACCAGGGCAGGACAGTCCAGGGCACGTGGCAGCCAATCGAGTGCCACTTGCACATAAATGTTCTAGAGATGAGAGCAGTGCTTCTAGCGTTGCAAGCCCTTCAAGACTCTCTTCCCAAGGGAACTATAGCAATTCAGATGGACAATATGTCCGTAGTGTGGTACATCAACAAACAAGGCGGAACCAAATCTTACCCCTTATGTCGAGAAGCACTCAGACTGTGGCAATGGGTGATCTCTTCTCAGCGCTTCCTGATAGCAACGCACATTCCCGGCAAGTCCAATGTGATAGCAGACAGATTGAGCAGAGCAATCCTCATGCCTCACGAGTGGTCTCTGAAGAGTACAGTGTTGGAAGAAGTTTTTCAAACTTGGGGCCATCCTTGCTGCGATCTTTTTGCCACTCCCCAAAACAGCAAGTGTACCGAGTTCTTCACCCTCTTTCCCCTACCAGGTCATCCCATCAGAGACACTCTAGTTCACGATTGGCCTCCAGGGCTCCTGTATGCCTTTCCCCCCTTCCCACTGATACCTCAGCTGATTTGGAAAGCCATTGCTCTGAAGGCCTTAATGATCCTCATTGCCCCTTATTGGCCTCGACAAGTTTGGTTTCCCTTTCTTCATTGTTACCTTTTGGCGCAACCATGGCATCTGGACCCAGTTCCAGATCTCTTGATCCATCAGTCGGGTCAACTGCACCAATCCCTTTCCTCCTTGAACCTCACAGCATGGTTCCTCCAATTCCAACCTTAGCCAGGTTTCCCTTAATATCTCACTCAGTGAGAGATATTCTGATAGCTTCTCACAAGTCTTCTACCCGGAAGATTTATAGCAGCAAATGGAAACGTTTCTCTTTATTGGCAGTGTCCAGGGAAATAGACCCCTTTACTGCTCCTATTCAGTTCATTCTTGATTTCCTAGCTGAGCTTTTCCAAGCAGGTTCTTCTCCTTCTACTATCAGGGTTCAATTGGTGGCTATATCTAATTTTCATGTGGGAGTGTCAGAGTCTACTATTATGTCCCACAAACTCTGTAAAGCCTTTCTCAAGGGAGTTTTTCTTCTTAAGCCCCCTGTCAAGGATCCACCTCCTCCTTGGGATCTGAACTTGGTTTTAGCATCTTTGATTCTACCCCCCTTTGAACCTGCAGCTTCATGTTCTATAAAGTTGCTGTCTTGGAAAATGCTTTTTCTAATAGCCATCACCTCGGCTAGAAGGGTTTCGGAACTTCATGCTCTATGCTGTCGTCCTCCGTATCTAATTTTTCACAAAGATAGAGTTTCCTTGTGTACCAATCCATCCTTTTTGCCTAAAGTGGCCTCTCAAACTAACCTGAATCAAACTATTGATCTTCCAGTTTTTTCCCCCAATTATGGCAACAGGTCAGAATAAAAATTGCACTCTTTAGATGTTCATCGCCAACTAAGGTATTATTTAGACAGGACTAAACAGTTCAGAAAAACAGACCAGCTGTTTGTTTCCTATGCGGAAGGCAAGATGGTCTTCCAGTCTCTAAAGTGTCACTTTCGAGATGGCTTACTTCTACGATTACCTATATTTATGAGATCAGACACCAACAATTGTCCTCTAAGCCTAGAGCTCACTCTACAAGGGCATTAGCCACATCCATAGCCTTTCAGGATAGGCTTCCTATTGACTCTATTTGTTCAGCAGCAACTTGGGCCTCACCTCATACCTTCATTTCTCATTACAAGTTGGACATAGCCTCCAGAGACCATGCCAACTTTGGTTCCACTGTTCTCAAGAGTCTGTTCCGATAGGCCACCCGGGACAAGGTGCTAGGGATGCGGTCCCATCCAGCAAGAATGAAGGCGAGATAGACAACTTAACATAAAGAAGTTATGTACCTACCATAACGTTCCATGTTAGTTGTCTTCTTCCCACCTTCTTTCTTGCGTCCCACCTTCCTTCCCCCTAGCCTGGACAGACCTAGAGGAGATAAATTGTGACCACTATGATCTTTCTCCCACTGTTTACCACCTCTATATATTTCCTCTGTTAGGTTTAAGTCACCTCTCATTCAGCCCTATAGAGGTGGATTACCCTTCTCCATATTATGGAGACCCTTTTCTTGCTTGGCCTAGCTTTCAAACGAGATCTGAGGAGTTACCGCCTAGCATTGTGGGATATGGGGGAGCCTCGAGCCGGTGGAATTAGCTCTCGAGCTTTAGTATTGGCCGAGTCGGAGCCGAGGATCGGCTCCGAACCCATCCAGCAAGAAAGAAGGAGAGAAGAAGACAACTAACATGGAACGTTATGGTAGGTACATAACTTCTTATTATTGCATAAAATTAAAATAATCCAGCATTTTACAAGGTTGTTTTTATTCCATTTAGGTAGTGAAGCTAGTTTTTACCTTGGGGCTGTTTGACCATTTCTTGGAAAGTGTGGTAAAGCTACTGTGCACTAAATCGTCATTAGACCACAAGATGAAAAAATGAATTTCTTTCTACTAGTCAGGGCAACGTTCACGTTCTTGCATACAAAGTGCTGTGCTTATTATAATTTTTTCCTATTTTTCATTGTCAGCAGATATTTAGCTTGGGTATGGCGAAGGGGTGGCTGGTTGTGAGCTGTTAGGAAGTGTGATCAGCATTCTGTCAGCATTCATTCATTAATTTCAGTGAGTGCTGCCAATGTCTTTGTCTATTTGGTTGTAACTATGTTTTTTTTTAATTAAATAATTTGCTCCGAACTTCCAGAAATAGTTATTTTTAACTGAGCTACTGTTCCAATTGTCTGTTCTGGATCGGCTCTTAGTGGCTCTAACAGCCCATCCAAACCCTTGCTTTGCTCTGGCTCGGGTCTTCAGAAATCACAGGCTTGCTCACCTTTAGTTTCACTCCCCTCATCCAGTATTTCACTGCACATCAAACTTTCTATCCAATTTCCTTTCCTTTTTCTCCATTTCTTTTCATTCGTCCATAGATTTATCCCATTCCATGAATATGCACCCTTTAGTTGACCAACTCACTCTGTATTCTTTCCAAACTCATTCCTCTCCACTGTACTTTATCTTCTGATCCCACTCATTGTCAGCAATATTATAACTTAAGTTGCACTGCAATATATGCACATAGCTTCTATACTTTAGAATTAAAATGATCAAATGAAGACTGCTTACAATTGATATGCATTCAAGAACAGTTTTTATTGGTTTGCACCAGGAGAAAAGTCACATGGAGCATAGATCTTTACTAGTAGCTGACCTCTTTCTCTCACTCACACGCACACACACACACACACACACACACACACACGCACGCACACACACACACACACACACGGTCATGTGATCTACAACAGTGCTGAATTTTCAAGCATTTTGTATAGACTGCTTGAAAGGAATAGTAGACCAGATTATGTGCAGTCATTATATCATACTGGTTTCTTCTTCAGTCCCCAGACCTTGAATACTGCTTTGAATTAGACTGATCATTATGATCAGACCTGGAATACTGCTTTGAATTAGACTGATCATTAGGTTCTGACTAGCAACTAACAGTAGGATCAGTCTGGACACATTCTGGCCATCTTTCTTACTTTGCAAATTATGGCAATCAACTTCAGTAGCTCTCTGGAAAATGTTTTCACTGAAGGACGACATATGACTTAGTGAAGTATTTCATATTACAGCAACACAGCAGTGTGACTGTCAGTGTTCCTGCCTCACAGCACCTGGAACTCTGGATAATTTCTCAGCTGTGGTGCCTCTGTGCAGGATCTGCATTTCCTCCATGTGTCTTTGTGGGGTCTATTGCTTCCTCCTACATTCCGAAGACATGTACATAGGCAGGCCTATAAATTAAACAATGGCATGTAACTGGCGTACAAATGTGTGTGTGTGTGTGTGTGTGTGTGTGTGTGTGTGTGTGTGTGTGTGTGTGTGTGTGTGTGTGTGTGTGTGTATTTCTGATCCTAGGATGGACTGGTGCCTTATGGCTGCTAAGTGCCAACATACGTGCTTTGACTGCCATATAACCCTGAATGAGTTATAGCAGCTAGAAATGTATGAATGAATGTATCAATAAATGAATTATTTCACATAATGTTCTTATGGAAGAATGACTTGACAGTGGCCATTATTAATTTTGTATTGCTGTACTGATATTTTTTTAGAAATGAAGTAAAAGGTTGATTTTGATTTAAGTTTTCCGATTGCCTTTAACCATACAAATACTCATCTATCAAAGTTCTAAATATATCACTTTTGGTCTGGTTACTGTAACTATTCACTTATGTATTTGCATTTTGAATAATTATATAATTATGGATGAAAAAAGGTTTAAGTAACATAGCTGTGGGTTGACAATGTTGTTTTCCTGTTCCCACAGTAGCAAAATATATAAACATATAGACAGTAGAAACATAACATGAGTTTCATGGCAAGGATTTATGGCAAATAAATAACTGAGTAAAAGATTGTCCTGACTTTGTTTTATTAATAATGTATGAATGGTAGAGATAAAACATGCAGTAAATTATAATAATGTCATTACAAAAGCATTAAGTAAGATGTGGAGCTTATTGTCAGCAATATTTATGCAGCAATACTTATGCAGAATTATAAAGCAACATGCTGATAAACTGAAGAACTTTTAAATCTGATATAAACCATTTTTTAGACATAGTTGACTGTTTAAGAACTGTGCACCTAAAAATAGTAATTACAGTAGATGCAATTCAAAGTCAAAGTAAACTTCATTGTCATTCATAATCACACAAGTGCAAAAACTGAACAAAATTCCGTAACTCCAGACTCAAATGTGCAGATCTCACATAGACTTAATATGACAAGACATTAATAGATATATATAACTACTTTCTATATACCATAATGTTCTAGATACGTAATCCTAATATTGCCACATAAATTAAACTCACTTTAACATTTATTATACAGTAATCTCTTCGTTTGCTTGAGCATTGCATAGTACTGAGGTAAGACATTGCTTTAAAGACTTAAATTTAGGGAAGAGGGACTGCATATCAAATACAGTAAGAAAGGAGGACATGGGATTGGTTGCACTACAGGAAGTACACCTTTAATGATGAGGAACATATATTAGCTAGAAATGGATTTAAATCATCGGCACACTCATCTTATGTAGGAGCTAAATGAAGTGAGTAGCCCTTCTAGCAGGACTTTATTTAAAGATGCAGGAATAAAATGGAATAGAAGGTGCTGGGAAAGAAACTTAGTGTTATCTCAATATACGTCTCACCAGGGGCAAAACTAGGATTTCTATGATAACTTTTACTAATTAATTTCCATGAGAGTGTGTTAATTCTAGTGGGGGACTGGAATATGAAATTGGACAGTAACAAGGGGGATTACAGGAGTAGAACTAGGAGGTTTACAAATGCAGAGAGGAGGACTTAGCAATTACTATTCTTTTATGACTTGGTTGAATTTTTTAGTAAAATTTCCAATCCAATGGAATCTGGTGAAACATATTATATCCTGATATGGAAACAATGGTCCAGCATAGACAGGGCATATATCGATCTGGCCAGAAGACTGACTTCAAAAAGTCAAATTACATATGACCTAGACCATACAATTGACTTTCCAAAAAGCTGAACAAGCCAAAGCAACAAAAATCTATGTTTTTGCATGGGGGGGGGGTAAGACCGCCATATCCCCTGCATATTATATATACCAACTCAAGATCACACTACTGTGGGGAAGAGGATACATTTTTTGATCCCCACTGTACCATGATCTCCATAGAAAAGCTTCAACTTTTTGGAAAGTCAATCATATGGTCTCAGCCATATGAAGTTCAACTTTCTGAAAAGCCAGTTTTATATATATATATATATATATATGGGTTCCATACACTAGATCGAATTTTCACTAATTCAAAATAGTGCATGGAATGCTCACTGCAGTGAAAGTGCACTTACGTGAAGTTCAGTACAACGAACAGGTGTTGTACTAAACTTCCGTGCAGTACTCACAGACCTTAGAGTTATGGCACGGGTCATGGTAAGGGGATAGCCCTACGGGCTATCCCCTTACCATGACCCGTGCCCTAACCCTAAGGTCTGTGATGACTGCAGCAGAGTGAAGGACATAGCAATGTCCTCCACTATTGTGTGATAGTCATGAACCTTAGGGTTAGGGCATGGGTTAGGGTAAGGGGATAGCTTTACTAACTATCCCCTTACCCTAACCTGTGCCCTAACCCTAAGGTCCGTGACTATCACACCATACAGACTATGCGCTGTGTTTTCGTGAAAGTACTTGACGCAAAAGTTCACTTCGTTAAAGTGAACTTTAGAAAGTGAGGCTTCCTATTACAAGTTCGAAGTAGTGAACTTTCGTTCTTGTAATAGGACTATATATATATATATATATATATATATATATATATATATATATATATATATGTGACTATAAAAAGTTTACACACCCCTGTTAAAATGCCAGTTTTTGTGATATAAAAAATTGAGAACACAATAAATCTTTTCAAAACTTTTCCAACCTTTAATGTGACCTATAACCTGTACAATTCAATTGAAAAACAAACAAATCTGTTGGGAGGAAAATATAAAAAGTAGACTTCACTGGTTGCATAAGTGTGCACACCCTTAAACTAATACTTTGTTAAAGCACCTTTTGATTTAATTACAGCATTCAGTCTTCTTGGGCACACACCTACCATCAATTAAAGAGACGTTGATTAACCCCAAATAAAGTTCAGCTGTCCTAGTAGGATTTTCCTGACATTTACTCAGTTGCCTCCTACAGCAAAAGCCATGGTTCACAGACAACTTACAAAGCATCAAAGGGATTTCATCGTAGAAAGGTATCAGTCAGGAGAAGGGTACAAAAAAATTTCCACAGCATTGGATATACCATGGAACACAGTGAAGACGGTCATCAGAAAGTGGAGAAAATATGAGACAACAGTGATGTTGCAAAGAAGTGGATGTGCCTCCAAAATTGATGAAAAGATAAGACAAAAACTGGTCAGGGAGGTTGCCAAGAAAGCTACAGCAACACTGAAGGAACTGCAAGAATTTCTGGCAAGTACTGGTTGTGTACTACATGTGACAACAATCTCCTGTATTCTTCATATGTCTGAACTATGGGGTGGGGTTGCAAGATGGAAGCCTTTACTTACACAGAAAAACATCCAGGCCCAGCTAAAATGTGCAAAACAATACATCAAGTCTCCCAAAAGCATGTGAGAAAATGTGTTATGGTCTGATGAGACCAAGGTTGAATTTTTTGGCCACAACTCTAAAAGGTACGTTTGGCACAAAAACAACACTTCGCATCACCAAAAGTACACCATCCCCGTGGTAAAGCATGGCCGTGGCAGTATCATGCTTTTGGGTTGCTTTTCTTCAGCTGGAACTGGGGCTTTAGTCAAGATGGAGGGAATTATGAACAGTTCCAAATACCAGTCACTTTTAGCCCAAAACCTTCAGGCATCTGCTAGAAAGATGAAGAGGAATTTCACCTTTCAGCATGACAATGACCCAAAGCATACATCCAAATCAACAAAAGAATGGCTTCACCAGAAGAAAATTAAAGTTTTGGAATGGCCCAGCCAGAGCCCAGACCTAAATCCAATAGAAAATCTGTGGGGTGACCTGAAGAGGGCTGTGCACAAAAGATGTCCTCGCAATCTGACAGATTTGGAGCACTTTTGCAAGGAAGAGTGGGCAAATATTGCCAAGTCAAGATGTGCCATGCTGATAGACTCCTACCCAAGAAGACTAAATTCTGTAATTAAATCAAAAGGTGCTTCAACAAAGTATTAGTTTAAGGGTGTTCACACACAACAAATTATTAGTTTAAGGGTGTGCACACTTATGCAACCAGCATATTGTACATTATTTATTTTTTATATTTTTTCCCTTAAGAGATTTGTTTGTTTTTCAGTGAAAGTGTACAGGTTATAGGTCACATTAAAGGTGGGAAAAGTTTTGAAATGATTTATTGTGGTTGCATTTTTTTATATTACAAAAATGTGGCATTTTAACAGGGGTGTGTAAACTTTTTATATCCACTGTGTGTGTGTATGTATGTATGTATGTATATATATATATATATATATATATATATATATATATATATATATATATATATATATATACATATATATATATATATATATATATATATATATATATATATATATATATATATATATATCCAAAGAACATGCAAATAGAATCACATCTATGGAGGTGTGTCCTTTTCTGTTTTCAGATCACACCTGTCTGATAAGCACTTTCTTATTTAATTTGGTGATACGCATGGGCAAACACTGGAAATTTCCAAACTACTTTCATAAGAGGCAAAACTCTAAATATTGGGCTGGCTCTGCATTAGGTGGATTTTTGGACAAAATTCAGGAAGTAATGGCAAGTGAGTGGAATTTCTCTGTTAAGGTCAGACCACAAAACAGTCTCCTTTGAAATAAAAATAAAACCCAGCACCCTAGCTAAACCTGCAATGTTCAGGAACTACTCTAAGGCTAACTTCCTACTATGAAGTAAGAACCTCGCAAAATGTCAACCCGCCACTGCTGCCTGTATGGAACTGCTCAGAGAAACATTCTACATGCCTGTTAATAGCTGTACCTACCAGGAATAATTACAGAACTAACTCAAAAAACAAGCCACACTGGTGAAATCACAGCACCAAAAGGCTGTATAACAGAAGGAAGAAAATCCTGGCAAAAATTAGGAGGTGTAGCACCCAGCAGGATAAAAGGGCTCTCATCAAACTAAACAAACATCTCAGAGGACAAAGTCTACCCAAGTCAAATTTCAGATAAATTTGGACTCCCAGTTCAAGAACAACCACAAGGCATTATTTTTCTATGTCCACAACCTCAAAAGCAATACATAATTGTGTGCAGAGCTCATTGTTAATGCAGCCACCTATACTGAACCAGAAGATGTAAAAAAATCTACTGGCAGACAAACTCAGCTCTAACTTTGCCTCTCTCTCCTCCTCAGCATCCTCTCAAGAAATAATTTCATACATAAGTCCCCTGCTATCACTTGGGAACAGGTCTTCACTGCTCTCTTTAAGGCCAAGAAAACTGCACTAATGGGCCTAGACAGTATCCCAGGTTGCCTTCTAAATAACCTGAAACATGACCTATCAGGCCCTCTGTAACCACTATTTAACTATAGCCCCTAAACAGGCTTTGTGACACACAAATGGAAAACAACAACCTTTATCCTTCTGCACAAAGGCAGGCCATCTACAGACCCTGGAAATTACTGAGCCATAAGCCTCATTAGTCTCAAATGCAAAGCCATGAAATAATTATCATGGAAATGATCAGTAATGACATAGGAAACCTCCAGATACCGGACCCAACCCAGTTTGTTTTCATCAAGGGCAGATCATGCCTACTCAACCTGGAAGACTTCTTTGGAAAGTCATCAAAGCAATTGATGAGGGCAAAATGATGATTCACAGTGCCTTCCTTGACTAGGCAATGCACTTGACACAATACCCTACTCAGGCATTGTTGACAAACACAAGAAGTTAGGTATAAACTCTTATGTCACCCAGTGGACAGACAGTTGGCTCACCGACAGGACCCAGGAAGTAAGAATTGTAAGTCCAGCTCAACAAACAGGCCAGTCACAAATGGAGTTCCTGGGGGATCAGTCATGAGACAGCTCCTTTTTTGCAATTACTTCTCTGAAGTCAAGGCCAATGTAAAGTGTCTCCGGCTGATTAAATTTACAGACAATTGCAAATTAGGGCCAGTCATGGAATCCCCCACCAACACTAATATTTTCCAGGAAGGGCTGACACAGACAAATAACTTGTGTCACACCATGGACTAAAACTAAATGCCAAGAAATGCATCATAGTATCTTTTGGAAAGTCATCCACCCCTGGTAACTATCATATTGACAACACACCCCTAAGTGATGACCCAGTAGTCAGGTACTTGGGGACACACACAGACAATATTCTAGCTTTTTACCATGTGTCTACAGTAGTGAGGAAATTATTCTATGTTTTGCAACTTGAATACAATGGAAAATGACATCTTTGGACCTAAATGCCATACTTTTGTTTATATCATTCATCAGACCTTTCATTTAGTACAATGTCCCCTTTGGTATTTACTTAATCAGGCACATTCAACAACTGGAATGTCCACAGAGCTTCTTCACTAAAAGAATGCAGAGCATGATTAACATGTCCTATACAGACCACCTCAAAGCCCTATCCATGTATTCTGTCTTCTATAGGCTGTGGAATAGACATCTATGCCTGGTATACAAGGCACTGTTAGACCGCACTTGATGGATCTCCTGCTTATCCACAAAACAAACACCACCAGAATTACTCATTCTATAGACTTAAACCTTGTCTGTGATATAAATAGGACCTGCTGGAGATACAGGTATGTGTCCCAGAGACTACCCCTTCTGTAGAACAGGGTCCACATCAATGTGAAGCATAGTTCCTCCCTAACTGTAGCTTAGACAATTGGATGGGGAACAGGAAATTCATCTCTGGTTTGGCACCTATGTCTATAATGGATTTAGGTAGCCTATAAATGTTTCATCTCCCAAGCCCCTGCTTACACTTATCAAGGGTACCTGAACTTGTGAGAAGTTTGGGATGCACAGCTAGGTTTAAAAAGGCCCTAGTGGTCATTAGCTTAGTACACACCTATGAACCTATTTGCTAAAACTAAGCCTTAAAGGGGCAATTCAAACACATAGAACGGAGATAAGGTTAAAGGTTGGTGAATGAAGAAAACAAGTCTTGCAAGAATTGAGACAGCTACAAAGGAGAAAAGGGGGCTCAGAGTAATGGAATTCATGATGGAAAGAGAGGTGAAATTGGATTTGCAGAGACAAGAAGATAAAAGGGTCTTGGTTCGGAGAAGTTCAGTCCTGTAGTGATAAAGACATTAGTAGTAAGACTAAGGCAGCTGAATGTAGAGGAAAGATTGAGGTAACTCAGTATGAGGGAAGTTGGGAGGAAAAGTTTGAAAATAGAGATATATTGCTGTTTTTTCAGAGACTTTATGAGACATTGTATACTCTGGAGGCAGAAAGTGAATATAATACCTCCAAAATTAGGAAGTATGTGAGCACCTTAGACCTTCCATCTTTATTTGAAGAAAAAAAGGGCATATTTAACTAGGAAGATTTTAGTACAAGATATAGAAAGTATATTAAAAAAACAAAAAGTGAACAAATCCCCTGGATTGGTTAGGCTTCTAGTAGAATTCTGGAGACTTGAGAGGGACAGGTTTGCAGAATGCTGGGTAAAGATTTTAATGCTATTATGGAGGATCATCTAATTCCTGAATCATGGAAGATGGAGGTTATAGTAATTCTTCAAAAATAGGTGTGAGATTTGAAAAACTCAGCTCATATTGACCATTTACAATCTGAAACCACATTTATAAAATTTTCATGTACATATTGGAAGATAGGTTAACTCGAGTCACAGGCAACTTGATACATTTGGATCAGTGTGGGTTCTTGCCACAGAGAAGAACTTTTGATATTATTAACATAGTACTGCTGATTATTAAAGATTCACTTATAGTAAGAAAAGTGGTGGCTCTCATCTCAATAGATGCAGAAAAAGCCTTTGATAGGGTGGAATGGGAATATATTTTTTATGTATCAGATAAACGAGTTCATACAGCAGTGTTCAAACCTTCTTTCCATAGGCGCTAGATTTGAAAACAGAAGAGAGAGTAATCCAGCATGAAGGTGGAAAGCATTAAAAACTCATCTTGTCTATTGGGAGAACTATTAATGGGGGATAGAGTAGCAAGCATGGAAGAGGCCAGGTGAGATTCTATCTTAAGCAGAGCTACTTTCTGTATTACTCTGCTCTGGTTAGAGAAGCCAAAGAAATTGCTTGTGCCGAGAGTATTGGATAAGTGCAGTTTATTAATTGTTTCAACTTAAACAAATATATGAAGTTCCACAAGGGCAATTGGTCACACACAAAAGCTTACAAATAGACAAGAAAAAAAGAGAGGGGGGCATTCTAGGGGCATGCACCAAGATAAAAGAAGGCTGTGTTATTAAAGAATGGTGAGAGAATGCCTTTGTACTCCCAGGTAAAGCAATGTGATTGCAAAACTATATTTCCACTTGGAAATGCTTACATAAATATTTCTTTACCCCAACCATGCTGAGCAAATGTTCCTGGGAGGGAAGGATCAGTAATAGAGATGTAAAGTGCAGGAGTGGGATGATTGGGAACATGTTTTTTTTGAGCTGCTGAAGATTAGACAACTATAAATAAGAGTTAGAAGCTTTAATAATCAGTGTTATGGGACTATATGGTAGGCTAACCAAAGAGCTTTTTCTGATGGGTCTAAGTCATGGGGATTACATGAGTAATAAGAAGGTGCAACTAACATGGATAACAATTTTGGTGGCAAAAAATGAATAACCAGAAACTGGAAATCTGTTGAGGAGCTTAGGACAGAACAAGTAAAGGGTCTCCTAAATCAGGTCTGTGAAGAAGACAATCAAGCAGGCAATGAACTCAAGCTTAGGCAAAAGCTATTAGCAAGAAGGATGCTTTGGTTAAATTAGACACAAGGGGAGGAATAATCAATGTTTTTCAAAGGGTATAAGGGATAACTGTAGTAAGATGGTGTCAGATATTTTTACTGAATATGGAAGTAGTTGAATATCTGAAAAAAACATGAAGCAAATATTCAAGAGAAGATTAGTACTTTTGAAATGAATAGAGAATAAAAAAGACAAATGGGTGTGATATGCTTAATGTTATATTTGATATTTATGTTTGCTAGTTCTGGGTGAGACCAGATGGAATAAGAATTAAATATTATTTGAAATGCAATTAATGAGAATGACTGGCCAGCCACTGTTGTGGCATTGTGCACCATGCATGAGGAACGGGTGACTTTTTGTATTGTCCATAGAGTTTCAATTAAAGCTTGATTCATGTCTAAAAAAATATAAAACAGGAGTTGAACTTCTTATTTTTATATCTGTATATTAATACCTTTTGACTTAGTGGCTTCACTTGACACCTCAGTATACTAACAGGATACACATACCACCCTTTTTAGTGGTTTGTAATACCAGTATTATAAAAGTACCTTCTGACAAAATATTGGACACTGCACTGTGTCTAATTCAAATTCAAGATTTCACGTATTACTTATCAGCATTTCTTAACAACAGTCTGACCTGTACTCTTCTCTGGATGTGTTCAAGGAGCTTTGCACCCCTCAAAATATGTTTTCTAAGTTTCATTTCAGTGCTATTCTGCACATACAAATTTGAACTTGAAGTGGCATAGTGAAGCATGTGAAAGCAATAATGCCCTACTGTACTTGGATCACCAGTTCAATTCCTAGTATGGGTGCCTTTTTGTGGAGGGCATATAACTTCCCTGTCTCTGTGTATTTTTATTGAGCAGTCTGGTTTCCTCTTATTTTGAAAAACATGCACATAGGTTAATTAGTGCAAAATTAATGTTTTACATTGACTTTGGTTAGTCATACCAGATTATGGAAAATTTATTTCGTAGAATCCCTGTTTTATTGAATATTGTGACTTGACATTGTCAGGGTCACAGAATTTTGATGATAAGTAAATTAAACCCTTACTTCAGGGTTCCTTGACCTTGACGTTAGTATAGATAAAGAAGTAGGGGTGCAGGGGGTTTGCCCCCATGCAAAAATTATTTTATTTGTATTACAGGTCAAAGTTTACATTTGAGAAGAAAGTTCTGAAGAAAAATGGGTGATGTTAATAGAGACATATTGTGTGTATTGCTGGTGCAAGCCATGTTTTAGTGACAACTTTACTTTTCTGAACTTTGGGAATGAGATCATAGTATCATCACTGTGTCAGAATGAATCCAGCTGTGATCTTCTAAACTGCCTGTAGGTTTGTAGGTGGTGTATAAATGAATGTGTGTGTGTTTGTGTGCACACACATTTCCTTCAATGGAGTAATTCCACAATTAATTCTGTTCTACAGTTCTTGAGAACCAGGATTAGCTCTAACCCCTCTTCCCTCCTATGACTTTGTGTAGTTTAAAACCGCTAGAATTGCTGTAGATTACTGCCTCATACCTGTACTGACCAGTAACATTACCACTTCCAATGACCAAGGATCTGCAATGTTGATTAAAAAATGGTAGGAGTGACAGAGAGGGAGAAAGAGACAGACAGACAGACAGGCTTACAACACCAGACTAAGCTTGGCATATGCACTGCAGTTACAGAAGAACATGGGATGATACAATATAAAAAAGAAGGGACTCCAATCCACCAAATATGCATACTTTATTGACAACCGATAGTCAACATAAACCACCAGAGTATATTTGGTGGATTTGAAACCCTTCTTCTTCTTTTTTCTTGTGGGTTTATTTGTTAGTGACTATATTTGCTTTTGCCTGCATTTGTTACGTGTTATGACAGAGTATAAAACACACTGCTTTGTCAGGAAACAGGTGATAGGGACAGAACTAAAGATGATGGACATAAAAGGAAAAAGGGTATGAGACCTGCAAAGAAGGTGATACGCGATAGAATATTTAGAGAAGAGGAGAATAGTTATTGCCTCACTTTACAGTGAAACACATGCAGCATTTACCCTCCTGCATAAATACTATTTGTCATTAAACTGTGCCATGCTTCAAACTGGTGTCATTCAGAAATGGTACAGCTAGTGTAATGTGAACATAAATATGTTGCAGCTATTTTGTTAACTGCTAGTGACAGCTTGCTGATGTTAGAAGCTCACTCTGCTTTCCAAGTCTCAACTTTTATAAAACTGAATGAAGCAGCCATTTGGATAATGGTAATGTAAGTGAGCTGGTAAAATTTATTCCAGAGGTATTATAATATTATAGAATTTCACTTTTCTTCTGTTTTGATATTCTTGCGCATTTGCCATTAGGAATTTACAGTAATTCTGTATTTCTTATTTTAGGACTTCTCCATTTGGACTACTTTATTTCATGAGTATGAACTACACTCCTACTCAGCCCAAGCTTTAGCTCACTGCTTTACTTTAGGAAGACTTTTTGGATCATCTTTGTTTTCCCTTCATCACCCTACAGCACTCCAGCCCATATTTTTACAGGGTCTGGCAGCTATTCCTCAGTCCTCTGGACCTCTTTCAATACAAGCTGGGGCTGGTCATGAAGCTTAAGGATGTCCTAGGGGTCTTGGCCATTACCATTCTGCCGGGAGGGGAGGTCATACCTCTCAACCTCTTAGTGCAAGAAATCTGGACAAATCCATAAATAATGGGGAGGACAAAGGACCAAAATAGGGATAATGTTTAAATATTTCTCTTCTAAACTTAGAAAGGTGATACAATAACAGGTTTTGCAGTAGCATGAATTTTCTGAAGGGTATGAAGTGTGAAACTCAAATGTCTGTCAATGTTTTCTTGCTTCAGTCCTCAATTATTTGCCAGAAATCCAAACATTTTATGAGGAACAGACCAAAAATATAAGGAAAAGATCTAGACATTCTGCAAAAATCTAGACAGTTGAGAGGTAGGGGGTTCTGTTATACCCTACCTATCATCCCTCCCTTCCAATGTGGCTGTGTGGTGATGCTCAAGAAGTGGACATGCAATAGGGGCTTGCAGCATATTGTCCTGCCCCTGCAGTAGCTCATCATTGCCTACCTCTCTTCACCTCTCTTTGAGCAACACCCCCTCAGTGTAGCTTCCACCAGGGAACACCCATGCAGTAGCCCCTTCCCCCCAGCTGACCTCTGTCACCTGAGCAGCTAGTAGAACATGGCTGACTAGGCGTAAGTCAGTGTTTTATCCCTCTACACCACTGCAGCAGCTAAGACTTTTTGAAACATCTGCACTCCTTATTAGTTCTAGTTCCTATAATCTCATGTAAAGGGATACGTCAGTAACGTTTCTCACACAGCAGCCCCAAACTGTGGAATGTCTTTGATGCTAACCTGATAATTTAACTTTTCAGACACTGCAATAACCTATTAGTGCATTGGCTGCTGTCCCTGTCTCTGTCCCACAATGCCCTCATTCACCATCAGTACATCTGCTTCTTATTAGTCAGGCAGTTATCCTACCACATTTTAACCACTTTCTATAGATAGCCAGTATTATCTGATGATGGAATGTTTCAGTAGTAGGTGAGTGCATGTGTTGTTTTATACTACGTCATTGTGCTATATACCAAACTTTTAGCCACATAACTTGTTCTCTGATCTAAGCTATTTTCTTAAACATTATACCTGCAAATTCCTCGAATGGTTACTCTGAAATCTGACTTTTGACATATCCTTAATAGGTTGTATCAGTATGGAACTCAAGTCAATGCAAAAGTGGAAGACCGGTTGCCATAATTAAGGTCTCCACCTCCCATAATCAAGATACATGGTTCAGTTCTAATGTTTGCATATTCTCCCTGTGTCTCTGTGGAGTTTCTCCCACCTCCCAAAAATATGGTGAGTGCTTCCATGTCAAACTCACCCAAGAATGTAGTTGTGGGCATCAGCACAAACTCTAGATGGTGTGTATGGGGGGAAGAGTTCTATATACAAACTGCCTGGGGCATTAACTGTGGTGTGCAGTATTATCTTGATAGGAGAACACAGATCAAAGGCGGCAAGTAGTGTCAGGGCTAGCCACTTGATGTGGTAAAAATTTGCTCTAAATGATTTGTTCATGTTCACTATTGTCACCAAAAATCGGCATGAATATTTGTTGCTGGTAAGTGGGTTGAGGACCCGACCTACTCTGACCTACACCAGGAGCCCATGTTAAGAGTGGAAGGGGTGTATGTGCCTCTGTTAGTCAGTGCATGCCCAACATAAACTCAGCAGTCCTGGATCAATAAACTACTAACCAGATGGTGTCCAGTTGCCTAGCTTAGGTTACCTGGGATAGCTTAGTTGAGCAAAATCTGGATGCAAAACCAATCAACCTGTCAAACATGAACTAAAGACTGCTACACTCAAGGTTCACTGGCAGGATGCAGCTTGGAAGTGGATGACAGAATGGTAAGGAGGAGGCTGGACTTCCTCTGTATCCAGGAGACAAGATGGAAGGGCAGTTCAGGAAAGCCACTTGGCTTGGTTTCCAAAGCATACTACTCAGGAGGAGGACAGATTAGAAGTGCTGTGGGAATTGTGGTGAGGAAGAGGCTTCATAGGTTCATAGGTTCATAGGTTGGTACTAGGCTATCAGCCCTAGGGCCTATAGAAGCCTAGCCATAACAATTCCCTGGCTATTTCTTCCCATTATTTATTTTCCTGGCTTCAGAAGACAGTGAGGGATGTCATCACAACTGTTGACAAACTCAATAGAAATTAGACTCTAGTGTAAGGATATGGTATTATTCATAATCTCAGCCTATGTCTCACAGCAGAGTTGTAAAGTTGTAGAGTATATTCCGAATTCAATTGCAGGATTTACTAGAAAAGCAGGATACCATGAATTGGTGTTGATAATGGATGATCTGAATGCACATATCGGCACAGATAAACAGGATATGAGGAGTGCCAGGGTCAACATGGGTGGAGCAACATAAAGAAGGAGAAGCTATTCTAGACTTCTGTCTGGCAAATGGCTTGATGGTGGCCAACCAATGGTTCAGCAAGAGAGACAGACACAAGATCACATACAAAAGTGTCTGGCACACAACTCAGATGGACTTCCTCCTAGTAAGGAAAGGGCATTGGGGTAGAGTCAATGACTACAAAGTCATCCCCAGTGAAACAGTTGACCCTCAGCATAAAACACTTGTTGCCACAATCAGCCACAAGCAGTGATCACAGAAGGTTCAAAGGTCAGCAGAGACTAGGCTGAAGACCTGAAAGTTGACTGGAGAGAATGTACAAGAGTTCAAAGAGTTCTTCAGGTCTCTAGCAACTCAGGGAGAAGAGGAAATAGGTGGATTTGAAGAAAAAGAAAGACAGCATCTGAAAACAGCATGTGTAAGGACTGTAGGAGAGTTATGCATCTGAGCCAGAAATGGAAGCAAGATACATACGAAAAGTTCGTAGTGGAATGCAAAAGTCCAGAAAGTCATCAAAAAAAGAAGCAATGTAGGAAAAAAGTGGGAAATAGAAAAGATGACCCAGGCTAAGAAGGAATACTGGTTGGCTAACAAAGAGGCTAAGAAAGGAGTTGAAATAGCAAAGAACATGGCATCAGCTTCTGGAAAGTGACTCAGTAGATGACACAAAGAAACTATCAGGTTACAAGGCAAAGACAGAAAGATAAAGAAAATAGTCAGACCCTTCATAAGGGATTCTAGCAGCAACCTGCTCACCAGTCCACAGGACAACAAAGAAAGATGGAAGGAGTACTTCCAACAGCTTCTGAATTAAGAAAACCCCACAAAAACCCTACTGCCCCAGAGATACCCTTTGGTGAAAGAAGAAGAGGAGCCCACCACAGCAGAAGTAAGAACAACACTAAGGAAAATGAAGTCAGAGAAAGCAGGAGGCTCAGATGAGGTCATAGCAGATATGATAAAGATGCTGGGTGAGATAGGGGAGAAATGTCTACTGAGGGTACTCATAGCAGTATGGAGAGAAGGGTGTATCCCAGATGACTGGAGAATAAGCATACTAGTGTCAGTGTACAAGAACAAAGGTGACATCCACAACTGTAGGCAGTACAGACGTATCAGACTCCTATCACACTGCACGAAAATTCTGGAGATGGTGATTGATAAACAAATGCAAAAAGTAGTAGAAAGTAAGATGGGAAATGAGCTGTTTGGATTCAGATCAGCATGCAGCACAACCAGCTCGATGTCTACAGTGAGACAGATAGTGGAGAAGAAGCTAGAGATGATGAAAGAGTACAACTAGCATACTTAGACTTAGGGAAAGCATATGACAAGTCCAAACAATGCTGTTTGGGCAGCCCTGCAGTGGTTTAAAGTCCCAGACCAATGGTAGAATTAGAGCAGGCTATGTCTAAGGACTCAGTTTCTCAAATAAAAATAGTATTTGGTCTCACAGAGGGGTCCCCAGTGGGAATGCGTGTGCATCAGGGTTCAGCTTTGAGACTACTGCTGTTCACACTGGTGACGGACTACATTAGCAAACAAGTCATAGGGGACAAATCAACAGTGTGGCTGTATGCAGATGATGTGGCATTACAGGCAGACTCTGTGCAAGAACTTCAGCAAAGGATATGGGAATTGAAGGAATACAAAACTGAAGACACCATTTCAAGGCCCCATAAACCCTGAGAACACTGCTGCCTATGCAGAACTAATCACAGAAACCCTATACAAGCATTTTAATAGTTGCATAGAGGCAGCTGCACCCACCAGGAAAAAGTACAGAACCATCTCAAAAAACAAGCCACCCTGGTGGAATCACAAAATCAATAGGCTGTATAACAGGAGGAAGAAAATCATGGCAAAAATTAGGTGCAGCACCCAGCAGGATAAAAACACTCTCATCAAACTAAACAAACAACTCAGAGGACAAATAAAGTCTACCAAAGCCAAATTTGAGGTAAGTTTGGCCTCCCAGGCCAAGGACAACCACAAAGCATTCTTTAGCTATATTTACAGCCTCAAAGGCAATACACAATTGTGTGCAGAGCTCATTGTAAATGGAACCACCTACACTGAGCCAGAAGACATAGCAAACCTCCTGGCTGATAAATTCAGCTCCAGCTTTACCCCTCTCTCCCCCTCAACCTTCCCTCAGGAAATATCATCAAATATAACTCCCCCTGCTATCACTAGGGAACAGGTCTTTAATGCCCTCTCTAAGACCAGGACCACTGCATCAGTGGGCCCAGACAATATCCCAGGATGCCTTCTAAATAGCATGAAACATGACCTATCAGGGCCTCTGGAATTACTATTTAACTGTAGCCTCCAAACAGGTTTCATGCCTCATGAATAGCGAAAGGCAACAGTCATCCCTCTGCACAAAGGTGGGCCATCTACATACCCTGGAAACTACAGACCCATAAGTCTCACTAGTCTTATATGTAAAGCCATGGAAAGAATTATCATGGAGATGATCAACAGAGATATAGTAAACCTCCAGGCACTGGACCCAACCCAGTTTGGTTTCGTCAAGGGCAGATCATGCCTACTCAACCTGATGGACTTCTCTGAGAAGGTCACCAAAGCAATGGATGATGGCAAAATTGTTCACACTGCCTACCTTGACCTGGCCAAGGCATTTGACACAATACTCCACTTGGCATTGTTGACAAACCCAAGAGGTTATGTACAAACCCGTATGTCACCCAGTGGATAGACAAATGACTCATAGACAGGACCCAGGAAGTTAAAATTGGGGAGTCCACCTCTACAAAGAGGCCAGTCACAAATGGAGTCCCTCAGGGATCAGTCCTTGGACGGCTCTTTTTTGGCATTTACTTCTCAGAGGTCAAGGTCAACATCAGTGGTCTCTGGCTGATTAAATCTGAAGATGATTGCAAATTAGGAGCTGTCATTAAATCTCACACTGACACAAATCTTCTCCAGGAGGGATTGACACAGACAAACAACTGGTGTTAGAGCCATGGACTGAAACTAAATGACAAGAAATGCATAATAGTATCCTTTGGGAAGTCATCCATCCCTAGTAACTATCATATTGACAACACACCCCTTAGGGTTGACCCAGTAGTCGGGGACTTAGGAACACACATAGATAGTAATCTAGCCTTTGACCATCATGTGTCTACAGTGGTGAAGAAATCATTCTATATTGCACAGCTTATAAACAAAGTTATGGCATCTAAGTACAAGGAAGTCATTGTTCCACTGTATTTGGCATTCATCAGACCTGTCATTGAGTACTTTGGTATGTACCTAACCAGGCATATCCAACAATTGGAATGTCCACAGAGGTTCATCTCTAAAAGAATACAGGGAGTAAGTAAAATGCCCTATGCAGAGCGCCTCAAGCAGCTATCCCTGTATTCTGTCTCCTACAGGCTTTTGAAGGGAGATCTATGCCTGGCATACAGGGCATTGTCAGACCCCACTTTGATGAACCTCCTGCATAGGCACAAAAAAACAGCACCAGAATTACCCATTCTAAAAACTTAAACCTTGCCTGTGATATAAATAGGTCCTGTTGGAGAGAGAGGTATGTATCCCAGAGATTACTGCATCTATGAAACAGGCTCCCCATCCATGTGAAGCAGAGTTCCTCCGTAACTCAGTTCAAGTGCAACTTGCATAATTGGATAGGAAACCGGAAATTCATCCCTGGTTTGGCACCTATCTCTCTAATGGACCCAGGTAACCCATAAATGGTTCATCTCCTAAACCCCTGCTTACACTTATCAAGTGTATCAGAACTTGTCAGAGATTTGGGATGCATGGCTAGGTTTAAAAAGGCCCTTGTGGTCATTAGCTTAGTAAACACCTATGAACCCATAGAATGAAAATGAGTACAGATAAGAAAGTTGTAATGTCAGCAAATTGGTGAAATCAGAAGATGAGATATGTAAGATGTAAGGGAAAATAGTGGAACAGGTTAACAACTTCAAGTATCTGGGAGGGGTGGTTGAGAAAAAGGGAAATCTGAATGAGGAGGTCAGAGCTAGAAGAAGAGGGGGCTACAGCCAACTGGCATAGAGTCAGGGGTAGTGTATGACAGAAGAATGTCAAAGAAGTTGAAGAGTAAGGCATATAAAACAGTGATAAAACCAGTACTGCTGTATGGTATAGAAACCTGGGCATTAAAGCTGAACAGTTGAAAAAGCTTGAGGTGATGGAGATGAATCAACTGAGACAGGTGGTAGGACGCACACTGTGGGAAATCTGAAGAAATTATGAGATCAGAGCAGAAACCAAATTAGCTTCAGTAACTGTAAGTAAGAGAAGGTAAAAGTGAACAGGTTTTGGTGGTTCAGACACGTGCAGAAAAGTAGAAAATGAAGATGAAGAAAATTTTGGACAGACAAGAAGAAGGAAAGAGAAAACCAGAACAACAGGACACCAGCAAACAGATGGATGGATGGATTGTATGACAGAAGACTTGTGACACTCAGGTATGACTGTCAAAAAAGGTAGAAGAGTGGCACTGAATCGAGAGAAATGGAGACAGTTGACACAACACCCTGACCTCATGTAGAAAATGGGAAAGAGGAGGTAATGATGATGATGTTGACGTAAACTTAACTACTTACTTAATACATGTATGTACCAGGAAAAGTACCACATTTCACACAAAGTGTGAACACATTGAACAGAAATAGAAAAACACATGTAAAATCATGACAACTTTGAAACTGTGAAGCCTGTAATTGTGAATGTCCACAGCTGTGAGCATTATAAAACAACAGTTCATGCTGGTGGGCGCTTCTTGTCTTCCTCTCTCTGATTCTAAATAAACAAACTCCAGGGTCACTGAACCTCAGGGAAAGAGACAAACTGCAGAATGCTTTTCCATTTGCATGAATTCATACTATTGGTCTTAGTAGTTTTGACTGGCACTTCAGAATGTCTGCTTCATACTTTAAAGCATACCTGTTATAATCAGAAAATGCCAACAATTCACAGTTAAGTCATATATTGTGAATCATATTTAAATCCATAGTAATAATCGAATCAATTAAAAAAGTAATATATCAGCATCTTTTTATCTTATATGAGTTTGTATTTTTAGTACATTATGCTTCTTAGACCTTGCAGATTGTAACACTTAAAAGAAGTATCCTCAACAAATAGTACTTCCAAGCCTAATCCTACTAACCTCCTTTCTAAGCTTCCAGTCTTACCTCTCAGACACACGCTGGGGCATTCATCAAAGTGAAAGAGAGAAAAAGATTTCCATAGCACTGGGGACATAAGCCCCTATACAGGTAGGAGGTTGGATCATTCTCACCCAACCAAACCTGCTCTTGTTTGTTTGTTTCTTCAAAAGAACAGGAAGTATTATGATGTATGGGGTATATGATTCCTTACATTTCCATTGCTTGTTGTCCTTATCATTAAAGGACTGGCAGAATATTCCGCCCTCCCCATGGACTGTTCTGTATACGAAGAATGTTCAGTCCCCGAGTTTGCCAAATGGTGAGGCAAGCTCTTCAAATATCCAAGCAGACCTGAACTTTTTCTGTACATAAAATATTGACTTTCATGTATTGTTTCCATGATGGGATCAGTGAGAATGCAAAATAGTTAACAGTCAAGTGATCTCAATCATAAAAACAAATGTTGTTCAAGAATAATGTATAGAGCCACATTTTAATTATTTTTTTTTGTGGGCTGTTGGATATTTTTTTCTGAAGAAATTCCCCTTCTTATTTCAATGCTTTTATTCATTGTTAAGCCCATTTGGCATTTGTCCCTTTTCATGGGTGGCCCAGCGCAGTACTTTTTAGTGAGCTGACTAGCTCAAAGTTGCATTCTATATAAAAGAAAGTAGAAGGAATCAAACCCTGTAATCTTGACTGCAGGAAGCAGTGTGTTAACAGTTCATATCTTAATCCTGTCTGCTATATTAATTAAGTTTTGCTGTTTTGATGTATAGGGAAAAATATGCACTTTTTACATGGGATGCTCAATATAATTTGTTGTTATCTAAAGCAGTTTGTGGAGAACCATTTTAAATGTCAGGATCCACTTCAGCAAGTCCAATAATATGGAAACTGTACAGATGAAACAAATGGGTTTACATATACAAGTCTGAGATGGCCATTTCAAAAAATGTTCCTTTTTCTGAGAGGTATAGTGATCTCAGAGCTGGTACACACACACACACACACACACACACACACACACACATATATATATATATATATATATATATATATATATATATATATATATATATATGAGGCCCCATAAAAAGGTAAAGGAGAAGAGAATGGTCAATATGCACTCTTTTCCTGCATTTTTGGCCTTTTTTTCATGTTTTGGCACTCAGCATTAAGAGTGCCAACATTTTAATAGACACCCAAGTGTTTCCATTCATGACTTCAAACAGGGGCTTTTGTGATACACTGCAGTAGCACCAGTGCCATGGACATCACAACAGAGTGCACTTGACTGCATTGCACTGAACCAGCTTATCCCCATTTCATTTTAAATATTTTTCTCACACATCCCTCCAGTTATCTGTTACCTACTGAAAAATGCAAATTTTTCACCTCACTTTTTAAGATTTATTCTATCTGCCTGACACTTAACTTTGTGAGTGACTGTCATGGAAAGTGATGTCCTGCAGCCTAAATATGTTAATGAGTTATTGTCATTGCAGAGGAATAAATGATGTAACATGTACAACATGCTTTCTAACTCCCTTAGGCTCAGAAAAGACTAGAAGCATTTACAAGAATCCTATTCCTAAGAAAGAGGAAAAAAATAACGTTAAGACAATACAGAGTAGTAACGTGTGCTGCTTCTGTCTGGCACTGGCAGTCATACCTGTTAACTGTCCCTGATTCTTGCTCACAATTTTGTTCTGTACCTTCCACAAGTACTGATTTTTGGAAGAAAATATGTTAGATTATATGCAATACACCGTGGCAATCATTAAAGTTACAGATTACTTATACTTCGAAAAATGCATGTTAATTTAGATTATTATTTTGTCAGTTTTCAAAGTGAATGGATGTCCTTGATTGGAACTTTTGCTTCTGATTATTTCTGGATTTGTCTCTGATTTAGAGAAAAAAAATGGACTGACACAGTTTTATGCTGTTTGTCTGTTCCATTTTCAGCACACTGTTTGACTGTTAACATCTTTCTATTTGCAGTATCTTGACCCTTTCTCCATTATTACATTATGCACATTATCCAGAAATATCTGTCTTCTTATAAGAGATAAATTAGCCTCCTACCTCTCAATTTCCAAATTTTCACAGAATGTCCAGATTTTTGCCTCCTGTCGTTGGTTTGTTCCTCATAAAATCTGTGTTTTTCTATCAAATCATTGGTATGATCTGAGGACTGAATTCACTAGATAATGACATACATTTGAGTTTCAGATTTTAAATCCTTCAGAAAATGTATGTTAATACAAACTCTGTACTCTAGCAACTTTCTAAGTTTCTAAGAGCATTATTTAAAATATGTCCCTATTTTTGGGACTTTGACCCCCCCCCCCCATTTTGTCAGGCTTTGTCCAGATTTCTTCCATTAACACATTGAGATGTATGGTTAGCCTCATGTACAACAATTAATTCTTCAGTGATGAACACGCAAGGGGGGGGGGGTCTAAGAAAGTGTTGCAATAAGCCATGAGTATGGTAGACTAAGATGAGTACAAGACAATGAGTATACCATGCTATATATATATATATATATATATATATATATATATATATATATATATATACATGTGTCTGATCTAATAAAGCAAAAAAATGTATTTAAAAAATTAACTCACTGCTTAGGAAACTTGAGTAGTGCATCATCTAACAAAGGGGAGGAGAAAAAACATAATTACATACATGACTAGTAACCAGTTGACTACAAATAAAGGAGAATTATTAAGGATTAAACTTTTTTTAGTCCTTTTGGTTATTATTATTAAGCAGTTTTTTTTTGTTTGTTTTTTTTTAATAATTGAAGTGAATATGGGTAAAATGTCTTAACATTGAAAATTTAGTATTGTTTGCATTTAGACAGTAACAGCCAAGACTGGTATGATTGTATGTCTGTTTAGAGCTGAAATAACCACTAAATACAAATTAGAATTAATCTTCTCAAGGAGTATCACTGATCTGGTATTGTTAACTAATATAAAAATACCTAGTGACAGGTTAGGGTACAGAATACAAGGATTAGCAGTGACTTTCCTTGGACACAAATGGACAACAAACATAAAGAACAGGGTTTCATCTCCATCATAACATTAATACCGTCTGCACATGACACAGTGCACTGTGACACAAACCTTCATAACATGGGTTAGAGGTCATAGAACATCTACAGCTGTTTAGCACTAAAGTAGTATTGCAAAAATCTTACCTGCCAGCGAGCATATTTAGAAATTTGTTTTCTTTAAACCTGCAGTGGTCAACAAAGTTCCTGCAAATAAAGGCATCTAAGAAACTTAGTTGTCAAATTACAGTGTCAGCCTGAATTCCCGTACTTTGTTTAGGATGCACTAATGCACTATAACTGGTCTGTTACAAGACATTCCAGATTCCTTTTTGCACAACAGCATTGGAAATCTCCTCCCTCTCCCCTTCCCCCACTGCAGATTCTTCTTTTTGCTTGTCCCCAGTTCCTCCTCCCTGCTATTTGAAGAACCTGGAATGTTTGAAGAAGTGAATAAGAGTCTGCCTGTGCCCTGGATAAGAATCCAGAAGAATTCAGCTTAAATTAAGCTCTATCCCTTTAAACCAAGTGTGTGTGTGTGTGTGTGTGTGTGTGTGTGTGTGTGTGTGTGTGTGTGTGTGTGTGTGTGTGTGTGTGTGTGTGTGTGTGTGTAGTGTGTGTGTGTGTGTGTGTGTGTGTGTGTGTGTGTGTGTGTGTGTGTGTGTGTGTGTGTGTTCATATTGTTTGCTGCCCAGAAAATAAAAATCGATTAGCAAGATAAGTGTACATACACCTTCCCAGTATTAGCAGTTCAGCAGAACTTTATATAAAACATATGATGTACACAAACAAAAGGAAATATAATGTTGCACCAAAAGTTGAAGATGCAAATGCCATAGACTAGATGTGGTATCTCTGAGACTTTATATCCACTGTATTTGTATGACCAAAGATTGTTGCTTACTTATTCCTGCATATATTAATCCAAAATACTCAAATTACATGCCCACTTCTGTGCCATGTGCAGGATTACAGACCACTACAGTAAAATACACAAGGTTACAAGCATTCTATCCACAGAAGGTCTTTGTCAACTGTGGGTTCACATCTTTCCTAAAGATACCACACCAGCATAAGTTTGTGTTCTTATAGTTTTCCTTTATGTGGCAGAGTGGATGGTATTGTCACTTCCAAGCCTGATCCAGCCTAATGTTCAGCTCTTCCTCTTCTTCCACACTAGCTTCATCCAGTTTTTCTCTCCTCACAATGTGCAAGATCCTAAGTCTCGGCTAACTCCTCCCATGTTTCTATATCATATCCTTAAGCTACTGCTCAGTCTGTAATGCCTCTATTCTTCTTAACGCTCTCACTATCTTTCTGCATCACTAACTCTTCAGCTATTATTTTCCATGTACTATAACAGCTGATGTCATACATTGTACTACCTAAATACTATTTTCATACAATTTATCTACTCATATTCTATGTATATGTTGTTAGAATGACTAAAATTGTCTATAAAGATATAACTCTATAGAATCGTCTAGGTGTGTAGTATATCTTGTAACCTAGTTTACATTCATTCATCTTATTTTTGTATAGTATTCCTCATGTCGCTTGTATTATTTCCTTAACAATTTTCCCAAAATTGTAAAATTGTATATATTAATATCTGTGTATGAATTTTGTGTATCCATCCTAAACATGAAGCTTTCTTCCCCGGGCCTCCGCTAAAAAAGGACTTGTGTCCAGTCAGATTTTCCCGGTTACCAAATGTGAAATAAAATAAATAAATTACTTATGGACTATACTGTATTTGTATTGTACTGTATGTAGAGCTTTTCTCCTGGGGCCTCCGCTGCAAACGGGCTCTGTAAACCCATTCGGACCACCCTGGTAAACAAATATCAAGTAAATAAATAACTTCAAAGCAAAAGATTCTCTGGTTCACTTCTTAGCTAGGGTGCCCTCTATGTACAGTATGCGTGTCATCCCTGTGTTTTTGGGTTCTTCCCAGTTAACAAGAACATACATTTTTTGAACTGGTGAATAGAAATTGTTTGTAGGTGTGCATGCCTGGTGTGTTTATGATATGCAATATGCATACCTCTCAAGAAATCTGGATAAAACCAATAATAGTAAGGGGCACTGTGTCAAAATCAGAGAATAAGCTAAAGGCTTCTGTAATATAGATGCATTAGTATCAGTATTAGAAAATTTCCAAGGGTCATAGTATAGAAACACAGAAGATAGTGGAAATTAAAATGTTCACTGCACTTCTAAATTGGCATACATATTACAGTATTACAGTACAATTGCTTTCTGGAGAGTTGCCTTTTCCTTTCTGTCTTCCTTCCAGGAAGCATATTTTTACTACTTTCTTCTGAACTCTTGAATTCTTGCATACTTTCTTTGCCCAAACTTTCCCCTCCCCAGCTGGCAGTATATTTCAAACAGCTGCGCTCTTACTCTATAAGGAATATTTTCTCACATTGCTGATGTGATCTAGATAACTGGATAGGTATTGAAAATTCATCCTGGGCTTTACTTGTTAAGCCCTCTTAGAGAAGGGGTATGGCTTAAGGGCTGCTACTGGCAAGGCATAGTGGTCACAAGACTTAGTAGCCTTGAAATTTAAATGAATCCTCTGTCTATACTTTTGTAGCAGCATATGCTGTTCCCAGGCCAAGCACTGTTTACTCTAAAGGATGCTGTATTTGTGCACCTTTCTTGTATACCTTTGCAAATTAATGCATTTCACATACCAATCATCTAACCTTTCCTCTGCTTCGCACACACACACACGTGTGTGTGTGTGTGTGTGTGTGTGTGTGTGTGTGTGTGTGTGTGTGTGTGTGTGTGTGTGTGTGTGTGTGTGTGTATAGACACACATACACAGATTTTTTGATGACTCCTTCTGTCACATCAGAGCAGTTTATGGACTATTTTTATTATTTTACTATTAACTACATAATTTTGCCTATGGCTGTCTATAGGTAATTGAGAAATACCATTTTAAGGCATCATTTAAACAATTCATTTGGGACAAAGTGAGAAAGAATTGCTAATTATAGTACACATACAAAGGGAAATTATACAGAATGAAATGATGCAGTACCCAGACACAGTGATTCAATTTACTGTTACCTACTATTTTATATGCATCACTGTACCTGCATCTTAGAATCTTGGGTCCTTCAGGATTCTTCCATTGACTTTCTGTCCTGCCTTACTCTAGTCATGGATAGCCTTTATTGAGGTATCACAGACATGTCCTTCGGTTAGGTAAGCTGTATGCTATCATTGAGGGAAAAGCCTTGTGATTACTCAGGCTTAGGACTAGAGACAGAACCTGCTTCAGTAGAAGGAAGGCAAGTTGCATTGCTAACACTCTTTCATGCAATGTTTGATCAGCATCCATGTCACTGGTAAGCAGAAACTACAGTATGTTTAAACATGCACCATACCAGAGTGCTTTCACATGCTGGACAAAGGATCTGTCACACACCATCCTCATTCAGTAGTGCTGTTCATACAATAATAGGAATTTACTAGGCTGTTAGCTGTGAGGTCATTACAAGCCTAGCCAAGAATTTAGCCCATGTTCCAACAAGTCAGCACCCTATGCCACTGTCCAGCAGAGGCGCAGGTGGAATCCCAGGGGTGTATTTTCTGTTCCGCATCCAGTTATCCAGGTTGCACTTAAAAAGGTTTAATGAGGTACTATGCTTTACATGAAGAGGGAGTCTATTCCACAAAAGGGGAGTCTCTAGGATACAAATCTGTCCCGCCAACATGTCCTATTGATGTTACAGACCAGGTTGAGATCAACACTTGTGGGTTACTCGAGTGGAGCTTGACTTGCAGATATGTAGCAGTCCCTTCATGGTGGGGTCTGAATTGCTTTGTATGCCAGACAGAGGTCACCTTTGAAGAGTCTGTAGGAGACTGAGTAGAGGGATAGGGCTTTTAGCCTATCTGTGTAGGGTAGATGTTTTAGGCCCTGGATTCTCCGGGTGATGAACCTCTGTGGTCTCTCCAGCTGCTGCATGTGCTTTGTGAGGTACATGCCAAAAAGGGGCACTGTACTCAATAATGGGTTTTATAAGGGAACAAGGGATGTTATAACCACCTGTCCCTGGATGAGATATCCTTACTAATGAGGTGGGCCATGTAGACAGCTTTCCATACAACAGAGGCAATATGGTGGTCAAAAGTAAGTTTGCTATCAACCTGGATGCCCAAGTCCCTCATGACTGATTTCATGCTTAGTACCTTATTATCAGTGTGATAATCTATGGGGACATCACTCTCTCCAAAAGAGATGATGATGCACTTTTTGGCATTCAATTTAAGGCCATGTTTCTGGCACCAGTCACTTGTTTGGGTGAGACCCTCTTGTAGGATGTCCACATCACTAGGAGAATTGATGACAGCACTCAGCTTGCAGTTATCTCCAAACTTCATCAGCCATAACCCACTAGATTTGTCCTCCACCTCTGAGAAGTATATCTCAAATAGCAGAGTCCCCAAGACCGATCCTTGAGGACACCGCTTGCTATGGGTCTATTACTTGAGGTGGTTTCCCCTATTTTGACTAGGTGGGCTCGGTCAGTGAGCCAGTTTGCTATCCATCTAGTAACATAGGGATTGATGCCTAGTTGAGAGAGTTTATCTATTATACCTGAGTGGGGAATAGTATCGAAGGCTTTAGCCAGGTCAAGGTAGATGGTGTGCACCATCTTCCCCTCGTTTTTGGCAACTGTCTCAAAGAAGTCATACAAATTTAACAGACATGACCTCCCTTTGACAAAACCAAACTGTGTGGGATCAAGTGTCTGGAGGTTGCCAATGTCCTTGTTAATGAGGTCCATGATAATCCGCTCCATGGCCTTGTAGATTAGGCTAGTTAGGCTGATGGGTCTATAATTTCCTGGATCAGTGGATGCTCCATCTTTGTGCAAAGGGATGACAGTAGTTGTTCTCCACTTGGCTGGGACCAAGCTGGTACTCAGGCTTTGGTTGAATAGGGTGCCTAATGGTGCTGCAAGTTTCTGTCTGAGTTCATGTGGGATGCATCCTGGGATGTTATCGGGTCACCCTGAGGCTGTATTTTTTGCCTTTGAGAGGGCAATGATGACTTGCTTCCTAGATAAGGGGTACTGGGGTCGTCCTGTTTTACTGAAGGGGGACAGAGGAGTGAAGTTTTCACTGAAGCTGTCTGCCAGCAGGTTGGCTGTATCTACAGTGCTTGTATATGTAGTGAGCTTGACTACCAGTTCTGAGCAGATCTGGGTGTTTCCCTTGAGATTGCAGACATGTGAAGAAGGCCTTATAATTGTCTTTCGTAGATGTGGCCAGTTTGGACTCGAAGTTTGCTTTGGAGGATTTCACCAGTGCTCTTATTTGCTTGCTCAGGCTAAAGAGACATTGGATCCAATTAGACACCTGTTCCTTCTTGGTCCTGGACAGCATTTTTTTCCTTTTATTACAGAGTTTATTTATTGTAGATAACCACCAGGTAGGTTTACCCTTCCTTGAGGAGGAGGATGTTCTTGTAAGATTACAACATACTCCGCCAAACATCCAATCCATCTGGTAACCATATGAACTGATGCTTTGTACCTCAGGCTGCTACTTTGCCACTGAAAACAACCAGCCCTTTTGACAACTAGAAGTCACCAGTATGGTGACTAGACATACCTGAGCTAGTGAGCTGGCTCTATGATCTTCTCTTTCTATATACACCACCAGTTTGCTTCCCATGCTACAGACTTGATTCCAACTCAAAGAATAATTAATTTTGTGTTGTTTAATGCTCTTATGCTTCACAACAGTTTAAAATTTAATGAATGGTCTTAAGGAGGCAGTTTTCTGCATTATGGTGGCCTTTTGATTACATGTTGGTCACAGTATTCAGTGCTGCTCTGTTTATTCACTGGAATCTGTAAAGCACCCTTAAGAAACATGAAAACAACCTTGATAGACTTCCTCACTTGAAGAGATTCATGTTATCCAGCACTTCTGTTTAATAACTTATTCACCATGTTATTTTTTTATCAGATTCACTTTTTTGTTTATATATTACCACTTGCTGGACAGGCAGAGTCCTCTGTGTCCTACTTTCAGATTCCAAAGGTGCTTCATTTTTATTAAGTTAAAACTGTGTTTCACTTCAAAGATAATGTGATGAGTGTACATGAATAAACTGTCATGAAATACCATGCAGTGCAGAAATTAAGAAACCAATAATTTAGCACCTTATTGGAAATATTTGCTGTATTCATGAGAGAAAAATAAAGAGAATTTTCCACAAATTTGAATATTGTACACTGTATTCAGCAAAGATAAAGACCACCCATTCTTTGTTTGTGGGTTGTCGCCTTTCTTTGATTGAGACAGTGTTTATCATGACTTCCAAGATGGCTTTTCATTGAGTAACATCTTAATTGTAGCTCTCCTAGTGTGAAAACAAAAACACAGATGAGACAGGCAGTAAACTCATATTTTTGGGTAAATTTCAGTAACTGGCTGGTAAGTGCACTGCCTGGATGCCAGCAAAAAAGAGATTCAGAGAACTTGAAAGAAAATCAATCACAAAAGTTGACTAAAAACAACACTGACTTGCAAGAATTCAGCAGCTGTTCAGCAAAAAAGCAGTACAAACTCCAGCTTTAGTGCAAGACATGACTTCCAGTAACCTAGAGGAAATAATTAGTCAAATGTACTCAGAGCTGATTAAAATAAATGAAACACTGACAGAGTATATCAATTCAAATAACAAAAGGCTAGAAAAAATGAAAGCAGCTTTAAACAGATATTCAGATGAGGTGATAAAACTGCAAAACTCAGAGGTTGAAATGAAGAAAAGGTTGGCTGAATAATGAGACAGCTCAAAGAGAGATGTTTAAAAAAATAGAATTAGAGGACAGAGCACGTAGGGAAAAACTGAGATTTTCTGCTGTACCAGAGGAGCTGGAAGGAGCAGACTGTATTAATTTTATAAAAGCAGGAGCTGTTAAATGAAAGCACACACCGTGTGTATGCTCCAAACCTGGCCATGAGAAGGCAGCCTTGACCTTTAATAGTAAAGGTGCAAAATGAGTTGATTCTGACAAAACTGTGGTAGAAGGACAAAGTATTAAAAGTGGGAGACAGAGTATTTGTGGAAAATGATTACTCACTGTACACCAGGCAGAAGAGAAGGAAATGTATTCTGCTAATCGAGGAATGTCAAGAAGCAAGCATGAAATTCAAACTGCTGTACCCAGCTATCTTCAGAATATTATTTATTTATTTGCATTTGTTTAGTGGGATGGTCCACTGGGCCAAAAAGTGCCCATTTTCAGTGGAAGCCCAGGGAGAAAAGCTCCAAATACAAAAGAAATTTAAATACAATCACATTTTCTACATACATACAGAGATAACTTAAAAGGACAGGCATGCAATCTTATCATAAATTTCTAGCTAGAATAACAAAGGCAGTGTACATTCTATATAAAATATATAAATTACAATATTCTTTACTGGAGGGAGAAAATAATTTTTGATGCAGAACATGCTAAGGAGGAAATACAAAAGTTTGACCAAGACAAAGTGAGCTGTAAAAGAGAAGGAAATTCTGCTTCATGTTCTTCTGGTAATAAATACCACAGAGAGATTGTGCCAATGAAACATTTTCCAGTTTCAACAGAAAAAGCTTGTGAGACTAATAAAAGCGCAAGAGTTGACTAAAAGAACTAAGAGCACTTTGGGAATAAAGCAGAGACTGGATTTGGGAGAGGGACATAAACAGGAATAAAACCAGCAACTCAGAAATTGACAAACAAATGTGGAATTACAAAGCATTACTTATATTTGTGAAACAAGACAGAACATGAAAACCTGGAAATATTGGACTTTTTTGTCTTTGTTAAACATGTAGGGACTCTAAAGCTTATGCTCTACTCCGTGGCATTAATGTTTGGAAGAACACGTAGGAGAGGGGAAGAGGAGAGAGTTAACTGTAAGTAAAAAACATTCTTAACAGTAGTATTTTTATAGTATATGGTATAATCTGCATGCTATAAAGTAAAGTTTTCTCAGTTATTCTGAAGTGTAATGGGGTTACTAAAGTACACAGGTGCTCCTGTTTTCCCCCCTTCTTTTCTCTTTCTCCTTGCTCAGTTTTAAGAAGTGTAGGTACTACAATGTAAAATGAGAAGAAAATTCTGGTGAAAAGAGCATAATGCAAGAAAAAATATATGTTTTTCTCATTCTTGCATAGGGGAATGACTGGATTAAGGCCCTTGGCTTGATGTAGTAACAAGTTTTAAGAGAAAGCAAATAAATAAAAAAGAACATTTAATATAATAAAGCACTCCTCTAGGGAATAAATACTTGTAGAAGTAATTGTGTATCTACTTTTCATGTCTCATTTGAGCCAGTCTGATAAAGAGCAATAAAAACAGCATACTTCTTTCTTTCAATGGCTAGAAGATAATGTTTTCTGAAAGTATTCAAGTGTTTTCTCAGTTTGGGACAACAATAAAGATAAGACAAAACCAAACAGCACTTAGTCGATGCACAGGCTATTCCATGTATCTTAGCATGGATAACCTTCCTTTTAGGTTAACCCAAGTTTGTGAGTGTGGTTGTCAGTTTGGGGCATTTGCTTCTATTAGGAGGGTAAAACTTCAGTATTTGAAGATATACATAGTTTTTGTGTGTATACTAAGTTAATAGGCTTTAGGGATATATTAGGGCGTATTTTTTGTTTTGTTTTGTTTTTTGGCAGCTTTCTATAAAACAAAAAGGTTTATAAGATGTGACATAGGCTCAAATGGATATGACAAGAAACAACTCTATAAAAGATCAAGCTGCTAAATAGTGTATGCATGTAGCACAAAAACTGGAACTAGATACTTAACAAAAAAGCTGTTGTATATAAAAGATGGGAATAATAACTTTTTAACATAATGATGTTTTCTATATTATCTTTAAATTTTAATGGTTTCACAGATATATATACAAAAAAGGAGTAGTAGTGAACAATATTAAAAATGTGGAGTGCAAATAGCTGTGCTATAGAAGACACATCTGGAAAGAACTAAACATGTGAATTTAATAAAGGTTTTCAGGTGGGTTATTTAGTGAAATACGAGGGACAGTGGAAAATAGGAATACTTTTATTAATTGCAAAAGGAGCTCCAATAGTGATAGAAGACGATAAAAATTTAATAATGGTGGATTTTTAATACTAAGGGGCTATTAGCAAGGGATGAGAATTACACTGACATGTATTTATATTCCATCTAAAACTGCTATAATGGAGCATAAGAAAATTCTGGGAGAAATCCATTTTCAGCAGGGAATATTACTTATAGGTGGGGAATGGAATTTATTTTGTAGCAGTGAAGATGTGCCTGGGGGCCCAGAAGGGAAATATAAAAAAGGAGGGCAGATTTTTGAAGGCATTTATGCAAGTATTTGACACTGAAGATGTTAATGCAGCAGTAGGAGTTTGGAGTGAATTTACATATTATTCCCCAAGATACAACAACAGGGCTAGGCTAGACAGACATTACATTTCACAGGAACATGTGCATTTAATTGAATGTTTTGATACACATCCAATAACTATTTCAGATCACATGTCAATAATAACTAAAATAAAAATAAGATGCTGGCACATTCCACCTATCTTTTGAAAAGAGAGGAATTAAGGAATGGGTAGTGGATATTATTCAGGAGTTATTAGGGAAATAGAAATGTCTTCTGTAAATAAAACTAGGGAGTGGGATAAAATTAAAGTAGAGTTTAAAAATAGAGCAGAAATAAAAGAAAGAGATAGATGGTTAATAAGTAAGAAATATTTAGAGGGACTGCTAAGTGTTAAAGTATTACAGAATAGGGGGAATATCACAGAAAAAGAAGAGGGGCAATTGCACAATGCTCAACAAAAAATAAGGGATTACTGTGACACAAGCTGAGAGAGATTGCTTTTAAACAACTGTTTTTTGATAACCCTAGAGCACAAAAACTTTTAGCATAATGACTCAGGCAACAGAAAGTAGAAAGGGTTATCCCCAAACTTAGGGAGCCTATAACAAGGATCCTGTAGATGTACTAGAAATATATTGGACATTTTATAAAAGTCTGTATAAAGCAAAGAAATATGGAAATCAAGAAAAGGTACAAATGGAAATGTTTATGGAAGAATTAAATATGCAAAAAGATAGAGGTATATGAGGCTCAATTACTAACAGGATAGGAGAAGATGAGATAAAATGGTGATATATAACCAATCCCCAGGAATAGATGGTATTCCTTTGGAGGTTTGGAAGTTAGAAGGGAAAAAAGTGATAAAGATCTGGAAGGTTTTGTTTAACAGTATTGTAAGAGGTGGAGCAGCACCAACATCATGGAAGAAAGTGGTGGTGGCTTTAATATCTAAAGAGGGTAAAGACCCATCAGTTTCAGCTTCATATAGGCCCATTTCAGTCTTAAACCATCATTATAAAGTGTTTGTCTATAATGGCTAAAAGAATGGCAAAGATTATGCCAAAATTGATATGTATTAATGTAGTTTTGTAGAGGACAGGCAACCATTTGACAACATTAACAGAACATTGGTGATCCAGATGGAAACAGTATGTAAGAAAATACCACTGCTGTTGGTGGATCTTGATGTAGTGAAAGCATTTGACAGAATAAGCTGGAAGTTTATGAGCAGGGTAATGCAGGCATTTGCATTCCCTGATAAGGATGAGGATATATGAGGATTGGAGGTGAAAATTAAAGTGGGTGGTTTCCTGTCTGATAATTTCTGTTTGAGCAGAGGAGCCAGGCAGATATGTCCTCTTTCCCCTTTGTTAATTGAATTATACTTAGAACCATTGGCAAAGAAAATAAGAGACTCAGAAATTCAAGGATATAATTGGCATGGTAGTCAAGAAAAGTTGTCTCAATTTGCAGATGATATTATTTTATACCTGATAAAAACAGAAAAAGGACATTTAAGTGTTGTGAAACATTTTGAAGCAGTTTCATATCTTTTCGGAATACAAAATTAATGAAGCTAAATCAAAAGCAATAGCTGTAAAATATGTACCCACACACAGATTAGTTCAGCAATATTCATATTTATGATGACATAATAAAATAAAGTACTTAGGAGTAGGGATTAAAAGGGATTCTGGTATGGCAGATAAGGATATGTGGGAAGAGACTAAACAAAAGGTAATACAAAAACTGAGAAATTGGAAGCTCTGTTATATGTATTTGGATAGCAAGACACAAGCAGTTGAAATGTTTTTAGTCCCTTTAGTTTTATACATAGGTCAGGCATATTTTTATCAACCAGAAGAGAAGTTGTGGATAGCAGTTAATAAATAGCTGAAGGATTTTATCTGGGAGGGGAAGACAGCAAGAGTCAAGTGCGATAAGCTGATTCTTCCAATTGAACAAGGCGGTTTAGGACTACCCAATTTGAAGGAGTATTTCAGAACTACACAGTTAAGCCTCCTGTACATAGCACAAGCAGAAACCTATAATTCAAAGTGTAAACAGATGATGATGAAACAGGGGGGGAAGCTCAAGAAATAAGAAGAGACTGGAATTTTGCATGCAGATCCTTAAGGAGAGTGACAATAACCATACAGAATATCATATTCATAAAGCAGAAAGTATTCTAAGAACTAATCTAACACGGGAATGGAGAAAGGAGATTCTTCTGATAGGATGACTGCAATTAGGGATATAGACAATAGGCAAGAGGGGTCTGAATTTATTGGAGGGAGCAAATAATTAGCAAAAGACAATAGAATGGTAAGAGACCAAGAATTTATTTGGACTGCAGGCTAGAGACTGCCTTTCCTATCAAGGACTGATATCAGAGTATAAGGAAAGAGAAAGAAATAGGGAGATCCTAAGTAAAATATCAGCACTGGTAGAGTTTTTAGCAGAATCTAGAACAGAAGCTGCTGTTAAAAAGGAATAATTAGTAGAGCATACAAAATATTGCATGATAACCATAAGAATCAATCAGAGGAGGTTAGAAAGGATTGGAAAGACATTGGATAAGCAATTCACAAAGAAACAATGAGGGATATATGTATGTCTCCCATATATGCAACATAGTCTAGAAGATTTAGGATCCTTGCTTGGAAGTGCTTAAATAGGTATTTTTATATTCCAAGTAGACTACAAAGAATATGTCCTCATGTAGACAGCGAATGTTGGAGGTGTGATGGAGAAGAAAGAGGTAATTGGGAACGTATTTTCTGGGAGTGTAATGAGTTTGGCAGACTTTAAAGATTCCTTGCAGACTGCTCTTTCAGAGATACTGGGTGAATAAATTAGTGTAACTAAGAGAATGATTTTTTGAGGTATGATACTGAATCTGAATTGCCTAGACATAGTAAGACCTTGCTGTGTCTAATTATGGTGGCTGCCAAAAAAGCAATTACTAGAAAATTGAAATCAAAATTTAAACCAGCTTTACTAGAAGCAATGAATATTGTAACAGAGGTAAAACAACTTGAACTGGGATCTTTAGAAAAGGGAAGGAGCAAATTACATAGGAAAATATGGAAATTGTGGGAACAATACATGCAAAGGAGGAATTAGGTTTAAAAGAAGACATGATTTGAATGAGCTATGTAATGTTTTGATTGACAATGACTGGATATATTATAATGATGGATAATATTTGCAACTCAAATTATGTCAGTATGGTTTGTTTTCTTTCATATAAATGTATGATTGCCTGTGTCATATGTGATAATTTAATAAAGATGTTCCTTGTTTAAAAAAAAAACATGCAGATCATCAATAACAGTGACTACACAACAGACATGGAGCATGCATCAATATTAGGGATACAGCAGAATAGGTAAATATGCGTGTGTAGAATCAGTGAGATATGGGGAGGCACACATGGGAACTACATGTCAGCATAGGGAAAGAAAATGTGAACAGGTCCAGAGAAAAACAGAGTGCGCTCAGGGAGAGGCATGTGCAGTACCATATTAAAATGCCATTAGTAGCACAAGCATGCATAAAGAGGCACACTTATGCATGCAGGAATGGCAATCAATGCTGGGTGACTAAGATAACATGCTGTCAGCCATGTAGATATGTGCTATATGTCAACTAGCAAGAAACACAAACATGAAAGCATGAAGTCACATATAGCATTACTGTCATCAATATCTTTACTAAGATATATCAATGACAAATAAGAAGTACATATCACAACTTGAAGCAAGTCACCTAAGTCAGACAAATGATCAGGAAAAAAACATGTGGCATCAGACATTATGAAAAAACACCTACAAATAGAATTGTAACAATGAGTCACTATCACAATGAAGCACTTCAACCCCCTCAGGATCAATGGACAGGCTACTGGAAGAGGCAGGTAGTGGACATGCTAAAAAAGAGATGACACATGTCCCATACATTCACAGAAATCAAACAAAGCTGTATAATACTGAATATTACTGAACTCTGTGGCAACTGTATAATTACAATGCTATGGTGAAATGGAATTACCAGGTTGTCGTAGCTGTGGGTGGTTCAGGGACCATATATAATCGAGATGTGCCATATAATTTGCATATCAAACTAATATGACAAATTAGGTCAACACAACTAGTAAAATCTACCTGACATCCCCTCTTGTGACTCCACCACTAGTGGTTAGGGTTGAAATGCCACTGTCATGTGAAAAGACAGACATACACAAATCATTATTAAGCACATACAAAGCATCTTGTAGCATTCCACCTGAGGTATAATACACAGCAAAGAAAGACACATGCCAGATAGGCAATGATGATAATGTGCAGATTGCAGGTATTCTATGCAGGTGAACAATGCCACAGTAGTCATGAAGGGCACAGATGTAATTGTCAATAGTGAAATGTAGCAATCATATAGACTACCTTCCCAGGTACATCCTCCCTGGTTGGGAAGTGCATCATCCATTGCATTGCAGATCCTGTATTATAACATGGCACATAAACAGCAACATGTGAGTAAACAACACAATCTTAACAGGAGGCAGTGGCACACAACAACTATGGATCACACTAACTGGATATGGAAACACATGACAAATGGCACACGTCAGGCAGATGTGCCTGTGTAGGGAACAAGGCAACACTAATATCCAAGATCACATATTAACCATATGAATGACCTTACCAGGTCTGTCTGTATGTATGGGTTCCTGGCCTAAGTCTTGCGTTAATGTATCTGTATGTTAAAATGGCACACAAACAATGACATATGAGAATCTTCTGGTTGTGACACAAGTATAATGTAATTGTAAGAAGCGTCTGGAACACCGCCCCTATAAACTTTTGAAAATAAAAGCATATGTTAATTGACTATTTCGTTCTCATTTACAGTACACAGCTATGCAATACAAACTGTGTCACGTATGCCACTCTTATGTACAGATAATCTGAATGAACATGAAAATAGAGATATGATTGAGTTCTCAGAATGTGTGTCCCAGACAGGTACGACCATAGCCCTAAGTAGCATCCTACCTTCGCCAAGAATGATACCTAAATACCAACAAAAAATAATTGACTTCAACAATTGGCTTAGTTTCTGGTGTCTTTCCAAGGGGATCCAATGTCTGTCTGCCTGGGATGACATGGTTGACTGGCCTCGATGCTTTGCCAGAGATGGCCTCCACCTGTCAACCCTGGGATTCTGGATCCTGGCCAAGGCTCTTGTCTCCCCCATTGTGCCTTTTTTAGGCTATGTCAAAAAGACAAGTCTTCCAAAATAAAAGATCTGTCAAAAAGCAAACTGAAGGTCATGCTGTTTAATGCTAGGAGCCTTAACCTAAAAATGCATTCACTGGAGCCTTTCCTTGCACTGGAAGATGCCAGTGCCTGTGTGGTCATGGAAACTTGGTTCAGGGCTCCCCTGCCTTACCAGGCTATACCTCATTCCACACATTCCAAACCCAAAATGAGGTCAGGAAGACTAAAGGTGGAGGGGTCTCTATCTTCATTAAGGACAGGTACACCTCCAGACTGGTTAGCATAACACACTGGAATTACTCCAGGTGAAACTGACAGTTGGCAAGACAACCATCCAAGTTATAGCTAGCTATAGACCCCCCCCCATGACTCAGGACACCCACTCCTCCTACCTGGACCTACTTGACTCTTTCAAGGTACCCCTTAACACCCTGATCCTCGGTAACTTCAAATATCCCACCATAGACTGGGTGAAATACTCCTGCAATAATGCACTCACCCAAAGATTCCTTGACTTCATCAGTTGTAACACACTAGACCAGCTCATCTCATCCCCCACAAGGGGAGATATCATTCTGGACTTGGTTCTCACCAACATGGGTGACTGCTGCACCACTCCCATAGTATGTTCATCCCTGGTGAGATCAGATCATCGGTCTGTCTCATTTGAAGTTTCTATCTCACCCACCCCAGCCATAAGCAGGCTACAAAACTTCTCAAAGGCTGACTACAACCTCCTAAGGGAGGGTATCAGTAGCTTCACACCACTGCCCCCCTCAGAGGGTGCAGACAACTATGCTGAACAGTATACCAATGCAGTATACAAGCACCTGTACAACTGCGTTGACTCAGCCATACCCAACAAAACTAAAACCTGTTCATCAAGGAAACACAAACCTGTCTGGTGGATATCTCCTATCAACAGGCTTTACAACAAAAGGAAGAAATTGTTGCCCAAGGGTAAAAAGGAACAAAATCCAAATTGGAAAAACTCCCTCCTCATCCTCAGCAAGCAAATTAGATCACCAGTTAAACCTCCAAAGCCAATTATGAATTAAAACTAGCCTCCAAAACAAAGGGAAACCACAAAGCCTCCTTCAGTTATGTCAGGTATCTCCTTGGCAAAGCCTAGGTTTGTTCTAAATTAGTTCTTAATGGTACCACCTACACTGATCCTGTTGACTTAGCCATCCTGCTAGCAGATAGGTTCAGCACAAACTTCACCTCCCTATATCCCCCCAAAGGCCCATTAGATATCCCCGATACTTGTCCTGCACCTCAAATCTCCACAGATCGTGTTAAATTCCCTATCCAAGGCAAAGAACACAGCTTCCATGGGACCTCATAGTATCCCAGGCTGTATTCTTCACCATTTCCAGCAAGAACTAGCTTTGCCATTGAGCTCCCTATTCAACCACAGCCTAAGTACAGGCTTTAATCCAGCAGAGTGGAGAACTGCCATTGTCATCCCCTTGCACAAAGGTGGTGATGCTACTGACCCTGGAAACTATCATCCCATTAGCTTATGATTTGTAAAGATATGGAGCGTATTATTATGGATCTCATAAACAAGGACATAGGCAATCTCCAAGCACTTCACCCCACCCAATTCAGATTCATCAGGGGCAGATCTTGCTTGTTGAACCTGGTTGACTTCTTTGAGACTGTCACCAAGGCCCTGAATGAGGGCAAAGTCAGTGCATACAGCTTACCTTGACTTGGCCAAGGCCTTTGACACAATCCCCCACTCAGGCATCATTGAAAAGCTAATACAACTTGGTGTAAATCCGTATCTCATCAGGTGGGTGGCCAACTGGCTTACCAATGGAACCCACAAGGTCAAAATAGGCACCTCCACCTCCGACAGCAGACCTGTCACTAGTGGTGTTCCCCAGGTGTAGAACAGTGTGCGCATGTGTGTGTGTGTGTGTGTGTGTGTGTGTGTGTGTGTAACTTTAAGAAGCATTTCCAGACGTAGGCTCATGCATATAAATAGTGAGCATGTCCAGGCAGCAGTGCCATTTTGACAGAACAGCAAGAGTGTTAACATGTAAGCATGTCCAGGCAGCAGTGCCATTTTGACAGAACAGCCAGTGTTAACATGTATGAGTGCAGCAGTCAGTCTGTTCATCAGTTTAAGTTTAAGTTAATAAGCCTCATTCCTGATATGTCTGTGTGTAATAAAGCTGCTTGAACCAAACTCACAACTGTTTGTCTGTTTTATCATGACCAGACAAACAACATGATGTCAGAACCAGGATTGAGAGTGCACCCAGGACTCAGTCCTGGAAGCCCTCCTGTTCAGTATATATTTCTCAGAGGTACAGGCAAGCACAGGAGAACTATAGCTGAACAAGTTCACAGACGACTGCAAACCGGGGGCCATAATTGACTCTCTGGCTGATACAGACATCCTCCAGAAGGGTCTCACTGAAAAGGATACCTGGTGTCAAAATCATGGCCTCAAGTTAAATGCCAAAAAGTGCATAGTCATCAGCTGGAAAGACCACAGAAGTACCTCACCAAGAGGATTACTGACCTCAAACAGATGCCCTATGCAGCCCGACTGAAGAAACTCCAGCTGTACTCAGTTGTATACCGCTTACTCAGAGGTGATCTCTGCCTGACATACAAGGCCACGTCCAACCCAGAATAGATGGACATGCTCCACCTAAAAAAAAAACAAAAAACAAATCCCTAAGAGCCACATGCTTTAGGGATCAAAACCTCACCACAATGATAAATAGGACATGCTGGAGGGATAGATTCCTGTCCCAGAGACTCCCCATGCTTTGGAACAGGATACCAATCTACATTAGGCACAGCCCCTCACTAACACTCTTCAAGAGGAACCTTGACGAGTGGATGGGAAACAGTAAATTTACCCCTGGGATGACTGCAGTGGCTCTGCTGGACTGAGGCACAGGAACTAATCTAAGGGGGTGGCAAATGCCAACACATTCTGGCTAGGCTTATAGATGCCCTCGGGCAGATAGCCTAGTACTTACCTATGAACCTGTAACTTCTTCAAGCCATGAGGTGCAGAGTTGATGGTGAAGGTATATTGAGCAGGTTGGGTGACAACAGTACTCAAACAATCCAAAAGGGCCAGAAACGAACTTAAGGTAACCAAAACTTGCACAAATTATTTAGTTTGCAAAGAAAATGAAAAGGAGCATTCGTAAGGCACAAAACGAATTATTAATCAAATGAGTAGCACAAAACATATTAATCAAACAAAAGGTACAAAATGCATTATTAATTAAACAAAATGTTCAAAACCACAATATTTGATAAAACTATCAGAAATATTATTATGGGGCTCAGAATTACCTGTGGTTTTCATAGCGTGCATGTTTAAAACAAAATGAGCACAAGAAAAGTATAATGAGAAGTTAAATGGGCATAACGAGTATAATAAAATGGCAAAATAAGCTTAAAGAACAAGGCAACTGCATGTTTTCAGTAAAAGACCGTGTTTTGGGCATAAACTACTGTTTTGCATTGACCGAAGCTATTCAAAGCATAACTAGAGTTGCGCGCAGTATCTCTGACTGCACTTTGCAAAATAACTGTACTTTGCACACAGCAAACTCTTTCAAATAATTTCACTGTAATAAAGCACACACTCTTAAGTACAGCAATTTCGAAAAGCTTCTTGTGATGTGTACATTTATTCACAGAATGCCGCCATTTCAAAGTGTTTCTTACACTGTACAGACTGAGTTATTTTGCATTTTGAAAGGTTCCTGTGCTGTGTACAGTTTATTTGCAAAGTGCATTCATTTTGAAGTGTTTCTTACTCTGAGCTTTTTCTGCTGTAAACAGTTTGTTTGCAAAGTACAGTCATTCCAAAGTATTTCTTACACTGATGAGTGATTTCGCAGAGTACAGTGATTTAAAGTGTTCTTGTGCTACGAAGACTTATTTGGCAAAGTGCAGTTATTTCAGAGAGTCTGTTGTGCTACAGGGCATAATTAGAAATTCTGGCATATATTTGTGTGTATGTTTGTACATAATTCCAAGCACCTTCACTACTTTGTGCTGATATGGCAGAGGCATTTCGCAGACCCAGTCCACTTGTGTTTGATCATAATATTGCAGAGAATTGGAGAGTATTTGAGCAGGAATATATTTTCATGCAAGCAGCTTTTTCTAACAAAGATGTACGTACAAGGGCATTAATTTTGCTTAACTTAGCTGGGTCAGATGTCATTGAAAGAGAGCATTCATTTGTGTATGCACCAGTAGTATATGCAGGAGAAGGGGAAAATACCATGTTGTTGCACTGGCTGCATTAAGGAAAGCCCCTGAGTGCTTGAAGCATAAGTTTAGAGAAATGTGCAACCCTCAGACAAATGTTATATTAGAGAGGCACCTATTTTATACAAGAGACCAAAAGCCAGGTGAAAGTTTTGCAGCTCATATCATTGACTTGAGAAATAAGGCTACAATGTGCAGATTTGGTGATTTGAAAAATGAATTAATAAAGGACAGGCATGTATGTAGTATTAGTTGTGCTGCAATGAGAAAGATTTTGCTTCATGACAGTGATTTGATGTTGAGCAAAGCCATAGAGAGTTGCCAAATCCATGAGCTCACAGAAAGACACACAAGTATGCTTACAAGTGACAAGCTTAGTTTCAGTAGCCTCTAGAGCAAGCGCAGACAGCATGCAGCACATGGCAAGCAGAAGCAGTCCTAAGCACATTTCAGCTGTAGTCCCTGTGGGACTCCCAAGGAGGACCCCTAACTTTCTAGCAAGTTCCAAGTCTAGCTTAGCAAAATGGACATGCTCAGTGCAGTATAAGGGTGAGTCAGCAAAACCCAAGTCAAGTCTTACTGTTAACTGTCGTAATTGTGGTGCCAGTCATGAGTCTAAAAGAGAGATGTGCTTAGCATTTGGTCAGCAATGCCACAATGTAAAAAATGGAACCACTTTCAAAAGTTTTGTAAATCAAGCAAGCCTCATTCAATTATTAAGAAAGTTACTCAAAAAAGCAAGTTGATCATATAGAAAGCTGCAATCCTACTTTCTATGTAGATGGTGTATCAGTGGCCAGTGAAAAGGTTAATGCAGTTGATTTATTGGCAAAAAGCAAAGTATTTTGTACTGTCCTGATCAATGGTAAACCCACAGAGCTCAAAGTGGACACTGGTTCAAAGTGTAATGGGATGTCAGCAAAAACATTTGCTAGAGTGAGAGCTGGTGAGCAACTTAATTTGGTTAATTGTGTGAAGCTTGTTGCTTATGGAGATGAAGAGATTCAAACCAAAGGCACAGTAGTACTTTCAAGCTATTTGGGTGTTTTTTTTTTGTTGTTGTTTTTTTTTTATGTAGTCAGAAGACCTGTGCAGTCATTATTAGTTCTCAGAGACAGTTTGAGAACAAAACTGCTTTCTTTTACCAAAGAAGTATATCATGTATTTAGACCGATGAGAAATGCTACAAAAAAAGCTATTCTCTCTGACAAAAAAGCTACTATTGCAAGCTGCAGCAAACTCACCACAATAATCCACAAAAATTCTGGGCAAGCGTGAATAACCTCCTTCGTCCAGGCCACTCTAGTACTCCTTCCCCTCTAGGGTCAGAAAACAATACCTCCCAATAAACTGCCAACGCCTTTAACACTTTCTTTACAAACACCATGCAAGCTCTAGCCAATCAACTAGCTACAGATAACCCTGAGCTACCCAACTCCTCACCTCTTACTCGGCCAACATTCCAACTACAACCTATCCCTACCACCTACATCCAAAAACTAGTTCACAAACTTGCACCCCCTCTGCCGATAACTTACCATCTGAATACCTACAGCTTGCAGCTAAAGTAGTTGCCTATCCTATATCCATCTTGATAAACCGTACCATAACTGAAGGAACCATTCCAAATCTCTGGAAAATCTCCCACATTATTCCCTTACACAAAGAAGGTAACTCTAATGACTATTCTAACTACAGACCTATAGCTCTCCTTTCTCTATTAGACAAGATTATGGAAAAATGTATTCACCATCAGCTAATGAACTACTTACTTCAACATAACATTCTAGCAAACTGTCAGCATGGCTTCAGGCCTTTTCATAGTACCACCACAGCTCTGTTATCCTTCACCAACACCATTAATAATAACCGCAATAATAACACCCTCTCATCAGCACTCTTCCTCAACCTGTCTAAAGCCTTTGATATGGTTAACCATTGCTTACTCATAAACACTTTGTCATCCCTCTCTCTTGACACCAAAGCAATTCTCTGGTTCAAGTCTTACCTTAGTAATAGACAGCAAGCAGTTATTTGGGAGAATAAACTATCTTCTCACCTTCCTATCTCCCTGGGAGTCCCTCAAGGCTCCATTCTTGGCCCTCTTCTTTTCTCATTATTCATCAATGACTTTCAAATAGCCATTCCTGAAACCACCTTTATACAATATGTTGATGATTCTACTATCATATGCTCTGCCAACTCTATATCTGAACTTCAATCTTTAACCCAGAAAGCTTTCAATACAGTAGAGGCATGGTTCTCTAAACGGTGTCTTCTTCTGAATACCAAAAAGACCAAGCTACTACTGTTTACAACAAACAGTAAGTCCTCCCTCATAGATTTCTCCATTCAATCCAGTAATGGCACCCTTATATCCCCAGACTCTTCCACCAAACTATTAGGAATTACAATTGATAATAACCTCACCTTTGACACTCACATTAATAACACTATTAAATCTGTTAATAAAAAACTGGGCTCCCTATATAGGATAAAACCTTTCTTAACTCCAACAGCCAGAATGACTATTGCCCACTCCCATCTAATTTCAACTCTTCTGTATGCAGCACCCATATACACAAATCTAAAAAAAAAATAATCTTACCAAACTAGCCAACTCCTATAATAGTATTGCTAGATTTGCCACTGGAAACCCATATAGAACTCACCACTGTCTTAACCTTCACCAACTAGACTGGCTTGAACTAAAAAACCTTCTGATACTTTCCCAACTGACCATCGTTCATAAGATTTTTTACCAACCCAACAACACACCAATACTCAACAACCTTATAGCACCCTATAGGAATCTTGATTCCTTACGCTTCTCCAATAAACTTCTAGCCAGTACCACCAAGGCTAACAACTTAGCTGGGGACTCTCTGTTCTCAAATACCATTGGAAAACAATGGAACCTCCTGCCATCTGACCTAACCTCACTTCCATCCCCTCGTCCCTTTAAACAAAGTTTTAAGAAACACCTTAGAACTCACTGGCTATGCCCTTGTTGTTACCCAGACTGATCCTCTGGGGTTCTCTTTCTCATCTCTTGACTTCCTACTGTCCTCCACTCTTTCCTGTCTACTCCTCTGAATTAATAGCACCTACAAACTGTCTCTACTACTTAGCACCAATTATATATTCTCTACTTGGCTATGAATGTACCCTGAAGGTAGTATTCCTGCCATTTTCTTAATACCTCTTCCTTTTTGTACTGTTACTACCTAACCCTTTGGAAATAGTAACTGTCTGCAGTATACTAGAATAACCAAGGATTTAAATGTATTGTAATAATGTATTGGGGTTCACTTGATATTCATACTGTAAAATGGTCTGAAGGTGAATGTTGTATTTATTATAATGTGTCACATAGTCTTCCTAGAATTTTAAAATGTAATACCTTTTTTGACATTTTTTGTGTGATGGTGGTTGTTTATATGTGGAGCTTTTCTCCCCGGGCCTCTACTAAAAAAGGAAATATATCCAGCTGGACTAGCCCAGTCAACAAATGTAAAATAAATAAATAAATGTAAGCACATGTCTCAGTTCCAGCTTCAGAGATGCTATTTTCTCAGAGTATGCTGTTTTCGATGACAAGTTAGGCAAACTTCCAGTTGTGTCCTCCATGAAAGTATACCCAGAGGTTAGTCCAGTAGTCAGACCAGTGAGGAGAGTTCTAATAGATATGCAGGACAAAGTCAATGTCCAGTTCGACAAAATGGTGCAGCAAGGTATGATTTGTCCAGTCACAGAACCAACTGAGTGGGTGTCTTCCATGGTAGCTGCTCACAAGAAAAGTGTAGATGAAATCAGAATATGTATCGACCCAAGAAACTTGAACAAGGCATTAAAGAGCCCTCATCATTCTATGAGTACAGTTGAGGAGGTTGCCACTCTCATGCCAAATGCCACTGTTTTTTCTGTCCTAGATGCAAAGAGTTCATTTTAGCAGGTGATGCTTAATCTCAAATCTTCACTGCTGACTACATTCAGCACACCATTTGTTAGATACAGATTTCTCAAGATGGAGCAAATTTTTGGGGGTTATAAGTGTGCTATAATAGTTGATGATTTACTGGCTGGAGGTAATGGTGAAGCAGAGCATGACAGAAACCTCAGGAAAGTTCTGGACAGAGCGTGTGAAGTGAACTTGAAGCTAAATCCTCTGAAATGTAAATTCAGATTGCCAGAAGTTACTTATGTAAGTCATTTATTCACCAGTACAGTCTTACGACCGGAACCTTCTAAAAAACAGCCATTCTTGGGATGCCAGGTCCAGACAATGTCCAATCCCTACAGTGTTTTCTTGGTATGGTTAACTATTTGGGCAAATTTATCCATGACTTTAGTGAGATATCAACGCCTTTAAGAGAGTTGACATGGAAAAATGTTGCCTGGTCATAGTTGGAACAACACCAGAGAGCATTTGATAACCTCAAACAGCAAATTGCCAATCTGCCTACACTGAGATACTATGATGTCCACAAACCAGTAATTCCTCCTGTGATGCTTCAAAGTTTGGTCTTGCTGTAGATAATCTTCAAGAGGGCAGACCTGTTACCTATGCATCTAGAACTCTTAGCCAAACTGAGATGCAGTGTGGTCAAATTGAGAAGGAACTTTTGGCAATTGTGTTCGCATGTTCGAATTTCCATGATTATATTTATGGCTGAGCAATCCAAGCCAAAACTGATCATCATCCTCTAGTCACTATTTTAAAGAAGCCTGTGTGTACCTCCAGTAAGACTACAACAAATGATGCTCAGATTACAAAAGTATAATTTCAAAATGGCCTATACAAAAGGCAAACTTCTTTATTTGGCTGATACCTTATCCAGATTGCCCAGAAATATCACAGAATAGCTTGATGCAGAAAATTTTTGACTTTGAAGTCATGGAAGTGTGCAATTTTTCTACCACAAGACTTGAGCTAAGAGATCATACAAAGACTGATCCAGTTTTGCAGAAGCTCAACCACTTCATCAATGTTGGATGGCCATCAAAACAATCCTGTGTACCACCAGAAGTACAACCTTATTTTCCATACAGAGATGAGATGCTGATGGAAGATGGTATCATTTTCAAAGGTCACAAAGTTATTTTTCCTACTTCCTTACAACATGAATACATTCAGATTTTCGCTTTGTGGCCACCCATGTTCCGATTCCACCAAAAGAAGGGACAAAAGACTAGTATTTTGGCCTTCTCTATCAATGGACATTGATAACATGCTTTCTTCTTTTTCAGTATGCAATAGTACTAAACTGCATTTGCAAAAAGAGCCACTTCAGCTAAGCCAGGTTCCTGAACTACCTTGGTCAACAGTAGCCACTGACATATTTGAGTGGAACAATCAGCATTACTTAGTGTTGAAAGACTCTTATTCGAACTGGTTTGAAATCGATTTGCTACCTAACCTAACATCCAGTACTGTTATTACTAAGATAAAATATAATTTCTCAGTCAATAGTAGTCCACATAAAGTTGTTTCTGACAACGGTATCCAGTATACAAGTCAATTGTTCTGAAATATGCAAAAGAGTGGGACTTTACCCATGTTACTAGTAGTCCAGAATACCCATAGTCAAACGGCCTTGCTGAATGTGCAGTACAGAGTGCAAAGCAATTACTAGAGAGATCAAAGTGTGACAATACCCATATCTTCTTGAATTTGCTTATTCTCAGAAATATACCCCATGATAACCTACGATTTCTATATAGGCAAACCAGAACCAACAGAGCAATCAAAAGAAGCATTCCTTTCAGTAGTCCAGCTATGATAAAGCGATCAGATTTCTTCATCAATTAAAAGAAGGAGAGAGAGTGAGGATGCAAACAGCAAAAGGCTTTGATCGAATTGGTCAAGTAAGAGGCATATGTGTCAAGCCAAGATCCTACATAGTGAAATCTGAGGGTATAGAATACAGGAGAAACTGCAGGCATCTTCTTCCTGTGTCTGAAACAATATTGCAGCATCATACCCATGATGCAGACTCTAGATCTTAGAGCAACAATGTTCATACTGAAGAATATGTCTCAGTATCCATTTCTGTTCCTGATGATGTCCCAGTTGTCCCCAAAGTTGAACATTCCTTGAAGACAGTCCCATTGCAAGATCCAGTTCTAGACCTAGTGTAAAATACACAGCAACCTGGACATGATTGTTTTATATGTGTCTTATTTTGTATGACTGCATGTCAAAGAATTAGTTCTGTGTAGCTGCATGTCAAAAGATCAATTCTGTGTAATTGCTTGTCAGTGAATACTGTCATTTGGTACATGATCTATTTCTCAAACAGGGGGAATGTAAAAGAGAGAGTGTGTGTGTGTGTGTGTGTGTGTGTGTGTGTGTGTGTGTGTGTGTGTGTGTGTGTGTGTGTGTGTGTGTGTGTGTGTGTGTCTGTGTGTGTGTGTCTGTGTGTGTGTGTGTGTGTGTGTAACGTTTAGAAGCATTTCCAGATGTAGGCATGTGCATATACGTAGAGAGCACATGCAGGCAGCAGTGCCATTTTGAGAGAACAGCCAGAGTGTTAACATGTATGAGTGTAGTAGTCAGTATGTTTATAAGTTTATTTAAGTTTAAGTTAATAAGCCTCATTCCTGATATGTCTGTGTGTAATAAAGCTGCTTGAACCGAACCCACAACTGTTTGTCTACTTTATCCTGACCAGATGAGCGACACCAGGGATCTGTCCTGCAACCCCTACTGTTTGGCATCTACTACTCAGAGGTCCAGGCAAAGACAAAAGGCCTGTGGCTGACCAAGTTTGCAGATGACTGTAAGTTGGGTGCTGTCATTGACTCCCCAAATGATGTTAACATACTGCAAGAGGGTCTCACAACAATAAATGACTGGTCCCAAAGTCATGGCCTTAAGTTAAATGCAAAAAAAGTATTATCATACCATTTGGCAAAAACACGGCCCCTACTGATTATCGCATCAACGACAATCCCCTAAGCACACAACCTATGGTGAGAGACCTGTGTTCTCAGGTTGACAACAATCTCACATTCAACCATCATGTAGCAGCAGTGGTCAGAAAAGCCTTTTACTTGGTTCATCTCATAAGTAAAGAGATTGCATCCAGAAAAAGGAGGTTATTACCTTTCTGTACTCCTCCCGCATTAGGTCAATAATTGAGTATAATGCCCCGTTTGGTATGTACCTCTCCAAACACTTGCACCAAATGGAAAGGCAACAGAAATACCTCACAAAGAGAATTCATGGCTTTCAACACCTGTCCTATGTGGACAGGCTCAAATACTATCACTCTACTGGGTATCATACAGATTACTCAGAGGAGATTTGTGCCTCGCCTACAAGGCAATATCAGACACTGCCCTACTAGAGATGCTCCATATCCATAAGTCTAACTCCTCACGCATTATCCACTCATAAGGCCTAAATCTAATATGCGACATCAACAAAACCTGGTGGTGAGAGAGGTTTGTCTCCCAGAGGCTGCCCCATCTCTGGACTAGACTTCTCATACATATCAGAATACCTAGCTGACCCTCTTTAAGCACAACCTTGCTCAGTGGATGGGAAACCACAAATTTTTCCCAGGGGTACCACCTGTGTCCCTCATTCACAGAGGCAACAGGTGCTGACTGAAGTTTCTTGTTTGGGGATAAACTCTTGGCTAGGCTTGTAAGGGCCTCAGGGTTATTAGCCTAGTAACCTCCTATGATTGCATGGTCTTAAATACTTAACCAATGTGCCACAAGTCCAGTATTATAACAAAGGTGTTGCCACAATTATATCACATCTAAACACAAGTTCCAATTCTACCTCATAAATGTAGGCTGCATTTCAGATATTATCAAAGTTAGTGACAGACATAAATGTGAATGTCATGATATGGTACAGAACAGTCCTACTGTGATTTATGCAGAAACAGGGCATTAAAACATCAGCATATGAAAATGACCCATTACTCAGTCATGGTGACATACTACCACAAGTAATAACATAAATACTAAGCCATCCTAATGTTGCCTGTATCCCACTGAATGTATTCACAACTACTACTATATAACTTATGCACCAGAGAGTATCCGAAAATCAGTCACTGATCATGCAACTTTCATAAATCCCCATAAATCATCAGTCTCTATAAACATATGCCAGATATTACAGGCTATTCTTCAATAACTCCAGATATATTTTAATTCCTTCTGTATCTGTAGTTCATCAGGGCTGGTTTCTTTTTATCCATACAACTGCATATGGGGAAAAGCTCCTTGTCACTGATGGACATGTACCTATATGTATAGATATTGTTGAAGCCTACCCTCCTCCTTTATGTAACAGACATTTTCTAATGCAGAGAATTTCAAACAACACATGCATGAAAATGTTCCAGTTTTATACAACATTGTAGAATGGAGTGTGTGTGCTGTATCTTTAAGAAGCATTTCAAGGACAGCACATCCATATAAATAGCCAGCACGTGCTAGCTTCAGTGCCATTTTGAGAGTGAAGCCAGAAAGTGAGCATGTATGAGTTGTAATAGCTAGTTGGTTTATAAGTTTACCTAAGTTAAAGTTATTAAGCCTCAGTCCTGATGTCTTTGTACATAATAAAGCCGGGATTCCAGAGGCTGCTTTTCAGAGCTACCGGGTGCAGAGATAACAGTGAAGGTAAACTAAGAGAAATGAGCATGAAAAAGGGCCAGAAATTAACCAAAGGTAATGAAAACTTGCATGAATTACTTATTCTATAAAAAAGATAAAAAGGAGCATTACAAGGGCACAAACTGCATTATTAAACAAGTGACAGGCACAAAGGGTTTATTAATTAAATGAAATGTTTAAGATATTTGATAAAACGATTATCAGAAAACCACATAAGGGGTATGGAATTACATCAGAATTGCAAAACAAGCATGTTTAAAGTAAAACGGGCATGTTTAGAGTAAAACAAGCAGAAGAAAAGTACAATGGGCATGAAAAGAGATTAAATGAGCAAAACAAATATAATAAAAAAGTGCACATTAAGCATGAATAAAGCAAGACGACTGCATATTTTTTGACAAAGTACTGTGTTTTGGCTTAAGTATTACTATACATTGTATTCATGGCATAACTAGAGTTATTTGACGTATCTCAAAGTGTGTAAAAGTGCTTACAGTGTGTGCTTATTACTGTGCATTTATTCTATAGTTTGTGTACAAAGTGCAACTGTTTTGTAAAGTGCGGTCAGAATACATCCATTTCGAAATGTTTCTTGTGTTTGGTGTGTCTATTCACAAAGTGCCACCATTACAGAGTGTTTCTTGTACTGTAAGGAGTTATTTAGCAAAGTACCACCATTTTGGGAAAGTTTCAGTGTGCTGTATACTGTTTATTCACAAGGTGCAATTACTTCAAAATGTTTCTTACTCTGAGCCCAGGTCATTTGCACAGTGCAGTTATTTTGAAATGTTTCTCACAATGATGATGAGTGACTTTTACAGTACAGTGATTTCAAGGGTATTACAGTGCCCAAAAGTCTTATTTTGCAATGCTTCTTACACTGATAAGAGTTGATTTCTTACTGTACAGTAATTTCAACGTTATTACAGTGCCCAAAAGTCTTATTTTGCAATGCTTCTTACACTGATAAGAGTTGATTTCTTACTGTACAGTAATTTCAAGAGTATTAGTGCCCAAGAGACTTATTTCTCAAAGTTCAGTTATTCAGAGACCTGTTGTGCAATTGGGCATAGTTACAAGTACTGGCATAAATTACTGGCATATGTATGTGTTTATGTTTGTGCATATTTGCAAAGGCCTTCACTGGTATGTATTAATATGGCAGACTGATTTCAAAAGCCATTACCATTGCAGTTTGATCAGATTATTGCAGAGAATTTGAGAATATTTGAGCAAGAGTATAATATTTTTGTACAAGTGGCTTATTCTGATAAAGATGCATGCACCAGGGCATTCATTTTGCTAAACCTAGCTGGGTCAGAGGCCATTGAAAGAGAGTGTTCATTTGTATATGCTCCAGCAGTATGAGGGAGAAGATGAAAACCATCACATTGTTGTACAGGCTGAATCAAAAGAAGAGCCCGAGTGTCTGTAGCACAAATTCAGGAAAATGTATAACCCCAGACAAATATTACATTAGAAAGGCATTTGTTTTACACAAGAGATCAAAAACCAGGAGAAACTTTTGCAGTCTATAGAGAGAAACAAAGCTAAATTGTGTCAGTTTGGTGATTTAAAAGATGAGTTAATAAAGGACTGTCTTGTTTGTGGTATTAATAGTGCTGCAGTGAGAAAAATTTTGCTTCATGACAGTGATTTAATGCTAAGCAAAGCTGTTGAGATTTGTCAGATCCATGAAGTTACAGAAAGGCACACAAATATGCTTCCAAGTGATAATAGCGTTTCAATGGCTCCAGAGCAAATGTAGACAGCATGCAACAAGTGGCTAGCAGAAGCAGGCCTGAGTACATGGCAGCTGCAACTGCTACGGGATTTCCTGGGAGGACTTGTAGTGTTTCAGCAAGTTCTAAGAGAAGGACTTGCTCAGTGCAGTACAAGAGTGAGTCAGCAAAACCCAAATACAGCTTTATTGTTAACCATCACAATTGTGGTGCCAGTCATGAATCTAAATGACAGAAATGCTTAGCATTTGGTCAGCAATACCACAAGTGTAAAAAATTTAACCATTTTCAAAAGCTTTACAAATAATGTAAACCTCACACAGTTATAAAGAAGGATCACTCAAAAAATCAGGTTGATCACACAGAGAGCTGCAATTCTGCTTTCTATGTAGGTGGTGTATCAGTAATTGGTGAAACATTGATGCAGTGAATTTGTTGGCAAAGAATGAAGTGTTTTGTGATGTCCAGACTGATAGTAAATCCACCAATCTCAAAGTAGACACTGGTTCAAAGTGTAATGTGATGTCAACAGACACATTTGCTAAGGTGAGAACTGGTGAACAACTCAATGTAGCTAGTTGTTCAAAACTTGTTGCTTATCGAGGAGAAGAAATTCAAACCAAAGGATCAGTAGTACTTTCATGTTATTCAGCTAGAAACTGTTACAGCTTACTATTCTATGTAGTCCAAAGACCTGTGCAGTCATTATGAGTCTCAGAGACAGTTTGAGAATGAATCTGCTTTCTTTTACCAAAGAAGCTCATCATATAAGCACATGTCCTAGCTCCAATTTTACTGAAGCCATTTTCTTAGAGTATGTTGATGTTTTCGATGACAAGTTAGGCAAACTTCCAGTTATGTATTCTATGAAGTTAGACCCAGAGGTCAATCCAGTGGTCAGACCAGCAAGAAAAGTTCTGATAGCTATGCAGAATAAAGCCTAAGCTCAGTTGGATAAAATGGTGCAGCAACATGTCATTTGTCTAGTCACAGAACCAATTGAATGGGTGTCGTCCATGGTAGCCGCAAAAAAGGCTCTGACAAAATCAGAATATGTATTGGCCCAAGAGATTTGAACAAAGCTTTAGATAGTCCGCATCATCCAATGCATACAGTTGAAGAAGTCTCAGTCCTTGTGACAACTGTGCCCTGGCCCAGCAATCTAGGAGCCTCAATCCTCACCACTAACACCAGGGAGGTTGTCTTCTAGAAGAGGAAAAGATAACTAATACATAGGTTCATAGGTTAGTACTAGGCTAACTGCCCTTATGGGCCATTTTAAGCCTAGCCAATTACCCCATGTGAGAATCAAACCCTGCGCCTTGTGTTTTTACACACAGTAAAGTACAATTTCCCTTAAGTGCACACAGAGATCACAGTCAGTCTGGGGCTGGTTGCTTCCTTGCTCACCAGATCCCCAATAAGACTCCCCACTGACAGAGCTATAGGGTCCACATCTCAGCCTAACTGGGCAAGTTAAAACCTCCAGTACCCTCTCTGTCCAACCAGTGCTTCGTGTCCCTGCCAGGTAGCTGACACAACACACACACGCTTTGAGATAAGTATTTATACAACTTCACAGACACTCCTGGGAAAGGCTGACATGAATTCTCCAACTGTGCCTCTTTACCCAGACTATATGGTAGTAATTACTGCCACCACCCAGTTAATAATATCAGCTACTAAAATGCCCTTAAAAGGGTGTCCAATTATTACTGTGCAATATTAATATCCAATGGTAGTATGACTAACAGTCAAGACTTACTTTAGAGTGGCCTATTACAATAACCTCTATAAATATGCAATGTACCCTAAATATTATCTCTACACAAATCAGCCACAGGTAGAAGGTTTTAAAAATATTTAATAATAAATAATTAAAACACAAGACAAAACTACTACACCACAGAGATATCCAGGAGTTCAGATATCACACAGAAATTTAAAATAATACAGTAGGACAGGTCTGATTTCAAAGAAAAATACCTAATTAATCTTTACTAGCTTTAACTATTCCTACAAGAAATCACAGTGCTAAAACTTACTTGTACGCACAAGGTAGAGTGCTGATAAGCTAGATGTTCAAAGTCAAAATGCTTTTTTAGTCTCTTGTGAGAAATAGTATTTAAACATTACTAACATACATGTCTCTAAGGCCCTCCCAAAAAGAAATCATTGTTGACACTTAGGTTTTCCCAGTATTCATATTGCATCATCTTAACACCTGGTCTGAGTTCTCAGGCCACAAACTGCATTATTTAGCAATCTAACACCTCCTCAGAAACTTACAACAATACAAGGCATTTCACATATACATTCTAGCAGAAACAAGAGCAATAAAACACATTCCACATCTAAATTCTGGTCATAAACTTTAGCTTTAAAACAATGGGCATGAAATCTTCATCCAGCTGCCCTGGAGCCGAATGCTAACATGAAAGGGTACAACATGCTTCATTGGGCCAGTAGAGTGCAATGTTGTCACATATTTTGCAGTTCCACATTTCACAATATTCTTTTACATTCAAGAAAACATGCCTGTATTTTACATTTATTTACAAATGCCAGAATTATATATCAAATTCTATTTGACTAGGCTGGAAGCTTTCACCCATCTCTCTCCAATCATCACATCTCTTCCCCCCCGGGGAACTCAAGTAAGTTTTTCAAGTCCTCCTTGAGAAATGTCGCTTGAGAGTGTCAGGTCCATCTGGGTGTACCTCACCCCATTCCCTGTCTTGAGAGCCCATCTGCATTGGCATTGCTACTCCCACTGCGGTGCTGCACTGACATATCACATTTTGCTGACTGGCTCTGTTTAACCATGTTAGAGGGTTATGATCTGTCATCACAGTGAATTTTCTTCCATACAGATAAGGCTGAATTTGTTGTAGTGCCCACACTATGGCTAGACATTCCTTTTCTACCGCTGCATAGCATTCCTCCCTGGGTTGGAGCCTATGACTGAGATAAACCACTGAGTGCTCTTCTCCCTCTGAAGAAATCTGGCTAGGTACAGCCCCCACCCCATAGTTTGAAGCATCCACCTGCACAATAAAGTATTTGCTGTAGTCTGGACTGGCTAACACAGGGGGTCCTCCCAAAGCTTCCTTAAGCTTCTGAAGTGCCTGCTCACATGCTGGGGTCCACACTATCTTTCCTGGCCTGTTCTTCCTTGTCAGGTCTGTAAGAGGAGACACTATGGTACTATAATTAGGAACAAACTTTCTGTAGCACCCTGCTGTCCCCAAGAATGCCCTCACTTGCTTTTGGTAACATGTGTAGGCCATGCCTGAATGGCTTCCACTTTGGCAGGTTCTGGCCTTATCTTACCACTGCCCACTCTATGTCCTAGATAGGAGACCTCTGCCATACCCACCTGACATTTGCTCAGCTTAATGGTCAACCCTGCCCTCTGTAGTCTGCCCAGAACCTCCCTGACATGCTGAAGGTGCTCTTGCCAGGAATGACTGTAGATAGCAATATCATCCATGTAAGCAAGGGCAAACCCTCCTGCTCCTGCTAAGATATGATCTACCAGCCTCTGGAAAGTCTCTGTTGCATTCTTCATACCAAAGGTCATCTTTGTGAACTCATACAAGCCAAAAGAAGTCATAAAGGCTGACTTCTCTCTAGCACTGGGAGTCAAGGGCACCTGCCAATAACCCTTGGTAAGATCAATGGTTGTAAGATACTTAGCCCCACCTAGCTGCTCTAGGGCCTAATCTTTCCTAGGCATGGGGTAAGCATCCGACTCTGTGTGACTATTTAATTTCCTGTAATCCACACGGAACATGTTGCTGCCATCCATCTTTGGCACCAACACCACTGGTGAGGCCCAGGGACTTTTGGACTCTTGAATCTCCCCTAGTTCCAACATATCCTGTACATCCTCCCTCAGAGTCTGTTTGACTTTCTCAGGCACTCTATAAGGGGCCTGCCTGGTAGGCCTTTGGGGTCCTGTATCCACCTGGTGCTGCACCAGGTGGGTGCTCCCTGGTTTCCCAGTGAACATGTCCCCAAACTGCTGCAACACTGCTTGGATTTCTTGAACTTAGGTAGGAGATAGCTGCTGGGACATTGCTACCCCTTCCACCGAGGGACATTGCTACCCCTTCCACCGAGGTGTCAGCCCAAGCCTCACTGAGGAGATCAGTCACAAGATCTCTCTCAGAGTCCTCCTGCAATCCACTGCAAATGCTCAGCACAAGGGCCTCCCTATCATGGTAAGGTTTCATCATGTTAACATGATACAATTTGTGCCCCTGCCATCTGTCTAGCACTTCCACCATGTAGTTAACATCACTTACCTTTCTTACCACCTTGTAGGGTCCCTCTCAACTTGTTGTGTCTAACAGGAATGAAAACCATCACCTGCTGCCCTACAGCATGCTCTCTAGCTCGAGCATTCCTGTCATACCACACCTTTTTCTGTTGTTGGGCTTCTGCCAGGTTCTCCTGAGCCAGGCCCATGAGTTCCTTGAGCCTTGTCCTGAGGTTCAGGACATATGCCACAACAGACTCCTTGTGAGACTCATACTCACCTTCCCACTCATCTCGAATTAAATATAGAGGTCCCCTCACCCTATGTCCATACAGCAACTCAAAGGGTGAAAAACTTGTGGATTCCTTGGGAACCTCTCTGTAAGCAAACAACAGATGGGGCAAATATTTGTCCCACTCCCTCTTAAACTGATCTGCAAATGCCTGTAGCATGGACTTGATTGTAGAGTTTAACCTCTCAACAAGACCATTAGTCTGGGGATGGTAGGGGGTGGTCTTCATGTGTTTCACCCCACAGGACTTCCACAGACAAGCCAACAGGTCTGACACAAAACTGGCACCTCTGTCAGACAGTATTTCCTTTGGGAAACCTAGCCTGCTGAAAATCTCTAGCAAAGCATTTTCCACCTTCTCTGCCTCAATGGAGGACAAAGTCACTGCCTCAGGGTATCGTGTACCATAATCTACAATCACTAGGATATACTTTTCCCTGTGGAACTTGGGGTACTCAGAGGACCCACAATATCCATAGCTACCCTCTGAAATGGCTTCTCAATCATGGGCAAAGGCATCAAAGGAGCTCTCACCTTGTCTCCTGCCTTGCCTACCTTTTGGCACTGCTCACAGGTCCTGCAGTACCCTGTTACATCTCTGGAAATTCCAGGCCAATAGAAGTTTTGCATTATATGCCTCTTTGTACATTTTATGCCCATATGACCTGCAAAGGGAATATCATGGGCTATGGCTAGAAGCACCAGATGGTAAGCTCTAGGCACTACCAACTGCTGTACTCTCTCACCTTCTAGCTCTCCCTCAGGGGCCCACTCTCTGTACAGTAACCTTTTGTTCCAGTATACAGATTCTCCCTTCCCTTGAGAATCAGGTGCCTCCCTAGCTACCTGCCTCAGGCCTTGCAATGTAGGGTCTGAGAGCTGAGCCTGTCTCAAGTCTCTCCTGGTAACCCTTCCCAGCTCCCCTTCCACAGGACATCTGACATCCTCTGACAGCGGTGCCTCACTGTCAGCCTGGGTACTACTACTCACCTCTACCTTTGCAGTTACCCTGTCCAAGGGAACATCAGTACCCACAAGCAGCTGTGGCTCACATTCAGCCTCACTGCTACAGAGCAGGTCCCTCCCTGAAGTAACCACCTCATCAGTCCTGGCTGCAAGTGTGCAGTCTGTCTGGGTCTCCCCCAGGCTACCAGACTCACATGCTTGTCTCATAGCCTCACTGCATGTAACTACATAAATATATAGTACTGCCTCATCCAAATCCTTCCCTCTCAGGACATCTGCAGGATGGTAGTTCCATACCCCTGTTGTCTCAAGACAACACACTGTTGACATTTTGTCTTTCCCACTTACTGGCTCTTTCACCTTTGGTTCCCCACCTTGCCTTCATGGACACCCTGTATGCCACATGGCCCCACTGGTTGCATTCAAAACATTTAACCCTAGCTCATGGACATGTACCTGGACTAGTGGCTTCCTCTGCTACTGACGGATTCTGTTGGGGCAGTCTGTGCTGCCCACCATGTGTTCCTTTAGTCCCATGAGCAGTACTGGGGGTCCCTTTCCTGTGCAGGGCTGCCCTGCTTGCTACGTATAGGTCTCCCTTCTTCCCCAACTCCTCTGAAGTAGCACATTGTCTATAAGCTAACCAGATCCTCATGTCCTCAGGCAAAGTGCTAAGGGCTTGTTCCCTTACCAAAAGGTCTGCCAGCCCTTCAAAAGTGGTGACCTGACATCCACTCACCCAACTATGTAAATAAGTGCTCAGTTCAGCAACATATTCACATACATTTTCATCTGCCTTGCGTCTATGCTCACAAAACTTTTTCCTATACATTTCGGGTGTTAGCTTAAAACATTCTAATAAATGTATTTTTACAGCAGTATAATCAAAACAGTCAGTGTCATGCATTTTTGCTAAAGAAGTTACAACTTTACCATGGAGTAAGGGGGTCAGGAACCGTACCCAGAGCCCTTGGTCAACTTCATACTGTTTACATACCTGCTCAAACATATAAATGAAGCTATCAAAATTATCCCCCTCTTTAAACTATGGAAGAAATTTACTGACCTTTTGTGCTTCTGGCCTGGGGTCCAGTTACTCTCTTCCCCATTACCTCCATGGCTCTGGCGAAGAATCAGCATTTCCCTCTCATGCTTTCTCTGCCGTTCCTGTTCTTCAACTTCTAGACTCCTCATTTTCTCGGCTGCTTCTAGTTCCATATGCCTGGCCTCCAACTCAAGTCTCTTTAGCTCCAACTGGATTTTTAAGTCCACTGCAGAAAGGTTGAGCTGTCCATTCTCCGAGGATATTGTATCTCCACTGTCAGTCTGATTGTCCTCCAGGCTGCTGTTTTCTAATGCAGCTGTAACCAAGGCTGTAATCAGGTCTGCCTTAGTCAGGTTTCCATGCACCAGTCCCCTAGCCTGGCACATCTCCGCCAGCTGGCTCCTTGTTAGCTTTCCATACTCTTCTGCTGACATGCTGCCTGCTCACCCTGACTAACACTAAGCTAACAAAAGAAATAAAACAATTGTGATCTGAACTCTGAGTATACACTGTGTGGCTGTTTAAGAGTACAAAACACTTTTAGAGATCACTCTACATAAGCTGCAGGAATTCGCTCTACCCACACCACTACAAGCCAATTAGTATGTGAAGTAGATCCCACCACTGCCAAACACTTGTGACGACCGTGCCCTGGTCACTCTACATAAGCTACAGGAATTCGCTCTACCCACACCACTACACGCCAATTAGTATGTGAAGTAGATCCCACCACTGCCAAACACTTGTGACGACCGTGCCCTGGTCCAGCAATCAAGAAGCCTCAATCCTCACCACTAACACCAGGGAGGTTGTCTCCTAGAAGAGGAAAGGATAAATAATACACACAGTAAAGTACAATTTCCCTTAAGTGAATACAGAGATCACAGTCAGTCTGGGGCTGGTTGCTCCCTTGCTCACCAGGTCCCCAGTAAGACTCCCCACTGGCACATCTATAGGGTCCAAGTCTCAGCCTAACTGGGCAAGCTAAAACTTCCAGTACCCTCTCTGTCCAACCAGTGCTTCATGTTCCTGCCACTACTTTCAGTACCCCATTTGGTAGATATATATTCCTCTGGATGCCATTTGGAATAAATTCTGCAAGTGAAGTCTTTCAGCATGCAATGGAGCAATTTATTTCAGATTATCCTTGTGCCATAATAATAGATGATTTATTGGTTGGAGGCAATGGTAAAGTAGAGCATAACAAAAACCTTAAGAGAGTTCTAGACAGAGTGCGTGAAGTGAACTTAAAGCTCAAACCTCTAAAATGCAAATTCAGACTACCAGAAGTTACATATGTAGGTCATTTATTTACCAGCACTGGCTTGCAAGCAGACCTCTCTAAGCAAGCAGCCATTTTTGACATGCCAGCACCAGATAATATTCAGGCTCTGCAATGTTTTCTTGGCATGGTCAATTATTTAGTGAAGTTTATATGACTTCAGTAAGTTGACAGCACCTTTGACAGAGCTGACATGCAAAAATGTTACATGGTCTTGGCTGGAACAGCACCAAAAAGCATTTGAAGACCTTAAGCAGAAAATCGCTACCCCACCTTCATTAAGATACTAAGATGACAATAAACCAGTAATTCTTTCCTGTGATGCTTCAAAATGTGGTCTTGCTGCAGTTATTCTTCAAGAAGACAAACCTGTAGCCTATGCATCAAGAACTCTTACCCAAACTAAAATGCAGTATGCTCAAATTGAGAAAGTACTTTTGGCAATAGTATCTGCATGTTCAAAGTTTCATGATTATATCCATGGTTGAGCTATTCAGATTAAAATAGGAACTAGAGGTTGGTGATAATTTTCAAAGATGCCTATGCATTCAGCTCCAGTGAGATTACAGAAAATGATGCTCAAATTGCAAAAGTACAACTTCAAAATGGTCTATACAAAAGGCAAACTTCTGTATCTGGCTGATACTTTATCGAGATAACCCAGAAATGCAATGGAACAGCTTCATGCAGAGAATTTTGACTTTGACATCATGGAAGTGCATAATATTTCTACCATGAGACCCGATGAGCTGAGAGATCATACAAAGACTGATCCAGTTTTGCAAAAGCTCAACCACTACATTAATGTTGGATAGCTGTCAAAGCAATCTAGTATATCTCCTGAAGTGCAAACTTGTTTTCCTTACAGAGATGAGATGTTGATGGACGATGGCATTATTTTCAAAGGTCCTAAAACTGTTGTTTCTGCTTCCTTACAGCGTGAATATAGCCAAATGTTGCATCGTAGTCAACCATGTTCCGAATCTACCAAAAGAAGGGCGTGAGAACTAATATTTTGGCCTTCTCTAGCAAAAGACATTGATAAAGTACTTTCTTCTTGTTCAGTATGCAATAGTACTAAACCACATTTGGAAAAAGAATGATTTCAGCCAAGTCAAGTTCCTGAGCTAGCTTGGTCAACAGTAGCCAGTGATATATTCGAGTGGAACAATCAGCATTACTTAGTGTTGGTAGACTCTTATTCAAACTGGTTTGAGATTGATTTACTACATAACCTAATATCCACTGCTGTTATCACCAAGTTGAAACATCATTTCTCAGTCCATGGTAATCCACACAAAGTTATTTCTGACAATGGTACTCAATTTTCCAGTCAGTTGTTTCAGAAATTTGCAAGAGAATGGGACTTTGTACATGTTACTAGTAGTCCAGAATATCCACAGTCAATTGGACTAGCTGAACATGCAGTACACAGTGCAAAGCAAGTAGTCGAGAGGTCATAGAATGACAATACTGATGTCTTTTTGAACTTATTTAATCTCAGAAACATACCCCTTGATGATATGCTTGGCTCACCTACTCAAGAGACTTCTATTTAGGCAAACCAGAACAATATTTCTATCAGTTCCAGTTTGTTGAGGCCTAAAGCTAAGAACAACAGGACAATTAGAGCCCAAATATTCAGAAAGCATTCTTTCCAGCTATGATGAATTGAGCAGATTTCTTCATCCATTGCAAGAAGGAGAAACATTGAGGATACAAATGGCGAAAAGTTTAGATCGGATTGGTCAGGTAACAGGTACATGTACCGAGCTGAGATTCTACTTTGTAGAATCTGAGGGTGTGGAGTACAGGAGAAATCACAGACATCTCGTTCCTGTATCAGAATCAATATTGCAGCATTGTTCCTGTGATACAGACTTTAGATCACAGAGAAATCCAGAAAATGTTCCAGTTGCAGAGCGTATCTTAACATCTACTTCCATTTTTTTAATTTCTCCAAATCTTTTGGGTTTCTAATACTATGACGGGAAAGGACCCCATTCCTAAGTCAATGTACGATTAAAGTTTATGAGATTACCATTGTTTCACTCTTTGATGTCAACCAAAAGTGCTCTTCGCAGCACCCACAATGTGCTCAGTAATCACTTCTTCTGGAATTTGTACAGAGTTATGTGTATTGTTAACGTATTTAACTAGGATTGTAGACTCTTTTTTATAAGACCCATTGCTCCTACTACTTTTGGAACAATCTGGCTATCTTTCTTCCACATTGCTCTCATTTCTGCTTTCAAATTTTCATATTTTATGACTTTGTGTCTCTCTGTATGCAGGACACTAATCACTGGGTGTGATGATTTTAATGATCAATGCTACTTTTGTCCTCTTTTCCTGGACCACTATATCTGGTTTTCTAGCATCTATCTTTTGAACTGTTGATAATGGGTGATCCAGTGTGATGTAGACTTCATTTTCTGGCTGATATTTCCACTGTTTTTCAGCCACTTTAATACCATAATGTTTATACAATCCCCAGTGCAACAGTCTCACCACATTATTATACCTTTCAGTATACAGTCCTTCTGCCATTAGTATGTCACAACCAGCAATGAGGTGTGCAACTGTTTCCAATTCTGTTTTACAAAACCTACATTTGTCTGTTTCTTCCACATGTTCAATGGACTTTGTAAACCAATGTGTATGTAGACCACTATCTTGGGCCACCAATATTAAGCTTTCATCTCTTGGTTTAAATTCACCTTTCCTTAACCATTCCTGCATTCATTCCTGATCAACATGGGGTTCTTCCAGAAGTTTTCTATACTTGCAACTATATTTAGGCTTTTTCCACATTTCTTGCCTTCTCATCTGGTCCTTCACTTTATATTCCATTCTTAATGATGTTCCTGATGTCCCTAAAGTTGAACATTCAGCAGAGGCAGTCCCAGTTGCTAGATCTAATTCCAATTTTTATGTGTCACGATTTGGCCATATTTCCAGACCTAGTGTGAAATACACAGTAGCCTGAACATAATTGTTTTCATGTATTTAGTTATGCATAATTGCATGACAAAGAATTATTTGTATTGATTGCATGTCAATTAATGTCATCAACATTACATGACTTATTTTTCAAAGAGAGAGGATGTACACTAGAGTGTGTGTGCTGTATCTTTAAGAAGCTTATCAAGGACAGCATGTGCATATAAATAGCCAGCACGTGCCAGCTTCAGTACCATTTTGAGAGTGCAGCCAGAGAGTGAGCATGAATGAGTTATTAAGCCTCAATCCTGATGTGTTTGTACGTAATAAAGCTGCTTGAACAGAACCCACAAAAACTCGTCTATTGTATCCTGACTAGATGAGCGACAAGCATAATGATATCATAGGTATGTGATGATAGTTGTGTATACACCACAGTAAAGCAAGTAGGTGACAGTTTACCTTGGCTCTAAGTCAGCTACACCCCAGAATGATGTTAGCTAAGTGCACACAGCTTTTAAGTACCATTTGCACCGTATATAATTAATGAGGTTCATTAGCATTCAGTGTTTTGGAATCCCATCAGCGAACATACTTGTAAATTCTCTAATCTCAGTGAATTACCCAATAGCTCTGCAGAAGAGTACAGTGCTCAGTATAACTGCTCAATAAGTATCACTGAATGGGAATGTCTCTAAAATGTGCCCGATCTTCTCCAACAGACTGCTACCAGCCTATATGTGAAAACTTTAAAATGTAATATTGATACATATTCCTACCAGACCTTTGCTACCTGCAAACTGATTAGGACATCAGCTAGCATTTTTGGGAAGGTGTTTTTGTAACAGCTTCAACACTCATAATGAGGACGTAGATAGAGAGGAGACTGCATTGAGTCTAATCACCAAACTTGACAGAGGAGGATACCACCCAGATGTTCACTGGATGTGAGTAAAGAATTATAGCATTCTCCAAGAACTTCACAATGATCAACATATGAATAGACTGAGATCTACTGGACTAGGGTGCAGTTCCACCACTGCTATAATGACTTACATCGAAGGGAGACAGAGGAGCTTCACCAGATGGTCTCAGAGATCTAATTCCAGACACTAGATCCCTACAGTAAGTCCATACTCCACACCTTAAAACTACATTATCATATATGTATTTAGTCAGCATGTGTGTTTCTATGAGTCTGGGTTTCAAGTGTATTATTTGGGTATCTGTACTAACAATAGTAATTTGCATGGAGGAAATTTAGTTCTACTCATTAAAGTTAAAATTCACATGTCGACTCATTCTGAGGTTATGTACAACTGCACTGGACCAGTGTACACATTTTACAGGACTGTTGATTATGACTTTACATTAATACAAACTTTACACATAATGTAGGACTGTTATGACTGTATATTAATACAGACTACAAACATATAACTATTACTACTATTCCATAATATCTGCTTTTAGAACATCTAATGTCCCTTAGCTCAACTGGTTAAGCAAGATGGCAAAGTGATTGTTGTTCTACTATGTGTGGTCAGATTGAATATTATTACACAGGCATGCCTGATTTGTATGATATGTGTTATGAACATTGGTGCTTTTGTTCCACTCTGTTAGTCATATATGTTACGGATGTCACCAGTTCACATTGCATAATGCATTTTGGATATATTATGTAGAATGAGATGTTAAATGTGTAGAGCAGCTCATGTAGGGCACATGGCAACACTTGTACTTTTCTTTTACTTGTCATGTAATACACACCCACGCACGCACACACACCCACACAATTTCACATAATGCATTTTGGATATATTATGTAGAATGAGATGTTAAATGTGTAGAGCAGCTCATGTAGGGCACATGGCAACACTTGTACTTTTCTTTTACTTGTCATGTAATACACACCCACGCACGCACACACACCCACACAATTTCACATTAGGCTAATGTATGTATGTATATGTCCATGCAAAATGACAAACGCATGAACACCTACACATATAGGTCTGTCTATCAATCTTTATTTATAAGCCTATGTACACATTTGTATACATTAAATTGTATTCATGCGTATGTACATACAGGAAGATTGAGATATTTGTACATCATATACATGTATACATACTTTTATTGATTATGTCATAACACCACAATAAGTTCAGCATACAGTAACTGTAAGAAGAAAAAACAACACCACCAGGTAAAGCACTCTACTCAAATAAAAAAAATCCCAGTGAGATTTCCTTTTAAAACAAAATTCACGTTTAATGTTGAAAACAGACAGACAGACTGCAGTGAAATGTTCATCAGACATGTCTGACTTTAATGTTCAACATTAAACTGTATACATTTATAGGTCTTTGTCCACATGCTTTAGTTTATCTATACTCTTACACAATGTCTTCTTAGACTGGTACACCTGTTATTGTGTGTAATGCTTCCTTGTGTATTCATAGATGTAAGTTGTTTGACTTCCATCTATTAATGCCATCACAGTTAAGATAAATTAGCTAGGTAAGTAGAGTTCTGGTTTGTTGTTTGAACATAGGTGACAACTGTAGGTTTGAATCTAGCTTCCTCCTGTTTGTTTACAGTAATCCTCATGTACAGATTACTTAGAGTGACACATCAATAGCTAAATGTGCAAAATGTGATATAGTATTGTATGTTACTGGTACTAACATGTAATAATCACTATAGTTTCACTGTTCTGTTGTTATACATAGCAGACATTATGTACTGAATTCAAGCAATCCTTCTGTTGCTGTAATACATCATCTTTTCTTGTTTGCAGCTCATGAGAACCACTCCCAAAATAGTGCATTGCACATAGAGCATATGCACAGGCTTGAGGAGCAGCAGATGGAGAGAGGTATGTGTTATCACTTTCCACTTGTATCTCATTAATACCTATGTGGTGTGGAGTGATACAGCTCTGGTGGCCTACACACATCCTTGCACTCCAGGGCATTTTCTGAAAAATTAACTTAAAAGCATAAGATAAATTTCAATATTTTATGAACTGTAAAAGCTATTAAAACTGTACTAATGGCCATGTTGTCACAAGATTTTTTTACAAGGCTAATAGTAAGTGCATTCATAGTCTTTTCATAAATAGCATAATATATTAAAATGAACACAAGCCCAGAATTATATTTTTTGCTACATTTTCACAAACAAATTGCCTTTTTTTTAAACAGTGCAGCATAGACATAGTGTTAGAACACATTTAATCATACATAAGTGTTCACATGACATCATGAAATTCCTTTCTAAGTGATGTTTAATAAGATAGTTATAGAAATATAAAAATACATGCTTAATTGTTTAATTATCAGTATAATGAACATAGAATATCTCTCAAGATGTGCAGCTCTCAGTGCAAATATCATTCTCAGTTTTCTTCAACAACATCTGAGGTTTCACCCAGTAGTGCAGCTAGAGCAGTGTGACAGGGGCAACTGCCTTGGGTGCAAAGCTGATCCCAATCTCTCTTTAATGCAATATCAGCTTTTACAAACCGGTATTACATTTGTAGTCAAACCTGAACGTTGTAGCACTCAGCGTGTGGTTTAAACTGTAGCAAATGCTTGCTACAGTTTTTTTTATCTAAAACCTGAGCACTGTAGCAGTCTGTGCAGGCAGGGTATAAACTGTATAACTGTTTGCTACAGTTTAAAAAAAAAAAAATATATATATATATATATATATATATATATGTGTGTGTGTGTGTGTGTGTGTGTGTGTGTGTGTGTGTGTGTGTGTATTTTTTTTTTTTAATTAAAACACGAGCACCATAGCACTCCATGCAGGAAGGGTATAAACTGTTTGCCCCATTTGTAGCAATGTTTAAAAGAATACTTTTTTTTAAATAAAATAAGTTGAAGGAGGGTTGGGGACAGAGTATAGAAACAGGACCTGAACGGCTGAGAAGGAGGGAGGGGGGAATGTCATGTATTTGGTGTGCCAGCAGAAAGAACATTCTTTTGGGGGGGGTTTGTTTTGTTTTTTAGTAGAAAAATGGGGGGCATAGATCTAACTGTAATGAGCCAATCGTAGTACCAGCCCAGGGCACTGGTCGAACCAGCTATGCTTCTGGTTTCATTTGATATCATGGAATAGTTTGTAAGTTAATATTAAGTGCTTATGAAAATATTGCTTATTTTCATAATTATTAACAGACAGCACTATCTCCAGTATAGTCTGATGCAGACAGACACTGGCAATGAATTTTCCTGTCTTCCACCATAGCATTTTGCACCATACCCCTCAATATCATGCAGAGTTCTCAACTATAAAAATATGAGCGTAATATGAAATGTGAATAATAACTGGAAAACACTGGTTAATTTCTCTACTGGAGGACAACATAGACTAACAATCTTGGTTTAATCTTATTAATAAGTCTTTGGCCTTTCTAATATTTCCTAATATTAGCTAGTAAGTCAATTGCTTAAAGATGCCAGACCCAAAAAAGTTCTGGACACCATAAATAGCTATGGGTGTTAAACGGAAGTTTACAAAAAAGTTGTATAGGCTTGAATGATTTATATCTCCAGAAATGCTATTATATATTTGATTCTTCAGGTTTAGATGTGTAGTCAAATGGCATTAATCTATGCTGTTTGTGTCAGAATTTGCATACTGCATCTGCAACATAGGTGTAATTCTTAGTGATTTATTGTGAATAACATTAGTGTGTACATAATTTTAAGTGGAATGTTATCTTATGCATTATCAGCAGGAGTCTTTTTTATTAATTGAGGTTATACAATATTTGTTGACACAACCTAAATGATGGACATCTGATTTCAACAGGCAAATTGGTTTTGACTTGACTGTTTTACATATACATTTATTGTATTGCTATTGCTGTTTGAACAACAGAAAGTGACAAATCTGTGTGTGTATTAGTGGTTATCAGTGAATTATATGTTGTTCATAGTCTGGCTATTCTCTTATTTTTTTTTAGTTTTTCCTTTTTTGTCTTATCTTCAGTACATCTTCAAGATTATCTCTAGTAAACATACTATATGAACAACAATCATATGCTACTACTTGCTATACTTTTAATTGTATGTCTAAACCACTATGCTTATGTAAATATCTCATGCAATTAGATGTTGTTATCTGCTGTATTTTATAACTGTATGTTTAAACCACAATGCTCATGTAAATATCTTATGTATAGTATGTTAGCAATTCTTCTGGAGCTTTTCTGCTCAGGCCTCTGCTGAAAATGGACAGCTGTGTCCAGTCGGACCTCCCCAGTAAACAAATATAAAATAAAATATATAAATAAATTATTGAATGGGTGTCTGCTGTCTCATAATGCAGTTGGCAGACCTTTTTTGTCATGTACTTCTTGAGTTCCACTTCTCTTACTTTAATGTATAACTGCACTGTAATGGTTTGTTAAATATAGCATTGCATACCATTTCCTGTAACTGATGTGCCACAAGCCAGTCATAGCTTTATTGTATGTCTGAGGTGTTGCATTGTATATTCATGATCATCATTACATTCTTCTAACTGTGCAGGTACATATGTAAAGATAATACAAATGTAGTGACAGTGATAAATTTTTTGAGGGACAGTTATGTATGTGCATCATATAAATATTGTCTTGCTATTACATGCTGTTGCTGTGCTTGTGATTGTGCAGTTGCTTGAAAGTTTTCAAATTCCATTCTGATTGCATGATTTTGTGATGTAACCATGTTGCACTGATCATCTCATTTGTATATACATTTTAAGTCTGTCATTTCTTGTTCTTCTTACAATATATTTTAATCACACATATTTTAATCATGGGATATAAACATGATGCATTATTTGCACATAATGGTAAGTTATACTGGAAATTTAAATGTCATATTGGCACCTCAATATAAATGTGCAAGGCACACACTGAGTAATGACTAGGGGGTCATCTTCTTAAGGTGTTGTTCTCAGAATCTCTGACTGACATTGTGGTAAGGCCTATCTAGCAATATGTTCACACCATAGGGCCACATTCCCACTGACAGCAGACCTTTGGGAATGTGGTCCTAAGGTTACACCATACAGCCACATTCCCAAAGGTCTGTTGTCAGTATTTACTTACACTGGACCAAGTCTTTTGGAATGAGACTCATGTCAGTGTTGCATGCCAGAATGGCATGACATATTTGTCTTGAAAGTTACTGATATATGTCTGTATGCTGTTTACATGTGTTTTGCATGCATACTGAAGGCTAACATGTCAGTAAATTAACAGCTAATAACAAACGCATGTGTGATAAACTGAGCACTACATGCCATATAATGTACTGGAGTAACACAATGAGAAGATACAATGGGCACACTGGCCCATACATGGCCTGATATTCGTATCATTAATATATGAATTTTAGAACATTATAATGTTGTATAATCATAACAATACACTTATTATTATACTTTTGTGCCCTTTGTTGCACAATGTATAAATAAACCTTATGGGCCAGATCTGTTGACCATTATGGTGTCATGACAATGCACTGTACTGTGATACAACTTCAGCAAATATTTCACGTGTCCCTTCTCATATATTTTGATGTTGTTAACTGCATATCATGTTCTCTCTTTACAATTATGCTGGTGTACATCTGATTGTATTTTGTTACAGAAATGACTGACATATAACTGTAATGTACATTATGCACCATTTTGTAAGTTAGTATGGATTGGATTTACACCTAAAATCATATACATTGTTAGAGGTGGATAGTGTCAGACAGTAGTGTAATATTAAATGCATAATAGTTACAGCATTGATTGTGTAAGTTTGTGCGATGTTTTATTTATTTATTCATCACTTTTAGGTTAATACCTATGTATGTATATATAATGTTTTTGTCCTGTGTTGATCTTTGAAAGAGCATGGGATCTGGGCCGGCTCACTAGTCAGGTGATGATGTGTTAGACAACTGCCAGCTGAGTTGGTCTCTGAGGACCAAGATGATGATCAACAACAGAATGGGACCTGCACATGTTATTGTTCCTGTGGCTCAACATAGATGATGATTTTCTGGACCAGATCTGGGATGTAGTGACAGATATCTTTAAGACACAGATAAGGGACTTGATGGGCAACTTCTTTCAGGACATGGCATGGGCCATGTGTGACTCCTTCCAGGAGATTGATAGAGAGATCTTTTCTAATGTTTGACCCCATCAGTATAGTCCCTCAAGACCATAAGCATTGTCTGTGTAATCCAGTTGTGTAATGCTGCCACCATGATGTTTTCCATATTCAAATATTTATGGTCTAGGCACAATTGTGCAGATATCCTATATTTGCTGTCACACTTTTCTGACAAACATCATAATGTTCACTGCACATGTCATATATATGGCTTTACCTGCTGCTGCAGTATGACATATTGCCAAATGGCGCACATGTTGATAGTTATTTACATGATCATGCTGTCATTACTGCATACATTGCTCCATATGGGCAGGGGTGCTACTCCTTCAAGTGTGTGTGTGCACATGCGTGGACTCCTGAGCATGCAGTGCAGCCTAATATTGTTATATCTGATAGACTCTGGCCCTGTATTTGACAGCTATGACTGTTGCAGTTAGCATAATGCTAGTGGGACACAATTATTCTGTTTGTGTTGTTCCTGTATATACTTAGGAAGGCTGACAGCAACTCACATGATACATTATTCCCATTCTTCTCACATAAGACAGTGAGGTCAGTCAAGTGTGTTTATTTGCACATGTTATGTATGCGTATGCATTGCACACACTTGTGTGTGAATCATTGCTGTCTGATGTCTGTTCAAAATATAACATGTCCTTGATTTTGTGATTTATGTAACATTCTTGGAACATGCTGACCCATTTGCAAAATGACTTTTTTGTGTCATGTACTGGTAAACACTGTGCAGTGTTCTTTAGAGTACTGTGATTGGTGCATATGAACATATATCCTTGGGATTCTGCATTGACATTCACTGGTCCCTTAGCGAATATATGAAGGTAATGCTTTGATTAGCATCATTAATGACTCATTTGTTTGTCTGTATCTTGCTTATGTCAATAGTCGGTCATTTTGATAATAGCTTGTGTTTGGATAAGTATACATCGATTTGCATATATGTCCATGTGTATGCATTAGTAGTACATATGCACTGATTTACATGGATGTACATGTGTATGGCTATACTATGATCAACTTGCAATTGCCCTTGTAATATGTGACTGGTTATATACACTTATTGCATTTTTCTGTGCTATACTTATGTATACAGGACTGTTCTTTGAACAATCCTACACATGTACAGTGATATTTATATTAACAACAGTGATTGTTCCACCTGTGTATTATATATGCATGGCAGTATATATGTGCATGTAATACTCAAACCTAGTTTTGATGTGTACCTATAATATTTGCTGTTTACCTGTTACACATTACTGTGATGATTGTCTAATTTATAATAGGCATGTTTATAGCCATTCTCAAGGCACTATGCCCATGTGTCAGATATTTGCCATTTGCTTCAATGTACCTTGCAAGGACTGACAGTCCATCTTGTGTTGAGGACGCCTGCATGTGCACTGTATCTTGTTAGCTATGGTTGTCCTGCTTTATTCTTTGCCTAATTTCTCTTGCTGGCATTTCCTCACTGATGTGGGCCTGTGCTGTCAATCACCCTTCCCCTGTACAGGTTAGGCCTACACATTTCAGGTATACGTGGCATATGTTATGTGTATGTTTACTTTCCTGTACAGTATCATTGTTGTACTGTAGGTGTACTGGCACAATATGACCTTGTGCCACCATGTTGGTTATCATACACATGTAAGACATATGCACACAAGGTGGTGGCAACTGAGTAGATCCCATCAATATTCATGCTGTACTTGTGTGTTGTGCATTATCCAGGGATTTATATGCTTCCTGCCTATGCACAGGCTTGCATTTCTTAACTTTCATTAATCATATATGTATCACCATTTACTTCACATTCCATGCCATGGTGTGAATATGTGTAACAAATCTTCTTTCTTTTTGGATTATGTTATCCCTTTGCATGTCACACACATACATTTTATACCTGACAATCCATCTATATTGCCTTTGGCATGGCATACATCTTTGACATATGGATCCCATTTCTCCTGTGTTTGTGATGGGAGTATTTATTTGTTTATTACAAAGCGACATTAATATTTTGCTGCAGTACTTGGCACTGTGCTTTCTGTTTGCCTTTCACATGCAGGTTTGGTGGTTCTAGTCTGCCTTCTGCTTGTCTGTTCCTGTATTTGCTCCTCCTTGCTGTTGCTTGGCTTATACGTGCACTGCTGACAGTCTAATAAATAATTCTATTTGATATGCATTCTGTACTGCAATGATGGCATTTCTTCCAATATACATCTACCATTGGTCATATACATTCTGGTATGACTGTCACACAGTTTGCAGCATCTCAGCAATGATTTGCCCATTGGTACATATGTATTTTTTGTATTGCACTGTGGCTGGCATGTATCCCCACCCTGTTTGTCAATTTTACTTTACCCATGTTGTATAGGCTATATGTATGCTGCCTGTGTGTACCTTACTACTCCTTTATGCGTATTTCTAACTTTTGTCTGTCATGCCTTGGGATTCCCATCACAAGCTCAGAAAGTTTCAAAACTTCGAACTGCCAATGGGTGAGACCATAATATCAAAGTTTTGAAAGTTGAAATGTTTTGAATAGAGATCATCGTACAGTGCAGAATGGAAACTTTACCATTTTCCTCACTGTAGTGCAATCTCGAATTGGTATATTTATTTAGCAGGGAGGTGCAGGGAGGCTTGCCCCCCACCCCTGAAAAAATGTAAAAAAAGAAAAAAAATTGTTTTTATTTTTTTTTTTTTTACAATTTCGAACTTTCAAAATTTCAGTCTTGTGGTCTCGACCATTTGCAGTCCAAAGTTTTGAAATTTCAAGCTTGTAAAGTAGATCCATGCCTTGTGTGATATTTGTTATATATTTATGCCTACTCTTTTGCCCTCCACCTCTTTCCATGTTTTTTCCATTCTTTCTGTTCTCCAAAAAAAATGAAATATGGGGCCTATTTCCACAAAAAAAATTGCTCGTGCCCCTCTGCCCCTCCCTCTGACCTTCCTATTCCATCATGCCAGTTGTGTGTCCCTTTTCTTCAACTTCACCCCATATCTGCTTTTCTATCACCCTGTTTCCTTGGGTATGTGCATTACTTGTGATCCCACACATGTCCCACACCCATAGTATTAGCTAATGTTAGCCATGGTGACTTGACTATGATTGCCCTTTACATTGCTTAATTTTTTATTAGAAATGTTGTGGATTATGGTGGATTCCACAAATTGTAATGGCTGTATTTATATATGTCCATCTGTGTATGATGATATTCATAATTGTTTGTGGATATTTGTCACTTTTCATACATAATGACTGATGCACATTTGTCTTCCTTTAGTGCTTTTCACCTATTACTGCAAATTCCATTGAGTGTATATAGCTTCTGTAGATGTGCATTGACAATGCATACATATAGGTGACTTTGAGAACAAGTTTTCCTGGAATACAGCTTTGGCATGACTGATTGTGGTTGCAATGATGCCACTACTTATGTCTACTTTGTGCTGAGGTATTCTCCATAGACTGGGGCATATGTGCACATTACTTGGTTACCCACAATTCCTGAGTAGAACTGAATGCAATCTGCTGGATTCCATGAACTTTATGGAATCTGACCCTTTTCTGCTTTACAATTTTCTGTTTGATTCTGTGAATGACTCATACTATATGAGGAACTGGTGCACTGCACAATGCTTGCATACATAATCTACAATGTATTTAGGCTTAAAGAATTTAACTTAGGCCTGTAGAGTGCAATACACCAGCACTGGATTTTGTTTTGATCTAATCACCTGATGGCCATCAACTTTGTGAAATGTATTTTGTTGTATAATGGATAGTTTTGCCTTGCTTGCTAATAGTACTTTACTGAGCTGCACTAATTAAAGCCAAAGTCAAATTTTCTTCAAAATGTTGCTAGCAAATTGAAAACGAAAAGACCCAGCTCTTTCTTGCAATCCAATGACAACAGTAATGTGATATGACTATATGTATATGGTTATAGTTAAGAATATGTTATTTCCACAGTAAGCTCTTGAATTATGGTGAAAAGTACAATGACTGCACAATAACTGTTCACAAGGTGTGAACTTTCAAGTGCAGCTGATGTATTTCCATGTTAGAAGTCCAATAACATATCCTGCTAATGTAGCATAACTTTTTCTTAAACACATTGTAGTCAGCTATCAGCACTGTGCTAGATGATGTATTTTATTTATTTCTTCCATTTTTAAGGGAAATAATAGCAGTGCATTTTTTTAAATTTAGAATTATTTTTTTATACTCATAAGTGGGAGACAAGAAGTACAACAACTTTTACAAGTCTAAATAAGAAACAAACACAATAAATAAAGAGCCTTGCTCTCATGAACTACTGCCATTGATGAGTTGGTGCGTTACTTGTTGTACATATTCTGCGATGGACAGTTTCACAACTACTGCACTTTAGATACAGAATGTTTCATGCTCACTGTACTTAATATCATAGCATGGCCTATATGCATTACTTAACTATGTTTTTGACATAGTACAAATACCATTTCACTATGTATGACACTTTTCATAATTTTTTTCATGTCCCTTCTTCTCTTTTTTCATCCAATGACCACTGAGCCCCCATTTTCCCTTGGCCCTTTCATTTCTCCTATGTCCTGTTGTCCAAGCACTCCTGGAAAGGGAAGCAAGAGTTGTAGAATGTGCCATCATATACAGAGTAGTAGGAGGTACTACATACAGCTAAATCCTCTCCAGCAACAGTCAACAGGTGTACCACAAAAGTAGACCTTGGAAAGCTGCCTCACTAACATTTGGGTGTGTGTATAGTGATAGCTGACTGTGGCATGTGTGTATCTTTGTATTATGTGATTTATTTATTTATTTTACATTTATTAACCGGGAAAGTCCGACTGGACACATATCCATTTTCAGCGGAGGCCTAGGGAGAAAAGCTCCAGTATCATGACATACAAGAAATTTCAAAAGAATATCATACAGAGATATAAGTTCCATGGAAACATAAGTCAGGTATAGTTTAACAAATTAATTTTGTAGAGTCATCAGGTTAAGATTATACAGTAATCCAACAGTAGGTTTTGTATAGATTATAAAAAATAAACATAAAAACAATAATTCATTTTTTTTTTTAATCTAAATTGTGAGTACTCTCAGTATTTCATTACAGAAATAGCCAGTGGTCATTATGCTTTACAGAGAAAGGAATTAGGGGATCTTTAGTAGAGAATTTGAACAAGGTATTGGTATAGATTAATCTGGGGAGTAGCATGAACAAAGCCAGTTGTTTGAGAATTGGGTTCTCAGGAGTTTCTTAAATTGAGTAGTGGAGGTAGCGGAGGTTATTTGGCTAGGTAGAGAGTTCCAGATTTTGGCAATAGTGCAGGCAAAGAGATATTTGCCAGCATCATTTTGTGTCTGATAATGCTTATTAGGTTCTGGGAACTAGATCGTAAGGCTCTGGTAGGGATGTGGAGGTTAATTAATTATTTTAGAGCAGGTTTTTTTTTCTGGAAGGTAGAAGAGATTATGTGCTATTGTGAGTTGATTGAATAGAAGTAGCTGAGGTAGCTTGAGCCAATTGAGTTGGTAAAGGGCAAGACAGTGGTGGGATTTCTAAGAGGCTTCAGTAGCAAACTTGGCTATTTTGTTATAACAAGATTCCATTTTGTTCAGATCACTTTGTGAGATTAGTAAGGATGGGAGAGGCATAGAGAAGGATGGATAAGAGATGAGTTTTGCAATAGTAGCTTTGTTTTGTTGTATCTATAGGAGAAGACCATACATTCAAGTTTTTTATAATAGACCAGGTTGAGATGACAGTGTATGGGGGTAATTGGAAAACCTTTCTATCTTATAAGGAGAGTGAGTGGCAAATTATTTGTGATGCCACAACCCCCCCTGGTCTAAATGATTTTATTAGCATTAAACCTTTTTTACTGTTGGACCGGGTATGACAGTCCTGGGATCTAACAATATATATTATTTATATTACAATTTTTGTATTTTTTGTATTTTTTGTAGTATGCATTAACATTTTACATTTTTCTATTTGCAAGTATTTATTTTATTTTATTTTACCTTTATTTTAAAGTTGAAACAGTAAATTAAATTTTATTTTAAAACTACTAGTACATACATTTCTATCAAACCAGGGTGACTAAACAAATATGAAATGCCCATTTATAAAGAATGTTTTATGTAATGATATTTAGGGTAGATAATCCATTTGTGAGTTAGATATGTTAGTAATGTATGAATTAGATTTTCCAATAGTGGAAAATTGTTTAATTTATATATAAAAAATGTTTACATAAATGTTTCTTAAAAGTTTTTAAGTTTTAAAACTTTTGGCGCCAAACCAGGTATAAAAGGGGTGTGCCATTTGGTAATGGTGGTTCTGAAGAAATCTGAGAGATCAGATGAAAGCGCTTAACCATCTACTTTGTAATGAATGGAGTGTTTTGTGTTTTACAATCCAAATAAACCTGTGTTTTTGACAACGGAACTTGTTCTTTAAGTAGGAGAGTGACGGTACGTGGAGTATTGTAGATTGCTACAGCTTTTTTCCTTGTTCGAGCAGTGGACCCGTTTTCTGGCTTTTTTGAATTGTGTTTGGATAAGTATACATCAATTTGTATATATGTCCATGTGTATGCATTAGTAGTACATATGCACTGATTTACATGGATGTACATGTGTATGGCTATAGTATGATCAACTTGCAATTGCCCTTGTAATATGTGACTGGTTGTATACACTTATTCCATTTTTCTGTGCTGTACTTATGTATACAGGACTGTTCTTTGAACAATCCTACACATGTACAGTGATATTTATATTAACAACAGTGATTGTTCCACCTGTGTATTATGTATGCTTGGCAGTATATATGTGCATGTAATACTCAAACCTAGTTTTGATGTGTACCTATAATATTTGCTGTTTACCTGTTACACATTACTGTGATGATTGTGTAATTTATAATAGGCATGTTTATAGCCATTCTCAAGGCACTATGCCCATGTGTCAGATATTTGCCTCAATGTACCTTGCAAGGACTCACAGTCCATCTTGTGTTGTGGATGCCTGCATGTGCACTGTATCTTGTTAGCTATGGTTGTCCTGCTTTATTCTTTGCCTAATTTCTCTTGCTGGCATTTCCTCACTGATGTGGGCCTGTGCTGTCAATCACCCTTCCCCTGTACAGGTTAGGCCTACACATTTCAGGTATACGTGGCATATGTTATGTGTATGTTTACCTTCCTGTACGGTATCATTGTTGTACTGTAGGTGTACTAGCACAATATGACCTTGTGCCACCATGTTGGTTATCATACACATGTAAGACATATGCACACAAGGTGGTGGCAACTGAGTAGATCCCATCAATATTCATGCTGTACTTCTGTGTTGTGCATTATCCAGGGATTTATATGCTTCCTGCCTATGCACAGGCTTGCATTTTTTAACTTTCATTAATCATATATGTATCACCATTTACTTCACATTCCATGCCATGGTGTGAGTATGTGTAACAAATCTTCTTTCTGTTTGGGTTATGTTATCCCTTTGCATGTCACACACATACATTTTATACCTGACAATCCATCTATATTGCCTTTGGCATGGCATACATCTTTGACATATGGATCCCATTTCTCCTGTGCTTGTGATGGGAGTATTTATTTGTTTATTACAAAGCGACATTAATATTTTGCTGCAGTACTTGGCACTGTGCTTTCTGTTTGCCTTTCACATGCAGGTTTGGTGGTTCTAGTCTGCCTTCTGCTTGTCTGTTCCTGTATTTGCTCCTCCTTGCTGTTGCTTGGCTTATACGTGCACTGCTGACAGTCTAATAAATAATTCTATTTGATATGCATTCTGTACTGCAATGATGGCATTTCTTCCAATATACATCTACCATTGGTCATATACATTCTGATATGACTGTCACATAGTTTGCAACATCTCAGCAATGATTTGCCCATTGGTACATATGCATTTTTTGTATTGCACGGTGGCTGGCATGTATCCCCACCCTGTTTGTCAATTTTACTTTACCCATGTTGTATAGGCTATATGTATGCTGTCTGTGTGTACCTTATCACTCCTTTATGCGTATTTCTAACTTTTGTCTGTCATGCCTTGGGATTCCCATCGCAAGCTCAGAAAGTTTCAAAACTTCGAACTGCCAATGGGTGAGACCATAATATCAAAGTTTTGAAAGTTCAAATGTTTTGAATAGAGATCATCGTACAGTGCAGAATGGGAACTTTGCCATTTTCCTCACTGTAGTGCAATCTCAAATTGGTATATTTACTTATCAGGGCAGTGCAGGGAGGCCCCCCCCTGAAAAAATGTAAAAAAAGAAAACATTTTGTTTTTATTTTTTTTCTTTACAATTTCGAAGTTTCAAAACTTCAGTCTTGTGGTCTCGACCATTTGCAGTCCAAAGTTTTGAAATTTCAAGCTTGTAAAGTAGATCCATGCCTTGTGTGATATTTGTTATATATTTATGCCTACTCTTTTGCCCTCCACCTCTTTCCATGTTTTTCCATTCTTTCTGTTCTCCAAAAAATGAAATATGGGGCCTATTTCCACAAAAAAAATTGCTCGTGCCCCTCTGCCCCTCCCTCTGACCTTCCTATTCCATCATGCCAGTTGTGTGTCCCTTTTCTTCAACTTCACCCCATATCTGCTTTTCTATCACCCTGTTTCCTTGGGTATGTGCATTACTTGTGATCCCACACATGTCCCACACCCATAGTATTAGCTAATGTTAGCCATGGTGACTTGACTATGATTGCCCTTTACATTGCTTGATTTTTTTATTAGAAATGTTGTGGATTATGGTGGATTCCACAAATTGTAATGGATGTATTTATATATGTCCATCTGTGTATGATGATATTCATAATTGTTTGTGGATATTTGTCACTTTTAATACATAATGACTGATGCACATTTGTCTTCCTTTAGTGCTTTTCACCTATTACTGCAAATTCCATTGAGTGTATATATCTTCTGTAGATGTGCATTGACAATGCATACATATAGCTGACTTTGAGAACAAGTTTTCCTGGAATACAGCTTTGGCATGACTGATTGTGGTTGCAATGATGCCACTACTTATGTCTGCTTTGTGCTGAGGTATTCTCCATAGACTGGGGCATATGTGCACATTACTTGGTTACCCACAATTCCTGAGTAGAACTCAATGCAATCTGCTGGATTCCATGAACTTTATGGAGTCTGACCCTTTTCTGCTTTACAATTTTCTGTTTGATTTTGTGAATGACTCATAATATATGAGGAACTGGTGCACTGCACAATGCTTGCATACATAATCTACAATGTATTTAGGCTTAAATAATTTAACTTAGGCCTGTAGAGTGCAATACACCAGCACTGGATTTTGTTTTTATCTAATCACATGATGGCCGTCAACTTTGTGAAATGTATTTTGTTGTATAATGGATAGTTTTGCCTTGCTTGCTAATAGTACTTTACTGAGCTGCACTAATTAAAGTCAAAATCAAATTTTCTTCAAAATATTGCTAGCAAATTGAAAACGAAAAGACCCAGCTCTTTCTTGCAATCCAGTGACAACAGTAATGTGATATGACTATATGTATATGATTATAGTTAAGAATATGTTATTTCCACAGTAAGCTCTTGAATTATGGTAAAAAGTACAATGACTGCACAATAACTGTTCACAAGGTGTGAACTTTCAAGTGCAGCTGATGTATTTCCATGTTAGAAGTCCAATAACATATCCTGCTAATGTAGCATAACTTTTTCTTAAACACATTGTAGTCAGCTATCAGCACTGTGCTAGATGATGTATTTTATTTATTTCTTCCATTTTTAAGGGAAATAATAGCAGTGCATTTTTTTAAAATTAAGAATTTTTTTTTATACTCATAAGTGGGAGACAAGAAGTACAGCAACTTTTACAAGTCTAAATAAGAAACAAACACAATAAATAAAGAGCCTTGCTCTCATGAACTACTGCCATTGATGAGTTGGTGCATTACTTGTTCTACATATTCTGCGATGGACAGTTTCACAACTACTGCACTTTAGATACAGAATGTTTCATGCTCACTGTACTTAATATCATAGCATGGCCTACATGCATTACTTAACTATGTTTTTGACATAGTACAAATACCATTTCACTATGTATGACACTTCATAATTTTTTTCATGTCCCTTCTTCTCTTTTTTCATCCAATGACCACTGAGCCCCCATTTTCCCTTGGCCCTTTCATTTCTCCTATGCCCTGTTGTCCAAGCACTCCTGGAAAGGGAAGCAAGAGTTGTAGAATGTGCCATCATATACAGAGTAGCAGGAGGTACTACATACAGCTAAATCCTCTCCAGCAACAGTCAACAGGTGCACCACAAAAGTAGACATTGGAAAGCTGCCTCACTAACATTTGGGTGTGTGTATAGTGATAGCTGACTGTGGCATGTGTGTATCTTTGTATTATGTGATTTATTTATTTATTTTACATTTATTAACCGGGAAAGTCCGACTTTACACATATCCATTTTCAGCGGAGGCCTGGGGAGAAAAGCTCCAGTATCATGACATACAAGAAATTTCAAAAGAATATCATACAGAGATATAAGTTCCATGGAAACATAAGTCAGGTATAGTTTAACAAATTCATTTTGTAGAGTCATCAGGTTAAGATTATACAGTAATCCAACAGTAGGTTTTGTATAGATTATAAAAAATAAACATAAAAACAATAATTCATTTTTTTTTAATCTAAATTGTGAGTACTCTCAGTATTTCATTACAGAAATAGCCAGTGGTCATTATGCTTTACAGAGAAAGGAATTAGGGGATCTTTAGTAGAGAATTTGAACAAGGTATTGGTGTAGATTAATCTGGGTAGTAGCATGAACAAAGCCAGTTGTTTGAGAATTGGGTTCTCAGGAGTTTCTTAAATTGAGTAGTGGAGGTAGCGGAGGTTATTTGGCTAGGCAGAGAGTTCCAGATTTTGGCAATAGTGCAGGCAAGGAGAGATTTGCCAGCATCATTTTTGTGTCTGATAATGTTTATTAGGTTCTGGGAACTAGATCGTAAGGCTCTGGTAAGGATGTGGAGGTTAATTAATTATTTTAGAGCAGGTTTTTTTTTCCTGGAAGGTAGAAGAGATTATGTGCTATTGTGAGTTGATTGAATAGAAGTAGTTGAGGTAGCTTGAGCCAATTGAGTTGGTAAAGGGCAAGACAGTGGTGGGATTTCTAAGAGGCTTCAGTAGCAAACTTGGCTATTTTGTTATAACAAGATTCCATTTTGTTCAGATCACTTTGGCGGAGATTAGTAAGGATGGGAGAGGCATAGAGAAGGATGGATAAGAGATGAGTTCTTGCAATAGTAGCTTTATTTTGTTTTGTGATAAACCGTCTATTCCTATAGAGAAGACCTAGCTTTTTATTAACTTTCCTAATGGTTTGTGCTATATGGATGCCAAATTTGAGGTTATTGTCTATTTTTAAACCTAACAGTTTAGTGTGCAGTAGGAGTGATTTTAATGTTATCCTTGGAGTGAATGGTGAAACTGTTGTGGGGGGTGGGGAGCATGACCTGGGCCGAAAATAATTAGTTTAGTTTTTTTGGGGGGTTAAGAATAAGTTTGATGTTTGTGAACCATGTTTCGGCTAGAGTAAAAGTGTTTTTGGTGAGGATTTGCACTTCATTTAAGGTGGGCCCGGCATTTATAAAGGTGGTATCATCTGCATATTGTACTACTGATTCTGTGAGTGAGGAGGAATTGATTTGGTTGGTGAATAGTGAGAACAGTAGTGGGCCAAGTATGGATCCTTGAGGGACACCTATGGATACTAGTAGCAGGGGGGACAGCTGGTCATGCCATAGGACTGCCTGCTGTCGACCAGATAAGTAGGTAGTAAACCATGATATAGTTGAGGGGCTGAGGTTTAGGGTAGATAGAGTTTGGAGAAAAATATTATGATCTACCATGTCAAAGGCTTTAGATAAGTTTAAAAAAATGGAAGATACAAAGAGTTCCTTGTTTCTATTGTGGTTAACTATATCTGTAAATGATAGTAATACTGTGGTGGTGCTGTGGGATGGCCTAAAGCCATGCTGGGTTTTGTAGATTAAGTTGTTTTGTAAGAGGTACTGAAGTAGTTGGGAATGGATGACCCTTTCTAATATCTTGGATAGTGGTGAGAGAATTGTGATTGGACGGTAGTTGGTGAGTTTTAAGAAGTTACCCCCTTTGTGCAGTGGAATAATATGTGATGTTTTCCACAAGGTGGGGACTTTGACCTCTGTGAGTGACATGTTTATGAAGATGGACACGGGATAGGCTATGGTGTCTGCTGCTATCTGAAGGAATTCGGCTGGTAGGGTGTCAGCTGCTGGTGTGGTTGGTTTGAGTTTCTTAAGGAGCTTGGAAATTGCTTTAGTGGATACAAGGTGTAGGAAAAAGTTGTTATTGTTTTGAGTAATAGGGTGTAATTTGCTAGTACCTGGTATAGGGCTACTAGTGGTATTGAGGGCATTGGTAAGGGTTTGAACTGTCTCGATAAAGAACTTGTTAAATTGTGTGGGAATGTTGTCAAGATTGTTTGGTAGTACTGGGGTTGGTATAGTGGCTTTACCTGAGTGGAGTATACCATTAATTGTAGCCCAAAATTTCTTAGGGTTATTGGCATATTTTTCTTGCATGTTTTTGTAGTAGTTACTTTTGTCTAATTTGATTTGTTTTTTGGCTTTGTTGCAAAGTTCTTGGTAGGTTTGCCTCAGGTTACTGGTTTTGTTCTTTTGATATTGACTCCAGGACAGATCCCTCTCTTTCATTATAGTCTTGGTATCTTTAGTTAGCCATGGAGCATAGTTAGGTTTCAGTCTTATAGTTCGGAGGGGGGGGGCATAATAGTTTAGGATTTGTAGGAAAGTGGAGTTAAAGTACTGTATGGCCTCATCTAGAGATAATAGTTTTAGGGGTGTCCAATTTCAGTTTTGCAGTGAATTGATGAAGTCAGTTGTTTTAAAGGTCTTTTTGTTACGTATTACTCTGAGGTTGAGTTGGCTTATGTAATGGGGTCTGTTGCGAATTAGGTAGGTCGGTTGATGATCACTTAGACTGTCAGGTAGACAGCCAGACTGCCATGCAAGAGTGGGGTCAGATAACAGAATCCAGGCTAAGATGGATTCACATTTTGAGGTTTTGTCTGTTATGGTTGGGGTAGCTATAATTTGGGTAAATCTATGGAGGTTAATGTGGGTAGTTGGAGTGTGGCTAGAGCAGTTCAGCCATTCAATACTAAAGTCACCTAATAGTACAGTTTCTTGTGGCATGGAGTTTGAGATCCAGTTTAGCAGGTTTTCCATTATAGTAGTGTTATTGCCTGGTGGAATGTAGCCACCTCCAATAATTATATGTTTGTTTAAGCTTAGCTTTAATTTGGCAAGGATTAGTTCAACATCTTTGATTTCTTGGGTGTTATAATCAATTTGTTCAGTGCTGAGATGATTTTGGAACAATATTGCTATCCCTCCTCCCTTTTTCTCTACTCTATCTCTTCATATAATATTATAGCAAGGGGCTGTAATCTCGTTATTATGGTGTTCTGGTTTAAGCCATGTTTCAGTTAGCACAACAATTTCTGGTTTATATACAGCTAGTAGGGCGTGAAGGTCTTGACCTTTGTTAAGTATACTTATTGCATTTATATTTATGAAGAGGAGAGAGGAGGTAGGTCTATAGTATAGGGGATTTAGCTGATTAAAGTCTGTGTTGGGTGTTGAGGTGGGTCCTGGATTGGGATGAATGTCACCACAGCGAATGAGTTTGTGGAGCAGATGAAGATACAGTTTATTTAGTTTGTGTAGTAATTTAGTTTGTCTTAGTGAGGTGTGAGGGTTAGTTCTGACTAACAGTTTGTTGTAATATTATGAAACACCAGTGATATTATGAAACACCAAATCTTGTTCTTGTATAATGTGCTACTTTGTGGGCCAATAGGACCTTAACTCACAGCAGACAGCACCACCTTCTTCCCCTGGAATGGGTAAGCCAACCTCAGCTGCTTACATTCACCACCAGTGCTGATTCCAGCAGTACTCAAACCAGTAATTAAATGCAGGCTGTGTAAGCTGCAGGTAGAGTACTATCTGTGTGTGTGTGTGTGTGTGTGTGTGTGTGTGTGTGTGTGTGTGTGTGTGTGTGTGTGTGTGTGTGTCTATATATATATATATATATATAATATATATATATATATGTGTATATATATATATATATATATGTGTGTGTATATATATTTATATATGTATATATGTATATATATATATATATATATATATATATATATATGGTTCTACCTGACATAGTCGAAACCACACAACACCGACAACCACATCACCGACACCACATATTCGACAGTCCATAAACACGAAACCACACATAACCGACAACGAAATAACCGACGGTACACAAACACGAAACCCCATACACTGCACACACCACAATAACAATTAAAACAAAACACATCCCCATTCCACAAACCACACACACAACACAAGCACACCAAAATCCTTACAAGCCCACACTAAACCTTACCCTAACCCTAAGGTCCGTCACTATCGCACACTTACCTACCCGCTCCCTAACCCTAACTCACTTAACCCTACCCTATCGCTCCCTAACACTAACTCACTTAATCCACCCTATCGCCTCCCTAACCCTAACTCACTTAACCCACCCCTATCGCCTCCCTAACCCTAACTCACTTAACCCACCCCTATCGCCTCCCTAACCCTAACTCACCTAACCCACCCCTATCCGCACAGACCGTCAATCTCCACACTTACCTGCCACGCACCCTAACGTCCGTCACTACCGCATACTCACACAGCCTTTCCCCATGTCGGCATCCTCGGCGTTGGTGTTGTCATCCGTCGTGTCGGTCTTCTGCATTGTCGATGTTCTGCCACTCGCGATTCAAGGCCGGTCTTCTTCGATTTCGATCTTCTGGAGCCCGGATTCGATGTCGGTCTTCTGCGCTGTCGAAAGTCAGGTAGAACCATATATATACATATATGTATATATATATATATATATATATATATATAATATACATACATATATAATATACATACATATATATATATATATATATATATATATATATACACACACACACACACACACACACACATATGTATATGAGTATACATCAAATCTCAGAAACACTAATGTTCAAATACAAAGTAATTGACCATAAGTGATTGAAGCTCACCCTTCTGGAAAATCAAAAAGAAACTGAAGAATGAAACAAAACACTTTCATTCTACAATCAGTCAAAAATCAGCACCACAAAATCCAGACATAATATGTATGAATAATGGTAGTGTTACAGAAAGGGATTTTCTAAGGTTAAGTTGAAAGGTTGGGTTAGGCTTAGCATGCATTATTAAGCTCCCATCTTCACTTTACTAATGTGTGCTAACCCTAACATTATACCATGATCCCCCCAAAACGTGCACGCTGATTGGCCAGCGTGCCTGTTGTAAATCGAGTTATACTAATGGAAAAGGTCCGTCGGACTTTTTCCATTAGTATAACTGCTTTTTAACATGTCCCGCTATGTTAAATGGGTTTAACATGCAGACAGCTTTAAAATAAGCAACGGAGATCTCCGCTGATTATTTTAAACTGTCTCGCCATGTTAAACCCATTTAACATAGCGAGGCAGTGTTTAAAGCACGAGAAAGCAAGATCTCCGTTGCTTTTGAGAAATTTCGCTATGTTAAATGAGTTTAACATAGCGAGACAGTTTAAAATAAGCAACGGAGATGTCCGTTGCTTATTTTAACTGTCTCGCTATGTTAAACTCATTTAACATAGCGAGACTAAAAAGCAACGGAGATCTTGCTTTCTCCGTTTTTGCTCACAGTCTGATGTACTGCAGGCGCCAATACATCAGAACTGCCGCGATGCCAAGACATCTGCGGAAGGGCAGTAAACAGGCATTATACTATGCCATTATTTAAGAAAAGTAACAGTTTCTTTTCTTAATGTCATAGAGACAGCAATAACTCATTCTGGGTGTGGTAATGCTAAATTTACCACGGTTGAGTTTTGTTTGTCGGGCCGCCTCGACCAAACCATCAACCGTGGTAAATTTAGCATTACCACACCTTACTGATGTGTGCTAACCCTAACATTAACCCAGCCCCTTCTCTTCATCCTAACTCTACAGCTTACCCCAGAAAGACCCTTTCTGTAACATTACCAGTACACAAACTTATAAGCACACAACAAACTGGAAAATGAAACTCAAACCAAAAGCTGCAGGTGGAATGAAGGAGCAAACACAATTCTTTTAGAACTTTCGTTCAAATGTATTCTTCATGAACTTCTTCAGAAAAAAGTTAACCTCTCAAAACACACCTCTTATAAGTTCCTAACACATCACATGACTTTCATGACTAGTACACAAGTCAAAATGACTTGCACCCTGTGCACCAGGGCCTACACACAATACTAAATCTATCCCTTTACCTAGCCCTTACCAACAAACACTAAGCCTATCACCATATCTAGCCCTCACTCTTGCCCTAACCAATAAACACAAGCACAAACCTACCCACCTATAGTGCTGAAATATATGACACACCCAAAAGTTTCATCACTAACAACCAAATCCTTAACTTACCTTCCCCAAACAAAATTAATTTTGACATTTCCTGCATTTGACAACATGCACCTTTGACATTTCCCGTAAGCATTTACAGAGTTCCATGAACTACTCCTTTGACAAATTGACTAGTACCCATTAAAAAAATATATATATATATATATATATATATATATATATATATATATATATATATATATATATATATATATATATGTGTGTGTGTGTGTGTGTGTGTGTGTGTGTATGTGTGTATAAATCAGCAACAAAGAAGTGGGATGCAAGTCCAACCAATGGCTTCAACAGAGATACTATTTATTCAACAAAGAACAGAAAATAAAACATAAGCGCTTTTACAGTGTGTCCCACTGCTTCCTCAGATGTATACATATTTGAAATGGAGCTTCCACTTACATACTATTACCATCAGTCACTAATTGAAAGCATTTGCTCCATGCATTCTCTTCTTAAAGGCATATAATGCATGATCAAAAACAGCATGTTGGATCCCATGTATTCTGATAAAAATACATCTAATGTACTTAAAGCACTTCAGTATTCTAAAAATATATAACACAAAACAATATATATATCCACATAAAATATATGCAATGTACATAGAAAATGTATATATGTTGCAACTCTAAAAACCTATAATACATATAAAAAAGGAGTTTATCTCACCCTCTCTTTTTTTTACATATGTAAAACATAACAGTCCCAGAAGTGTACTGAACATGTGTTAGTGTTTTTGGGGTCTACACACAAAATTAGGCCTAGTACCTACAACTGCTTTAATTTCTGGGTCCGCTGTTAAAATAGACCAATATCTCTTGAATATATCAGTGGCTATTCATACATTGTTAGCATATTTCAAAGACATCCTATGGTTTTTATTACCCTTTCTCTTAGTCAACCTTCCTACCACTCTCTCAGAGAAATAAGGTTTCCCTTCTTCAGCTCTATCATCTTTAACTTTTTCTATTATGTTCTTTGCTTTCCTCTGTTGACATCATCTCTGTACAAACTTGTGTTGTAGACTAGACATTTCAGTTTCAAAATCTTCAGAATCCACACACAACCTAGATAACCTCATCCCTTGCCCCCTTACAATGTTATCAAACACATGTTGTGGGTGCATGCTTGTTCTATGGAGATACGCATTTCTATAGCAGTCTTTCCTGTGTACACCAGCGGTGAGTTTACCTTCCTCAGTGACACTGATTTTGATGGTATATGAACATATATTAAAAGGTAGATTCAACAGCCACATTAAGTTCTATAGGAGATTTGTGGATGATCTTTTCTTTATATGGGAAGGTACTGAAGATGAATTAGCCGAATGCTTTAGCTTTTTGAATAACATGTTTCATTTTCTAAAATTCATTATGAAGAATTCTACCATGCTATTAGACTTTCTTGACATCAAAATCAGTGTCACTGAGGAAGGTAAACAATGAACGAATAGCCACTGATATATTCAAGAGATATTGGTCTATTTTAACAGCGGACCCAGAAATTGAAGCAGTTGTAGGTACTAGGCATAATTTTGTGTATAGGAATATGACTAACATTAAAAGGCAGTTATGCTACCCCAGATTTAACAACATGAACCAAGATAGAGAGGTCAAGACATGTGGTAAATGTAATTTTTGCCAATTAATTGATACGTCAAAACAATATCTGCATCCAGATTTAAACAGAACCTTTTGGTTCAAAGTAAATGGGACATGTGACACAGAGCGCATAGTGTATCTGGCTTCCTGTCAAATCTGTCAAGCCTTCTATGTAGGCAAAACTGATAGAAAATTTAAGCATAGAAATAGGGAGCACCTGAATGACATTCACAAGCAAGTCATGACGAATGCGTTAGCCAAGCATGTGAAGAACACCACAGAACAACATAACTTTAATTTTTTTATGATTGAAAACATTAAGATAGACAGTAGACAAGGTGACATGAGAAATAGAACAGAAACCAATGAAACCAAATGGATAGTTAGGCTTAGGGCTGACTCTGGGAAGGGTCTGAATGATAAGGTCCCCATTAAGTCTATATTAAAGAGTAGACCCATAAAACACTAACACATATTCAGTACACGTCTGGGACTGTTACGTTTTACATATGTAAAAAAAGGGGGGGTGAGATACACTCTTTTTTTATATGTATTATAGGTTTTTAGAGTTGTAACATATATACATGCATCATTAAAGTTCGAAGTTTAGTGACTCGAACTTTTAATACTTCGATATTATGATATAGACCCATCCACAAGATATAAAGCAATTCGTCTGGTACTTCACCAGTTTCCTCTGGTCAGGATCTACCAAGAGTCTCTACAGCCTCAAAATTTCTCTCCATGAGATGTAAATGTCTGATTATGGTGGCTTTAAGCCCTACTTGTAATATCAGCGTTTTAAGTAATTCACATTTGACTGGTTATCACATGGTTTCACACTTGTAATACATTGACTACACATGCTGCCACAGAGGTCTTACTGTAGTACATTTACAGCACTTTTATATGTGAAACAGCCAATGTATGTGTATACGTGTGTGTATGTATGTGTGTATTTAGATGGAGAGAGCAGAGAAAGATATATACTTGTATGCCTGTGCACACACACACACACACACACATATATATATATATATATATATAGAGAGAGAGAGAGAGAGTAAACTGGTGTTACTTTATGATTCATGTATCTTCTAGCTAAAGAAATATTTGAATATACAAAGATGACAACAGAAGATTTATATGGACAAGTTTAAAGTTGTTTCTTCTCCAAGACCTAATAGGGAAGGACAGCTATCCATTTCTGAGTTTATTTCATATCTGTGAAGTAAACTCTGTAGCAGCTATAGCAAACTAGGAAGAAATGGCAATACTGCATGCTTGGGATTAAAAATTAAACACTGGCAAAGTTCTTGTGTTCAGTTCTGAACTATAAGCTTGGAGTAGTTAACTTCTGTGAAATAGTGAGACATGCTGCAGTTAAAATTGTGTGTAAGAGTACAAAATGATGTACCTAATACTAAATACTACTACAAGGGAATAAGATGCTAACAAAAATGGAGCAAGAGCTGGAGTATTCCTATGCGATAGCTATGCCAATAAAATGATGACACGGAAAGAAGGTTAGAAGCATGGAAATGTGAAGCATGAAGCACTTCAAACAGAGAACAGTAAGCTCTTGGACTGTATAGACATTTTATGAAACCTCACCTGGATCATGTGAGCTGTTTTGCAAACCCCATTACTGCAATGGTAGTGATAGTCTGAAGGATACTCAAAAGGAAACAAAATTGTGCAAGATTTGCACCAGAAACACACAAGATATGCCAGGAACTCAGTAGCTATAATTCAAAGGAAACCTAAAGAACTTTAGTAAACATGAAGAAGTGGCAGGTATGCAAAAACACAAAGGAACTGACTGGAAAATGGGCCAGTGCATATAAACACAAAATACTTCATTTACTTATTTATTTTGTAATGCACGTAAGAGTTTTCTTCAAGTAGTGTAGTCAAAAATATGTTGAACTAATGAAAGGCAATTCTAGTCATTGATTAACATTTTTAGTTTTCGATTAAGAAGTGGAAAAGAAAGGAGCAGATTCCAAACAACATGCTTGACTTCAGACTCTGGTCTTTTGTAACTAAAGTTGTGCTGGAATATTTTTACACTCTTATTAAGCATAAGTGGGTATTCTGGGAAGCTAATGTTAGCAAAGTGACAGCAGTAAACTCCTCTTTCTTTTTCTCTCTCTCTTTTTAATTGACTGAGTCTTTATAATTGACAAGAGTTTATATAGTCACTATATAGCATACAATTATGGCAGACTTAATTTACCTTATGTATTCCAAATCTTGCTGACTACATAAATCTTGAAAATCCTCAGCCTTTTCGGTAAAACAAAGATCTGATGTTCTCACTCCATCCATCCTCATCTGATGGGTCTTTGTTTCTGATTGGTTCTGACATTAGCCACTCTTCAGACATCTGGATCCAAGGCTTAGGCTTATTCCCTCACCCATAACCCCCTGCATCACTCAAGTACCTCAGATCTCATTTGTCGCTCAGACACACATCTCCTGGCTCAGAGGTTTCAAAGAGTTTTATAGTTTTGTTAGCTTTGTTGTTGTACTGTTATTTTAATTGTGGTCTTATTCATGCCTTGTGCTACTTGCTAACCTTTTGGTTTTGTTTCTGGATGTTCAACAATGCTTCTGGTTTTAAGAAGTGCGTCTGCAGCGAGCATAAGATCCCTCCCCAAGATGCACACTTGTAAGTGTGTGTATTGCCTAGGAGCTGCACACTTTGAGGAAGATTGATCTGCTTGCTCTGGCTTTCAAGATAGAGCCTGATCTGATAGGAGATGAAAGCTCGCCTTGAATGGTTTTCCTCCCTGCCTCATCGGGAGATGGTAAACCCTCTCTACCATCTTCCCCCACCCACAAAAAAAAAAAAAAAAAAGTCTTCAGAGAAGGACAAGGGGGTGAAGACTAAGGATAAGGAAAAGGACAGAGTGTGAAAAGGAAAAGCATGCAGAGAAAGAGGCTAGGAAGTGCTGTCCTGATCCAGTAGGTCTGTTGGGCCTGGCTCCAAAAGTCTCCAAGCCATCAGATCCATCCTCGACATCAGAACCCATTAGGATTAGGTCTCAAACCCTTCCCTTTCTGGAACCCAGGTTCTTTCTGCAGCCCATTAGTCCCAGGCTATGACCTCCCATTTTACAGGACAGATCCTTTCAAAGGGTTTCTAGACCTCCTTCTATGTTTTTTCGGTGTGGTCAGCCAGCAGTCTGTCCAAAGCAAAGATCTCAGATATGGAAAGAATGATGAAGTTGTTCCTGACCTTCTCCAGAATCCAAAAATGAGCAAGAAACTGTAGTTCTAAAAATCATAAGGCCACACTTCTGACACTTTTAGAAGTAAGTCCTATCAGAGGCACAGGGGGGAATGATAACAATGGACATCACACCTGTGACAGAGATGGTCCACAAAATGAAGGGTTTCAGGCCCCCTTCTCCAACAGACCCTTTCATTGCTAATGAAGGGTTGTTGTACTGCTGCACACTGGTGGCAGCTGAAGTACTTGTCTCTGCACCCCTTAGCTTAGACAGCCATCACGCAAGATTCATGGGTGCACAGAATCATAATCATAAGCTGCACAATTACATTTCTTTTTCATCCCCATTTCATAATTATTTCTTGATGTCCCACCCCTGCAAATGAAGACTGCAGCACAAGAAATAAAAAAGCTTCTCTACAAACAAATCACCTACCAGAGCAGCAAGGATTGGGAGTCAATTCAAGATTCTTTTTGGTACGAAAAAAGAATGGGGACATCTGAACCATCTTGGACCTCATTCACCTAAAACAGTATGTGAAACACACAAAGCTCTGGAAGATCATGGTTCAGTCATCCTTCCTCTGTTAAGGAAGGACAATTGGATGTTCTCGACAGAACTTTAGGATGTGTGCCACCTTGGCTTGGGGCCAGTCATTTTTAGTTCAGGGCCTTGCCCTTTGATCTCACCATAGCCCCCAATGTGTTCACCAAATGCTCTGGTCGAATCTTACCTCAGACTGCAAGAGTTCTGACTGTTGCCATCTCTGGATGACTGGCTTATAACTGCTCCAACCAGGAATCTTCTATTTCAAGTCAGGGACTCCTTGCTCCAGCTTTGCTCCCACATGTGGAGCACAATCAACATGACAAAGTCAGAATTACAGCCCATCCAAACATTAGCATTCATTACGGCACATCTGGATACCGCTTTCCATACAGCATGACTGGCAGAATTGAGGGTTCTTACCCTTCAGCAGCAAGCATTGACAGGTCTCTCCCATCAAACCCCCACAACTAGGTGCACATTATTTCTACTAGGGCTGATGGCAGCCTCCGTATCTCTAGTTCCTGAAGCCAGATTTTACAGAATCTTGCAGTGGACCTTGTTGATCCAGTGGTCAATACAATCTCAGCCTATGCACTTTCCCATTTGCCTTACCAACATTTGCAGAAGTCATGTTCAGTGGTGATTAGATTGCCCCCTAGTTTCATAAGGTTGCTCATTTGTTCTGCCATCTCCTCAAGCCACAGTGATACAGATGCTACCCAGGTGGGGGCAGCACAGTTCATGGGAAAGCCAATCTACAGCTCACCATCCTTCACAAAGGCCAATCTCCACATCAATGTCCTAGAAATGATGGAAGTTCTCCTGGCATTGTAGGCTTTTCACTACTTCCTACCCAGAAGTGTGGTCTCTACCCAAACAGACAATATGTTGCTGATTTGGTACATCAACAAGCAAGAAGGAACATGCTTTTACCCACTGTGTTGAGAGACCATAAGGGTTTGGAAGTGGGCTTTTTGATAGTAACGCATATCCCAGGAAAATCCAGTGCATTGGCAGATAAACTAAGCGGGTATATTCTCCTTCCTTATCAGTTGTTCTTCGATAAAGTGTGGCTTATCAAATTTTCAGCCTCTGGGGCCAACCTTGCTGGTACCATATGCAGCTCCCTCCAACAATAAGTGCAGCAGTTACTTTGTCTTGATCCACAAAAGGAAAACTCCACAATAGGATATTGCCTATCACTGACCCCTCAGTATTCCCCACAGTTGGCATTCTTCCAGTCCTCTCATACCAAAGTCCCTGCAAAAAGCAATGTGGTGTAAGGTAAAAGTGATCCTCACTGACCCTTTTGGCCTCGACAGGTTTGTTTTCCTTATCTTTGTTATCATCAGATACACCCACTATGGATAATGGATCCCATTCCAGACTTTCTCTCTCACCCATCCCAAATGCATCATCCAGACATAACAGCCTTCAGGTTGACCCCATGGTTTCTTCAGTTCCAGTGATGGTTAGACAGTCCAGGCTTTTGTCACAAGTTGTACATATCCTAACATCTTCACACAAACTTTCTGCCAGAAAAGTATATAGCAGCTAAAGGAAGACATTTTCTAACTGGGTGACTAGCAGGGAATTGGATCCTTTTTCTGCTCCTCTTCCTGCTACTTTACAGTTTCTTGCTGGCCTTTTGCCATAACAGGCTAGTTATTCTGCCACCAAAGTTCAAATGGCTACCGTTTCAAATGTCCATGCTGGAGAAAAAGCAGATTCCCATAGCTTCCTTGAAGTTATCTAAAGATTTCTCCTTCATCCTACTTTGAGATCCTTTTCTACTTTGCCTGGAGAAGAATGGTAATATCTCACTGATGAGACCCCCTTTTGAACATGTGACTAGTGTTGAATTGAAATATCTGTCTTGGAAGACACTTTTCTTGTGGAGGTTACCTTCACCAAAGGATATCAGAACTCCAAAATCTTTTCTGTAAACCTTTGTATTTGGTCATCCACAAAGACTGGGTCACATTTAAAACTAACCCCTCTTTTCTTCCCAACATACCTTCAGAACTTATGTTGAATCTAGTTATTAATCTTCCTGTTTCCTTCCCACATTTCTGTAATAAAGGGAATATCTATTACACCTGCTAGACATTCATCAGTAAATCTTCAGATTCTACTTACACCATAATAAATCGGTTGGAAAGGCTGACCAACATTTTGTATCCTTTTCTTCATTCAAACTGGAAAAAGTGGTATCAGAAATGAATGACTCAAGATGGCTGTCTGAATGCATTTCTCATATAAATAAGGAGAAACGTCGTTTGACATTGCCTGGCAATCCCAAGGCTCATTCTACTAGGACAATTACTACTTTTTCAGCATATTTTCTATGGTACTTATTGATGACATTTGCACAGCAACCACTCGGTCCAATGTCCAAACTTTTATATCACTGTGAACTGGACCTATATTCTAGGTCTCTGGCTTCCTTTGGTTCAGCTGTCCTCTGGAATATTCTGCCATGAGACCTCCCAAAGTTTTTTAGTAGCTGGGGACTCTGTCCCATTAGTTGAAGATGGACAGAAGAGACAATATCAGATTATAAAAGTTATGGACTTGCCATAACAATAGATCCATGGTGTATTCTTCTGTCCTCCTCCTCCAGTTTCCCTCCCACCATCCCACTACTAAATTTAATTCATCTCCTTTGGCTCTGGTTTGACCGCACTGGTCTTGCCAGAGCCTTGTCTTGTAATATCTATGGTCTGTATTCCAGATTTTATATATAGATAGATATATATATATATATATATATATATATATATATATATATATATATATATATATATATATATATATATATATACACACACACACACACACACACACACACACACGAGTTTTCTTTGTATCTGGAGGGATGCTTTTCTTTTGTACTAAGCAAGCAAACTCGATCTGCGGTAATTCATTAACCTGTGGATTATGGGTAAGGGGAAGAGCCTCAGCCTTGTATTCAATGGCTGATGTTGAATCTGATTGGATCTAAAGACCCACCATTTGAAGAAGAAGTAACAAGACAATATAGATCTATTATTGTGTTAAGTGCATAAATTTCATTTATAAAGTATTCTGCAAACAAATATAAAAAAAAACTTGTGAACAGTGTAAACTAATTAAAGGTAATAAAACTAAAATCAAATAATAGGCACACTTTCAAAATACTAGACATATTTAATTAAACACTTTTGTCTACACTGTCATTAGACTTCATCAGTATAAATGCTCCCCCCAAACCATCACATGATCAAATATGCTCAATTATTTCGCACAATTCTGTTTGTCCTTTAAAATAAGTGAAACAGATACTGCCTCATTCAAACTTGGCAGTTTATCAGCATTTAATTGGATCTGCCAAAACAATTATTTTTTGAACAGTTTTCTAAAATCCCCTCCATTGTCAGTTTTTAACCTTTTCTAATACGGAAAATATAAATTTATTAAAATCTGTACATGATTAGGAATGTGTGTCTAGCACATTCATAGCATCCTTTCTACGAACAGCATATATGTGTTGATGAATTCTAATTCTTAAAATATTTTCTGTCTTACCCATATAAAATGTAGGGCAAGAAACACACACACTACTTGTTTAGTGTTGCAAGTAAAACACATCTTATAGTGTAATATATTGTCATTCAACCTTATCAGTATCCAATAACTTCTATTTATAAATCTACATTGTTTGCAGTTTCCACAATTAGTCATTGTATATTGTATACTCCATATAATGTCCTTCTAATTCCTTTTTGGTTTTCGAATAGGGTTTTAAAATTACATATAGTCTTAAAGGTAAAATTTAGACTATCCCCTACTTGGTCATCTGAAGGGGATTAAACAGACAAATGATATCTGATCATTTTCTAGATATGTCTATTGTCCAAGGAAAAGCTTAAACACAGCCCTTATGTATGTCTTACTTCTCAACTCTTTACCTTCAGGTACCAGTTCTCTTTTTAAAAAAGAGTGAATTTTACAGACCTTTGCCCGACTACTTCCTGTCTTCTTATCAAAAACAATGTCTTTTAATATTATATTACTTTGACATGTTATTCTGGGGTCCACTGTATCTTGATGAAATCAGAATGTGACTTATCTTTCGCTAACAACGAAGTGCCAAACAGCATTTGCAATATAGGAAAAAGCCCAAACATAGCTCTCAACTGTCCAGATTTTTGCCTCATATTTTTGGTCTGTTCCTCGTAAAATGTGTGTTTTTCTGGCAAATCACGGAAGATTGAAGCCACTAAATTATGCATATTTGAGTTTCTGACTTTATATATTTCACAATAGGCATGCTAACACAAATCATGTTATTCTAGCAACTTTCTAAGTTTGTGAGTGTGATATTTAATATCTGTCCCTAGTTTTAGGCCTTTGTTTCCCCATTATTTTAGGCTTTGTCCAGATTTCTTTCTGTAAGAGTTGACAGGTATGAGCCAAAGTTGCAACCAACAATCAATACATTATTTTAGTAGCAACAGAGCTATGCAGGACACCAGTTAGGTACACTAATCAATGGGTATGTAACCAAGTATATCAGTAAGTTACACTTTGTTGCACAGCCAAATACTGGGTCACCACTGAGTATTGGCCAGTTTGCACAAAGGACTAAAGCTCTGACTTGTTAATGAGATGCTTTTTGGACCAAGAGTACAAGGTCGGAATCTTTCCACCTTAATTTGCTTACTCCATGACCTTGAGGAAGTCACTTAATCATTCCAAGGTATTACTCTTCAGTGAGAGCTTTCCTGTTTGCCAATTTGGTATTTTAATTTACAGTTTCACAGGTACTAGCTAGATAGGAATGTAGTCTAGGAGACCATTAAGGAGACAGGTCCAAATTTCCAATTACTCAAAGCACCATCTGGTTAAGTAGACATGGTAATGAGATGTACACACCAAAACAAAGCCCTAATTTATTACAGAAGGATATGCCTTCCATAGAATGGCAGGGAAACAAGAGTTTATTCATGTTGTGTGGAGAAGGAATGGGTTGGTTGACTTGACAGATTCATCATCTTCACAAGGACTGATAGAGATGAACTGTTGATATGCTCCAAACATGCCAGAAAATTCTCTTTTCATATAGATTATTGAAGCTTGAAAGCAAATATTTAAGCACTGCAAGTTGCTGTGGTTTTGCTTACCAGATAGACCCAGTAGGTTACCCTATAAGGTATAACTACAAAAGGAGAAGTCATTCATGAGTGCTTTACTTAGTAGTGCATGGTATCATTACTATTGTGTTTTATAGGCTCCTTACTGAAATGTCAACACTAGAAATGTTGAGTGCCAATACACAGAAAATAAGGACTGAAACTGCTGGAAAAGAGCAAATCTTGAAGATTTTGCTCTTCTCCTCCTAATTTCTTTTTTGCAGGGGCAAGTCCCCCTGTACCCTGTAATGGGGGGCAAGCCCTATACACACCATGAACTTATATATACCAACTCAGAGATGATCATCCCATGGAGGAAAAGAAATATTCCAGGGAATGGCGATCTCAGACTTGATATATGTAAGTCCATTTTTTCAGTCATTCAGTCTTTGTGTTTCCGGACTCACTCTAGTGGGTCCCAATATTTCAAATGGTTACATTTTTAATGCATATTAGTATTCTTTGTGGTCTATTGATTTACTGTCACAATCAGAAACGTTCTTAAATTGTGGTCCTGTTTATGTTCTGCAGTCCTCCTTACCATGGCATACAGTGCACAACCTCCGCAGCTGCCACCAATGCAATGAAATTCCGAATCTCATACTTGATAGTCAGAAGACTATAATGCATCACTAGAGTCCTTGTTAGGGAAACAGAAGCCACTTCTGAATCTCACCCAAAATCTTTACACCAGCACTGTATTTCAAGGGAAAAAAATAAAGTAAGATTTCTTGGTAAATTTTCATTAACAACTTTTACCTTGGTAACTGTCCAGGCTAGATAGAATCAGCAGCAGTTTCTTACAGTCAAAACTAAACTTTTAGATAACTGCAAGCAGTTCCTTTAACTTTTTCTGAAGTTATTTTATAAAATATGAAAAGTATTCCTGTTTACGTATTTAACAAAAGTCCATACATTTTTGAAATTCACAACAGTCTGTGCTGTTTTCTTTAGTATCATCTAAGGTTTCAGCTGATACTAGGCAATAATTTAGAAGTCACTTGGCAAATATTAATAGGAATGTGGAAATATTGTAAACCATCATAAAGTTTGGTAAACAGCAAGCAATATCTCCAGTATTGCACATTCACCCCCCCCCCAGAACATTTCAATCAATGTCTTCTTGTAATTATAACTCAATCTGTCCATCACTCCTTTTCTTATTTGTGCACATTGGGTAGGGATGTCACCCAAAAGTGACATTCATCTACAGCTGAGGTTTACACCGGCAAGCCAATACCCCTGCCATGGATGTTCTTCCATATCACACACTCATATGCACGCTCACGTTTATGGCAAATTTAGTGTGTTCAGTCCCCCTACTGCATATCTTTGGAAGGGAGGAGGGAACCAGAGCACCCAGACTACACCTATAAAAACATAGGGAAGACATGCAGACTCTGGACAGGAAGCCCCCTATGGAGAATTGAACCAGAGAACACCTTGCTGGGAGGCAACAACTCTATCTGCTCCACCACTGTACCAGTCAGTCTGATATGAAAATATGCACACTAACTCAGAAACTGTGGTTCATGCCTCTGCTGTCCTAAATCTCAAATCTGCAGTTCCCATGATATTTTGTTTCTTACATTAATTGCTGTCAGTTAAGGAACCCCAACTCCAAATAGTGTCAACAAGGTATCATATGGTAACACAGGCAGGATAATGAAAAGACCCAAAAAGTCTTCCATGCGCAACTGAATAAATGTAAATCCATTCTACTTAATTCTGTTATTTGAGTCATTACTAGGCCCATTAATGTTTTTATACTAAAGATAACCTTATAACATTAAACCAAATTTATTCTAAGTGAAAGCAAAAAAGACTGCAACAGAAAAGATGCCACAACACTGTTTTTATAGTTATATTGTTGCACTACATTAGTCTTTAACTCCTCCTCTTTATTCTACATCAGATTATAATACTATTTCATTATCTCATATACTCTGAACAACTTTCACAAAATATCTTGCTTTTCTCCTACTTCAAAAACCCTCAAACAGCCTCCCTCTAATTGCCAGAGGTAAAATCTGCTGGCCTGTCCACTCTACATCTTACCCTTCACTCTTTCTTTTTCCTATTTATCTACTAGCCATCACCATACCAAGTCTAACGTATGCTTTCCTGATAATTGCTGAATTCCCTCAAATGTAAGTTTATGTTCTTATAAATGTAAATGTTAAGTTCTATGCTATCTATTGTACCTCTACAATTGTATCTGAATTCAGTACTGTTAACATTTCGTATTTTCAGTTGCATTTTTACTAACTTTCTGTAACACTCAAATAGTCTTATGTACTATTAAAGCATCATATCTGTGAAGAGTTTCACCCTGGGCCTCTGCTAAAAACGGGCCTGCAGTGGCCCGGTTGGAGTTTCATAAACACTACTACTCATAATCTTCCTTGCTACTGATGATTTCATCCATATACATTGTGTCCGACAAAGAAAAAGATGCTCATTATACATGCATACATACATACAAATATTTCAAGCACAGGCATTAATGCCCTTCTAGCCTTCCAATATACCAAAACACTTGTTCCCATCATAAGTGTCCAGGCTGTTCTTAAAATATTTAAACTAGTACTTGCTTTAATGTAATTTGGTAGTTTGTTCCATGCATCAGCTGCTCTCACAGAGAACCAGTTAGTACATTTCTCATTCCTATAGAATCTTCTACATAGGTTGTCTCATGATTCCCTAGTACTTTTTGATAAGCTCAAATATCCCCAGAGGTAGTTGTCTCTAAATGCCCTATATACCTGAATAAGATCTCCTCTTAAATATCATTAAGAGACACTGTACAAGTTCAGATAGTTTAGTCTTTCATAATAACTTAAATGTTCTCATCCATGGATGCTCTTGCTATATTTCCGCTGTACTTTCCAGTTTAATCATGCTTGTTTTCTTATAGGGTTTCCATATTGTTATTCCATACTCAGGTTTGGGTCTAATGTAACTAACAAACCATTACTTCATCATTTTGATTTCCTAGACTTTAGCAATCTTTTTACACAACCTATAGTTCTATAACTATCATTAACCAATTGGTTGATATGATTAGAAAAACTCATAGCTGGATCTACCCATATAACCAGGTCCTTAAATGAGTCTACAGTTTCAATCACTGTGTGCTTTATTAAATATTCACCTTTCAATTTATGTCTCCCAGATCTCATATGCTTAGTTTTTATGTATTTATCATCATATTATTCTCCTGTGCCCAAATGGCCAGTTTAGTCAAGTTATTTTGCAGACTTGTTTTATCTGTAACACATGTAATCAGTTTACCCAGTTTCAGTTCGTCTGCATATAAACTGTAGAACACCTCAGATGAAAAAGTTAGGTCTGAAATATACAATCTAAACAAGTAATGGCCTAGGACAGAGTCCTGTGGAACACCCTGACTGTAACCAAGAACTTCACCTGTCCAGTAGCTGTATGATACTTGCCATGTCATACTTGTAAGCCATCCAGCTATCCATCTTATCAAGAGTACATCAATACCTAGTTGTTCTAATTTATTGATCAGTGTTTTGTGTATAATAACCCTGTCAAATACTGAAGATAAATCTATGTAAATTACATCACAGCACAATTTTTCATTCATAGCTGTTATTATACTGTTATAGAACATCATGTTACAAGTGGTAATAGATCTGTTTTCAACATATACGTGCTGATATATGGTTTCAAGTCCCAAACTATCAATTCTTGACAATAACTTATCCAGTATTACTATCTCCATTATTTTACACAACATGAAAGTAGACTTAAGGGTCCATATGAATCTGGGTTTGTCCTACCCCCTTTCCCTTCAAGGCGGGCTTAATACGCTCATGTCTCTTCAACCTTGAGGAATCTCCGCATATTTATATGACCTACTGAATAATAGATATAATGGCAATATAAGTTCTTGCTGACATGTTCTCAGGTCATTGTTACTAATTCCGTCTCCTCCCTGTTCTTTGTTTGGATCCAATTTGTGCAGTAATTTGTCAAGATAATCTAATTTGATTCCGGTATCTGAGGTTACCTGGGTGTCACTAGGACAACATATCACTCCATTTGTGGAGCAAAAATTGTTCTGCATAAGATTTTGTAAATATATCTATAATCTGTTGTGTATGAGAATACATTTTAGAATCTGCACACAGTTTATCAGTTTGTATGTCTTTACTACTTCCACATCTTATGTATCTATAAAAAGGCTTCCTGTTATGCTCAATATCTTTATATAAATTTTCTTCAAATTTTTCTTGATCTTGTCTCACACTATGCTTAATCTGTTTGTCCAGCTTGTTTATTTCAGTTTTCAAAGTTGTACTTCGACCTCTCTTCCATTTCTTATATTTTTTGTTTCTCACCTTAATCAGGATACCTTGTTCTTATGGAAATACATCCACCTGATGTTGTACACCTAGATCCTGATGTTAAACATTTTTTTATTGTGATTCAGATCACAACAACAAATTTGTCAGTAGAAGAATTACAACAAATATATGCCAGTGGCTGAAAACAGTTTCTCAGTCCTTAATCTGTTAGTTTAACTCTGTAGATATGTGATGTTTAACAAGCTGCATTAAATTACATATCTGTAGATATTAGACTGTGTTCGTTTGCTATGTATCCAATTGTACACGTATCATGCTGTTCCCATTTTTTATGTGCGTATGTTTATTTGTTGGTTGTATGCAATTTACCAGTTTTATAGCTTTGAGAAATGGGATACTTTTGTTGTGGTGGTTTATAAATGGAATATCAAGGCTTACTCTGCCATAACCATAGAAGGAAAGTCTCGTGGGGTTTTACATTGATAGCACACCAGTCTAGTGCCCTAAAAGGCATTATATTGATATGGTATCTAAAACTGCTAAGAATCCTGTGGAAAACAGTTTATTCTTACGTCAGATAAATCAAATCCAGTAAATTATTTTACAAATTACCATTAATTTTTAATTTATTTTTAAAGCCAAAATTGTCCTGTGTTCAGAGTAGCATATTTATGTCTTTACCAGTGTGCTTTCACTTCTGTTTCCTGGTAGTGAAGAATCAGAAAATACTTATTTGGTTCTTTACAAAACCCAGTTATATATTAATCCATGTACTTCTGTATTTAAACATGAATCTGCTGCTTGTTTCTTTGATTCGGAAAAAAGATTATTGAACCCAGTGAAGGACACTCTTGGGTTTTGAAAATACAAGCTGAAGTCCTTGGTAGATTATGTAACATTGCAAAGTGTGACACCTCCACCACTGGACCAGTAATAAAGGAGCCTCAATCCTCACCACTGGCAATAGTGGGGGACGTGCATTTAGAGGATGACAAGAGCACACACAATACTTCCAGATGCAGCTCTCTGCATCAAGTGCAATTTCCCTTAAGAGCACACAGAGACCACAGTCAGTCCGGGGCTGATTTCTCCCTCTTTCTCCATATCCCCAATAATACTCCACACTGCACAGCTATAGTGTTGAGATCTCAACTGAGTAGCCAAGCCAAGACCTCCAGCACCCTCTCTGTCCAACCAGTGCTTCATGTCCCTGCCCAAGTAGCTGACACACACACTCTTTGAGGTTTGATTTATACATGCACATACATCTGGGAAAGGCTGGCACAGGTTTACTACCTATGCCACATTTTGACCATACTATAAGGGAGTTATCACTGCCACAAGCCATCTCCTTATCAGCTACTTTAAGGCCCTTAACAAAGGGTGCCCAATCTTATTGTGTAATTTTACTATTAATACAGGTGGTAGTTTGACCAAGAGCAAGGCTATTAGGAGTGGCCTACACAGCGTCACCAAATAAATATGCAAGTACTCTCCAAACTTAAATATCTCTAAACATATAAGCCACAATGAAAGGTTTAATATATTTAATAATAATAAATAAAAGCATAAGAAAATACTTGGTATTTAATCACAGTGACATCAGAGCTGAAAATCACAGGAAATATTTAAAACAACATTGCAGGACAGTCTCAAATAAAGAAAGAAAAACACCTAAATTAAGCCTTGCTATATTCCTGACTGTATCTAAGAGAATTATTATAAACTAATAACTTACTTTTAGAGCAAGGCAGATGTGCTGAATGGATCTTCATTAGCTATTGTCAGGTCCAAGACAGAGCACAGAATGTTGTGTCTCTGTAAGAGAATTCTTAAATTAATACCTCAAATATTACTGCTGGGATAGCTTGCAGAATGACATAATTTCTTGTCATCTGACTCCTAGTTCCCAGGCCCCAAAACAACCAATGATGGCAGCTGGTAGCATTTAGTATCTACAGTACCTGTAAAAATACATAGGCAAGGGCTTTTCCTCAGATCTTTGGCAAATGGTGGAAGTCATAAAACAATAAAACACTTGCAAGACAATACAGAAAGCTACCTAGTTGTAGACACATTGTGTCTCCTTGCTATATTGAAAGTGAAAGATATCATCTTTTACTGCATAGCCATAAAGTAATTTAATTTCAGCTATTTTTTTTAAATTTACTAGACTGAGGTTAATCTCCTGTATCCCAGTTTCCACTATCAAAATACATACATCTAAACAGTTACAATATGGCATATACATTTCTGTTCTATTCCAATAGGGCACACTGTGAATACATTTCAATCACTTTTCAAAAGCCTTTTCAGTTTGATATATACATGACATACAGTTCTAATACATTTGTAACACATGCATCTTATATAAATCATGTTGATATTCACAACTGATACATACTTATTTAAAAAATTCCAGATAGCTGGGATGGCAGTATCTCCTTTCATGACACTTCTTCCTTCCTCAAAGACTCAAGCAAGTTTTTCAAGTGACCCTTGAGAAATGTTGCTTGAGAGGGATGAGCCTATCTGGGAACACATTACCCCATACCCTGTCTTCCGATTCCAGCTGCCTTGGCACTGCTGACCCCAGTACAGTGCTGCACTGTCCTGTCATGTGCCTGCAACCCTAGGCTCCCCCATATTAACTTAGGATTTTTCTGGCTAGCTCCCTGTAGCATAGAACCCCCCTCAGACTCCTCCTGCCTTCTACTGCAAATACTTAGCACAAGGGCATCCCTATCCTGGTAAGATTTCATCATGTTAACATGGTACAGTTTGTGCCCACCTCCTGTCTAGCTGTTTTACCATGTAGTTAACATCACTGACCTTCCTTACCACTTTGAAGGGTCCTTCAGCTTGTTGTGTCTGACAGGAATGAGAACCATAACCTGCTGCCCCAAAGCATACTCTCTAGCTCAAGCATCCCTGTCATACCAGACCTTTTTCTGCTGTTGGGCTTCTGCCAGGTTATCCTGGGCTAAGCCTACAAGTTCCCTGAGCCTTGTCCTAAGGTTTAGGACTTATGCCACAACAGACTCCTTGTGGGATTCACACTCACCCTCCCAATCATCATGAATCAAATCTAGAGGTCCCCTCACCCTGTGCCCACACATCAACTCAAAGGGTGAAAAACCTGTGGATTCCTGGGGAACCTGTTTGTAAGCAAGCAACAGATGGGGCAAATATTTGTCCCACTCCCTCTTAAACTGGTCTGCAAATGCCCATAGATTGTTCTTTAATGTAGAGTTTAACCTCTCCACAAGGCCATTAGTCTGCATGTGGTCTTTAGGTGCTTCTCCCCACAGTGCTCCCACAGACAAGCCAGCAGGTCTGATGTGAAATTGGCATCTCTGTTAGTCAGTATTTCATCTGGGAAACCTACCCTACTGAAAATCTCTAACAAAGCATTTGCCACCTTTGCTGCTTCACTAGAGAACAGGGTCAGGATATCTGGTAGCATAATCTACTACCACTAAGATATACTTCTTTCCTGTGGAACTTGGGGTACTCAGAGGCCCCACAATATCCATAGCTACCCTCTGAAATGGCTCCTCAATCATAGGCAAATGCATCAAAGGAGCTATGACCTTGTCTCCTGCAAATGAAAGATAAAAAGTAAAAAATGCACCAAGATAACACACAGCAAATGTTTAATCACAGCAAAGTACAATGTACTTTGCTGTGATTAAACATTTGCTGTGTGTTATCTTGGTGCATTTTTTACTTTTTACCTTTCATTTGGATTTATTTCTGCACCAAGGTTTTACCCAACACAGTTTCTTTGGTTTTCTGTTTTTGACCTTGTCTCCTGCCTTGCCTACCTTTTGACACTGCTCACCGGTCCTGCAGTACCCTATTACATCCCTTGAAATCCCATGCCAATTACAATTCTGCAAAATACATCTCTTTGTACACTTTATGCCCATATGACCTGCAAAGGGAATATCATGGGCTGTGGCTAGAAGTGCCCAATGGTAGGGTCTGTGCACTACCAACTGCTGTATTCTCTCATCCTCTAGCCCTCCCTCAGGGGTCCACACTCTGTATAGTAACCCTGTGTCCCAGTATACAGATTCCCTTTTTCCTTGAGAATCAGGTGCCTCTCTGGCTACCTCCCTCAAGCCCTGAAAAGAGCCAAAAGAAATAACCTGCATCTTTTTGAAGTTGATTAAACTATTCCAGATGACAGTCTTGACAACATTAAAATCCTTCAACACTCACTCATTCCTTAAAGCTTTGATATATTGATAGGCAATGTTGACAGGATGGTCAGGATGCCCCCCCCCCCCCTCAGACATGTATTGTGCAAGTTCTGCAGCTTTAAAGCCAAAAGATGGTACTTGAATCCATCCAAAGAAAAGTGTCCTTGAAAGATGGAACAAAAATTAAATAAGGAGCTTATTTCTCTGAAAAGCCTTGCCAAAAAAATGGAAGCCAGTGAAACACTGAGGTAATGGGTTTCTCATCACTAATAAAATACCCAGACATCTTAATAACTAAAAGAATATCGTGAATGTAACAGCAGGAGTCAAAAGGAAACATGGTGATACAGTAATAGTAAAACAGATGCAAAAAAAAATGCATATATGCAGATGGTTCCATGTATACTTTGATGGAATTTTTAGATACCTGGTCTTACTGCTACCTCTAATTCACTGAAACATGAAAAAACAACATTAACAACAAACCATAATAATGATTTTGACTAGTAGAAACTAACTTTCATCTTATTAACAGAATGGTGAGATATTTTCTTTTCTGTAGTCACCTTATTTCAGGTTAGGTCCATCTACTGGCAAAAAACAAGAGTCCACCTTATTCGTCCTTTTTCTGTGTGTATCATTTGAACAGCTTTATATGTTATTAGTGGCAGTATTGCATGCCACATAGGTGTGTACTAGGCAAACGGCCCTGGGGCGTTTACAAGCCTAGCCCATAGGATTACCCTGGTATCGTGCCACTCGACCTTAGTTCCCAGTGCCTCTGTTGAGTAAAGCCACTGGAGTGATCCCTGGGGGGGGGGGGTTCTATTTCCCATCCACTCATCAAGATTTCTCTTGAAGAGGGCCAGTGAGGTACTCTGCTTGACATGTATGGAAAGTCTATTCCATAGCATGGGCAGTCTCTGGGTTATGAACCTGTCCCTCCAGCATGTTCTGTTGATTGTGGGAATGAGGTTGAGGTCTCTGGAGTGTGTGGTGCAGAGGGATTGGGATTTCTTTAGATGTAGCATTTCTAACAGAGCTGTGTCAGACATGGCTTTGTAAGTCAAGTAGACCTTGCCTCTAAGTAGAATAGTTGGAGTGTTTTTAGTCTGTCCATATAGGACAAATGTTTAAGGCCTAGGATCCTCTTTGTGAGGTATTTTTGTGGCCTCTCCAGTTGTTGCAGGTGTTTAGTGAGGTACATTCCAAATGGGGCATTGTACTCAATGATTGCCTAATGAGGGAAGAGTAGAGGGAGACAATGACCTCCCACTTCCTAGATGCATAACCCTTAGTAATGAGATGTGCCATATAGAAGAACTTTCTGACCACAGTGGCAATGTGGTGGTCAAAAGAGAGGTTGCTGTCAACCTGTGTTCCCAGATCTCTTATAACACCTTCTGTGTTCAGTGGGCTATCATCGATGTGGTAATTCATGGGAATCTGTTTTTTTCCCAAAGGGGATGATGACACATAAGGCCATGGTTCTGACACCAGTCATTGGTCTCAGTGAGGCCTTTCTGTAGGATGTCAACATCACTCGGGGAGTTAATAATAGCTCGCAACTTGCAATCGTCTGTGAACTTTGTCAACCGGATTCCCTTCATGTTGGTCTGGACTTCAGAGAAGTAGATACCAAACAGGAGAGGACCCAGGACCAAACCCTGTGGGACTCCACTCGTGACTGGTCTGCAGTCTGACTTGGAGTTGGCTACTTTCACACTGTGGGTTCTACCTATGAGCCAGTTTGCAACCCATCTAGTGATATAGGGGTTGATGCCTAACTTAGTGAGTTTTTCTATGATTCTGAGTGGGGAATGGTATCAACGGCCTTGGCAAGATCAAGGTAGGCTAGATGAACCACCTTGCCTTCATCCACAGCTCTGGTAACTGACTCAAAGAAGTTGACCAAGTTGAGCAGACATGATCTACCCTTCACAAAACCAAACTGTGTGGGATCCAGAGTTTGGAGATTCCCTATATCCTTGTTTATTAGGTCCATGATGATGCATTCCATAGCTTTGCATATCAGACTTGTCAGGCTAATGGTTCAATAGTTCCCAGGGTCTGTAGTCGCTCCTCCTTTGTGGAGAGGGATGACTGTAGCAGTGCACCATTTGGAAGGGACAAAGCCTGAGGTGAGGCTGTGAAGTGTGTGTGTGTGTGTGTGTGTGTGTGTGTGTGTGTGTGTGTGTGTGTGTGTGTGTGTGTGTGTGTGTGTGTGTGTGTGTGTGTGTGTGTGTGTGTGTGTGTGTGTGTGTGTGTGTGTGTGTGTGTGTGTGTGTGTGCGCGTGTGTTAGTGTGTTAGTGTTAGAAAACCAAAATGCATAAAACACATTTTGCTATTGCTAAATGTATTTATTTATTTATTTATTTATTTATTTTATTTTATTTTACATTTGTTGACCGGGCTAGTCCAGCTGGATCCATGTCCATTTTCAGTGGAGGCCCGGGGAGAAAAGCTCCAAGGATTTAAGCAAGATAATAAACATAAAACATAAACATAAACAATAAACACTTATTACAAAGGCAATAGGCAAGAATACAGTGATTTTAGTACAGGTAATTGTTTGTTTGTGTCTTTCAGCTTTTCCCGGTTAGGGGTCGCCACAGCGGAACTCCGGTCCGCTAATGATTGGCAGTAGATTTTTACGTACTGGCTTGCCGGGCCTAACACACAACCTTCAACGAAGGAACGCCCATTCACGCATGTCGCTACACAGAAAATGCTCTAACTGAGAATTGAACGGGCAACGTCTAACTGTGAGGTGACAACACTACCGTAGCACCACCACCGCAGTGATTTTAGTACAGGTAATACAAATCTAAAAAGAAGACAAATAAAACAACCAAGTAAAAGGAAGGCATTAGCTGTTTTCAGTACAAAATATGGTTATTACGAATTTCAATATGTAATACATAATTGTTAGACCAAATAAAAAAAATATATATTTTTTTTTTTTTTTATGAGAACACTAGTAACTATAGAGGCATTAAGTTATTTGTAGTCAGATAGAATATTATAGTGGTGAATAAAGAATTATGATAGGGGAAATATGGAAGTAGTTAGTCAGGATTGGTACAAGAGCAAAGCCAGAACTTGTTCAGATGTATTAGGAGTTGTTTCTTGAAGAGTGGAAGAGTGGCTAGAGAGGAGATGTGTGAGGGAAGATTGTTCCATATTTTGCCAACTGAGTTGGAGAATAGGTGATTCCCTGCAGAATTAGTAGTTCTAGTAGTGTTAACTTGTAACTTCTCTGAAGAACGTAGCTGTTTCAGGTTATTATAGGGAGTTAGGAGGCTGCTAAGAGCAGGTGTTTTTGATGGTTGATATAGGATTTTGTGTGCTATTAGGAGTTGTTGATAGATAAGCTTATTAGGAAGTTCTAGCCAGTGTAAATGTTTTAAGTTTATACAGTGGTGAGTTCTAGATTGAGATGCTGTAGCAAATCGAGCAATATTATGGTAAGATGTAATCAGTTTCCTGAGGTTGCTTTTAGAGAGATTAGTGTAAATAGCGGAAGCATGCAAAAGGGTGGAGATAAGATGTGATTGGGCTAAGGTGGTCCATGCTTCAGGTGTGAGGAAGGGCTTGATTCTGTACAGTGAACCAATCTTTTTATTAACTGCTTTTATTGTGTTATTGATGTGATAATCATAGTTAAGATTATTATCAATAGTGACACCGAGCAGTTTTGTTGTAGGGTCGGGTGAAATGTGGGAATTATCACTTGTAGTAATAGTGAAGTTTAGTTGAGTAGATTTGTGGGTAGGTGAAAAGAGTAATAGTTTAGTTTTCTTGGGGTTTAGGAGAAGACATCTATTAGAGAACCACTGTTCAATGGTTGAGGAGGTTGTTTGTGTGAGTGCCTGGAGTTCTGTTTGAGAGGAAGCTGTGCAAATTATGGTAGAATCATCTGCATATTGTATACAGGTAGTGTTTTGAATAGATGATTGGAGATCATTAATAAAGATAGAAAATAAAAGTGGACCTAGTGTAGATCCTTGAGGTATGCAGCTAATAGTAATACCCATACCCCATTGCATGCTGATTAATCCTTTCTTAATTAAAACAAGACAGAAGCTGAAAGATAGATTATGGAATCGAACGTATGCGCTATTAGCCTCAGAGAAGCATCATAGGCATTACACTATATTGACTGTCTGTCAGGTAGGTATCAACCTCTTTTGTAATAAAACAAGATGTAGATAGAGGTGCATTATTTAATGCAGTACAAGGGGAAGCTTGTTCCAGAGGCATGATCAGCCTCTGGTTAATAATGTAGGCATACCTTCATGACATATTATCTATGTTGATTTTAAGTGTAAGATTCACAGAATGTGCATGGCTCTGATGCACAGAGGGGGTTTAATAGGAACACTGACATTCTACAAGGAAATTAAGGTCTGAAATGACAGCACATGTCACAAATGGAAGACAGAAAGAGGAGAGCTCAAAGGTAATGTTAGCGATTATCTCTCACAGACACAACTGTAGATGCTTGGAACAGGATTCCTGAGGAGAACATGGTATTAAATACATTGGCAGATAATATGTAAAATGACTCTAGCATACTATTGGAAGATGTAGGATACTGGTAAACAACAAAGCACAGCTTAATCTACATGACAGAAAAATGGTGACATGAGTTAAAATAAATAATCCTTGTCTGCAGAATAAGATTTGATACAGCATAAAACCAGGTAGTATAAAAATTCCCTTTGGTTGACTGAATTATGCAACTACCATAAGTACAGATTCTTAGAGGCTCATCTTCCATTATAATGGAGGGATTTCTCCCACAAGCACTACATCAGTTCCAGATCCCCCTCCACACACACACACATACATACATACATATATGTACTGTATGTATGTATGTATATACATACATATATATATTATATATATAAGTACATACATGTGTGCATATGTATGTGTGTGTGTGTGTGTGTGTATGTATGTATGTATGTATGTATATATATATATATATATATATATATATATATATATATATATATATATATATATATATATATATATATATATACACACACACACACACACACACACACACACACATTGCAGGTGAGAACAGTAAGTAATTGAAGCCACACCAGTGGCTAATGATCATCCAGCACTTTGAACACACAACACAATCAAATCTAAATATAAACAGTAACAGAGTGGGAACAATTTAAGATGGAGACACAGTAAAACAATATCATGAATCACAGAAAGCATTTGCAAGTAGTGATAAGTTCCCTTAAAAGACCTCCCACTTATATACATTAACTCCAATGTCACACAACTATTTGTAGGAAGTCAGCAGCACTACAGACTGTGCTGATTATTAATCATATAGCTCAGTATAAACTAGAAAAGTGAGCTTGGTGCTTCAGCAAGGAAGTCAATAAACAACTACTGGGACCTTCCAGAAACAGACTGGGGACACACTGGGGATCTCACAGGCTTCTGCCTTGAGGATACTGAAGCAGTTCCTGGATGTACTCTTGGCACATGTGGATCGGTACATCTATTTCCTGGTGTCACCTCAGGACCAAGCTAAGAATATTCATGTCTTTTATGGACTGACACATTTCCCTGAGGTACTTGGTGCAATAGATCGCACACATATTGTAATTAGGGCCCCTTCTGGTCCACAGGGGGAGTGATACTGCAATAGGAAGTGCTACCAACCCATCAAGTGCCATGTAGTATGTGAAGTATGGGGGGGGGTGCCGCACCAGCATCACTGCCCAATATCCTGGCAGTGCACAGGATTCCCATATTTGACACACTAGCTCCATTCTACACCTCTTCCTGCATGGTAAGATGCCCTGTGGTCATATTGTTGGTACGTTGAATTTCTTTTTTTTAATGTTATTTAAGTAACTATTCACATTAACCTTTATTGGTGTATAGTAATGTCTATTTTCATGTTTTGTCTCCCCCTCCCTCTCTCTTTTTTTTTCAAGGTTATGCCATATTGGAGACATGGTTCATGAGTCAAGTAAGAAATCCTTCTGTGGCTTTGGAGGAGACATACAATGCATCCCTTTCCCAGACCGGTATTGTCATTGAGAGGGTGTTTGTCCTCCTGAAGAGCCATTTCAGGTGTCAGGATGAGTCTGGGGGTGCCCTTCAGTATGACCCAGTTTCTGCATGCAGGATGTTTACTGCTTGTCGCATTTTGCATAATGCGATCATGCACCAGTCTAGTGGTGAAGTGACCCATGCTATCACTGCAGATTCCACTTGTAGTCCCACTTTGATTAATGATGACCTGCCATTAGCAGTAGTAAGGGACCTCATGCAGTAGGCTTGTGCATGGCATGTGGCTGCACAGGTCAAGATGCAGAGTCTAGTGCAAAACTATGGACCATGACATTCAGGTTAGTGTTTCCTTTACTGTAAAAATTTCATAGAGTTTAATTGATGCATGCAGTGATATCTGTGGGCTAAGCTGTGTGGTACATGGTCTGCTGTCACTGTTCTTCTGACATTCTCTTTCATCTTAACATAGTTATGTATTATTACCTGTTTGCCTAGCTGATCACCGTTTGTTGTTCAGTGATGCTGAAAGGCATCAAATCAATAAATAAGTCTATATTTGCATCTGCTATACTGAGTAACTTTTGCTTTAACTTTTTACTCACTATGCAACAGAAAGTAATACTGGCAACAATGAAGTATTCAGTTATGTATGCCATTTCTGTTTACTGTATTGCGTTGTACTGCACATCAGATTGCTTTTAGTGTAATAGAAAATACATTCTGACTTCAGAAACTGTCATAATTTGTGCAGTCAAGTAGGTGTGGTGGCAGCAGTTAAGTTTATATGGCAGGATGCTTATTGTAATATTTAATTTCTTTATGATGTATTTGGCCTGAAAATATTTGCTCATTACTATTATGATGTTTTATGTGAGTGCCACCAGAAGGAATGTCAATCCATGTATCACTGATTATTTCATTCATGTACTTAATAGATAGGTTCATAGGTTCATAGGTTCATAGGTTCATACTAGGCTATCTGCCCAAGGGCATTTATAAGCCTAGCCCATAGTTATTTGGCTTTTGCCACCCCTTTAGTTTGAATAAAACTATGCCTATTATTTTGCTGTGCCTCTGTCAAGCAGTGACACTGAAGTAATCCCTGGGGTATATCTGCGATCTCCCATCCATTGGTCAAGATTCCTCTTGAACAAGGCCAGCGAGGTGCTCTGCATAGGGAGTCTCTTGGTGATGAATCTGTCCCTCCAGCACGTTCTATTAATAACCGTGTCAAGGTTTAAGTCTCCCGCCCTTGTGGTTCTGAGGGATCTAGATTTTTTGAGGTGAAGCATATTCATCAAATCAGGGTTTGACATGGCCTTATATGTCAGGCATAGGTCACCTCTGAGCAAGCGGTATGAGACTGAATAGAGCTGGAGTTCTTTCAGTCGGGCAGCATAAGACATATTTTCGAGACCCTTTATCCTTTTGGTGAGGAACTTTTGGGGCCTTTCCAGCTGCTGCAGGTGTCGGGTCAGATACATTCCGAATGGGGCATTGTACTCAATCATAGGTCTAATGAGTGATGAGTACAGGGGGACGATGACCTCCCTTGATCTAGATGTGAATCCCTTCATGATCAGGTGGGCAATGTAGAAGGTTTTCCTAACTACTTTAGCAACATGAGTGTCAAACGAAAGATGCATACAGAGTTCCCTCCTCCCCACAATCCCATTCAAATTAAACAGAAAGTTCTGTAAATTATTCAAATTCACAATGTGGTGTAACTAATAGCTGTAAAGGGAATACTTGAATTTATGAGCAAACCCTCCCCACCCTCAACAAAACCCTATTCCAACTAAACAGAAGGATTTGCCAATGATTTGTAATTTATAGCAGTTCCAGATCAAATGAGTCCTAGACATTTCTTATTGATAGGCCTGGTGATGGTGCAACTGATTTGGAGGACGGGCTACCATGAGAACTGTAAGGTGAATTAGTCTGATGGTGTGATCTACTGGAAGAAGGTGTTCCTGCTGTCACTGACCTGAAACTGTTGCATGACCATGACCTGGAACGTGAGTCTCTCTTAGGTATAGATGACTGTTGACATAGCCTGAGTGAAATGTGTTGAGATTGCTCACAGTGAGTAGTCTTGAGAAGCAGAGGTAGTGTCATGTGATTTCATGCCATGTGTATGGACAGTACCCCATCCCCTGCCCCTTGTGAGACTGAGTCTAGCTTGACTCTAGTATGTCCTAGCTAGTGTACAAATGAAGGCTACATCTCCTGCTTGGTGTGCCACAATACTGCATGTCAGTGATACCATGGTATTATCCCTGCTCTCTACCATTTGCAAAGTATTGCTAGAAATCGTCCTGCATACCTTGGAGGACTTTGACCACTTATAATTGACTGTGTTACCGTGTTCTGAGCCCTAACAATGACAAGGCACATTTCTTGTTGGGCAGTTAATGCTTTACGTGCTTCCTGGCCTGGGGTGGTTGTATATAATTCCTGTGTCTGGCACTTCTTTGTAATGGTGTCACTGCCGACAATGTGGTCTCAGAATGTATACCATCATCCTCAATGTGTTCTTCTGTGTGTGGAGATGCTGGTGTAGAGGTGCAGGGTTGTTCCTGCTGTACAAGCATGAGTGGAATATCACCTTGTGTTTGACCTTGTGCTGCAGTGTCACTTTCTGTGGAGTTACTAACATTGTCAAATGGGAGAACCTGCCATTAAACTTGGGGATTGCCTGCCACAAACTTGACACATGGATTAAAATAAAGGAAGAAAGAACAAAAGAAAAGTCAGTAAACAACATATGATTGTATTAAATAGAAATATGACAGTAGCATGACTGAGCAATTAGACAGAAAACATCCCAAGACTCTGTATGGATGGATATCTAAATGAATACGTCTGAGAGAAAAGTTACTCCAGTATCATCTGGCCACAGGAACAGCAGTATATTACCTGCAGTGTGAGAGCATGAGTCCATTTAATTGTGTTTCATAATATCTCAGTCATAAGACCTTAGTGTTTTTGGTTCATAGAATATTTTATTCTGATTTTTCAGCCATGCTGGCCTGTTCTATCTGTTTTATTAATGCATGCGTGTCTCAATGTGTTCCATAAGCATACCCTAGCACTCAGACTATGGAATGTCAAATAACAAACGAATAAGACGTTTGCAGAGAAAGGGCAAGTCCCAGGGGTTACTACTGTAGTCAACTCCAGGCATGCAAGTTAGCTGTTTAATATCCTCCTCTGAAATACTTGACTCTGCTTCATATTTAAAAGTAGATTCTGAGATTATTTCAAAAGAAGTGGACAGCTGAAACAATTAACTAGTTTAGTAATTCTGCGAGATGACCATGTATGACAAATTTATTGACAGCATTCAGTAATCTGATGCAATATTTTTTTAAGTATAGGATTAACCCCTTCATGCAGCAGACGTATTGTAGCATTCACTCTCACTCTCTTTCTCAAGGTACTTTTAAGAAGTCATTTGGCATATCTTTTATGTCAGATAAATATTAATCATTGTACAAGGTACATTCCAGTGCAAGACTATGTAGAAACATAAAGGTAACCATTAATAAGACACAATTAGTTAAATGTATGACTAAAGAATGAAGGCATGTCACAATACTATCTCTGAAAAGGGTTATAATAATGTAAAGACAGGCATGAAGACATTTCCTGGTAATGTCCCATTGCAGCATGAATTTCTATGTGTAACAACACACACAAATTTAAAACTAGTTGCTATTTACATGATTCTAGGACATTCAATTAATGTGATTTATTTAAAATTATACAGTGACTGGCCATTAACATTCAAAAACATGCACACTGATTCCCCTAGTAAAACTGAGCATATACCAATAGAATAAAAAGTCTGGCCGCCCAAACGTTCTTCTGTTAATTTACGCTATGATGCTTTCCAGTTTTCTTGATTAAAATAAATAAATAAATACAATAAACTTTGAAATCCAAACAGGTATGAAAGAGATGGGACAAAGAAAATACAAGGAAAATCAGGTATGTTATGCAGAACTAAAGAAATATATCTGATTTTCCTTGTATTTTCTCTGCCCTGTCTATCTCATATGTCTGAACTGTCCGGATTTCCTATTTTTTTTTTAATTAAAAAAAAAAAAAAGCAACTGAGATCTTCCTTTCTTCGTTGCTTCCTTTCCAAAGCACTGATGTACTGCATAAGCATGGGAACGCAAGTCTCAGGTGCATGTGCAGTACATCAAGAAAGCCCCATGATACCTGAGAATAAAGCAGAAGACCACCCCGGCGCCATTCTACAAAGACATTATTTAGGAAAAGTAAGTAACTTTTTTCTTAAATAATGTCATTGTATAATAGAGGAAGTGTGAAAAAATAAAAAAGAAAGCCCAGAGATTTTTGAAAGGTATAAAAAGAAATATGGACATGCAAAATAAAAAGAGAATCTGATATGGTACAACAAGAGACATCAGAAGAAGAAACATGGACATGGGAAAGAAAAAGAGATTTGATATAGTGCAATATTAATACAAAGGAGAAAGCAAAACTAATTAATACAAAAAAAAAGCAGCAAAGATATTTGAGGAGAAATACAGGCAAAGGCATCCAGATACAGAAAATTTCACAATGCAAAAAATAAGAAAACAAGCAGGGGGGGTGTTAGTAATGAAGAAGTTAAGGAAACAGAAATTTTAAGTTATGGATTACCTGTAAAGTGAAGGATTTAGTGTAGAAAATCCAGCTCGAGTAATATCACAGCATGATTTAACAGAGAGTCCCCAAATTAAGGAGAACAGGTGGAACAGGAAGCATCTGATCACTTGCCACATGGTGATGCTCTGGAGCCTTCAGTAGGAAACCAATACAAAAGTTCAGTTGGAGTTGCACAGCAAGGGAAGGAGCAGGAAATGCTGGTGACTCTGATGCAGGCAATGTTGTAGAGTGATGGGCCAATGAGTTCCCATATGAAAGCGCAATGGATGCTGCTAAAGAGGATCTATCACAGGAAGATGTTCTAGAACTTTCTGCAGAATAACTGTAGAAAACAGAGGGCAAAGAATTTTCCCTTAGTTTAAAATAAAATGATCTAAGGTAAGAGTTGCTTGATTTAATAGAGACAGAGATGGATAAACATATTAAGATCGATGAAAGAAATAGATTACAGAAAGTAAATAAGAACAAAAATGTTAAAAGTCTAATAAAACTGATGAACTTCTATTAAAATCTTGATTATTGTGTTTGTGTGATATAACAGAAGTAAACTGGATACATTACTCTGCAGCTAAACTGATAACAGATAAACTCTTACCAAAAAGATAAAGAGTAATAAGGGAAAGAAAGGGAAGAAATAAAATGCTGTCATGGAAGCATCTAATAAAGAAAACTATAAAACAATTAACATAAGAATTGTCACTGTTAGAAAGAGAGATGTGATAAAAGTGATACACAATATCTGAACAGACCAGGATCTATCATATACTATTGCAAGTAATAAATTAAACATATCAGCACATGCAGAAAAAAATAAGCAATTCATTGATGACCCAAAAAAGTTTTACAGAGAAGCAGGAAAAAAGCAAAAGGAATAGAAACACCACCAAAAGAAGAAATAGACACATTTTGCAGAAATACTTATGAAGACCCTGTAAAACATAAAGATGCCAAATGGACAGAAAAATTAAAAGAAACTAAGGAGTTCAAATGTACAGGATATGTAATGGGATGAAGTAACAGCCAGAGAAATTGAAACAAAATTAAGAAAAGCTCCTAACTGAAAAACCCAAGGCCCAGATGCAGTACCTAACCTCTGGCTAAAAGTATTAACATATTTACACAAAGATTTATTCCTGAGTAGAAAGTAATTATATGCATATCCTGAACAGACACCAACCTGTTTAACAACAGGAAAACTATACTCCTCCTTAAGAGTGAACCTGTATGCCATCCTAAAAACTGTAGACCAATAACTTGCCTTCCATCAACGTACATACTGTATACTGGAATTGTTGGTGGCAGTGTTTATAGTCATTTATAAGAAAGCTCAATCATAGCAATAGAGAAAAGGAGTAACAAAAGAAAGTCATATGGAGCAAAAGGATCATTTGCTGCTAAATAAATCCATAATGGATAATTGTAAAAAGGGGAAGAATCTAAGTATGGCATGGATAGATTACAAAAAAACATTTAACAGCATCCCACATTCATGGATAAAGGACTGCTTACAGTTGTATAAGACATATCCTGCATTGATCATTTACATTACAATAACCATGAAACAGTGGCAAACCACTCTGCAATTAAACCATGACAAAGGGCAAATTATTATCCCACAAATTAGAATTCAAAGGGGAATATTCCAGTGTGATTCCTTATCTCTATTGTTGCTTCATCTTGCCTTTAATCCATTAAGCTGTTTACTTAACAGATTAGGTCTTGGTTATTATTTGGTCCCCAGAAAACAAACTTGAATAAAGATGTCTCATCTCTTATCTACTTTTTGTGGGTGACCATCAGGTGAGTTGAAAGCACAACTGCAAGTGGTTAACACTTTCTCAGATGATATAAGAATGACATTTGGTCTTGAAAAATGTGCAAAAGTAACGTTTAAAGCAGGAAAGTTGCAGTACCAAGAAAATATCAATCTAGGACAGCAATGTGATATAAAGGAACTTGAGCAGGAAGGACTATATAAATATTTGGGAACTGATGAAGGAGCATCAATAAAACGTGAACAAATGTGAATAAAACTCAGTAAGGAATACTTCAGAAGACTAAAACTAATACTGAAAATAGCCTTGACATTTAGGAATAAAATAAAACTATAAACCAATTTGCTCTTCCTGTTTTAACTTACAGTTTTGGTGTTATTGACTGTCCCCAAAAGGTATTGGATCATTTGGACAGAAAAACAAAAAAAATGCATCGTGCTTATTAAATATATAAAAATCAGTGTATACCAAAATTATATATTCCACACTCTGAAGGAGGTATGGGCCCCCCTCAAAATTGATTGTATGTATACATCTGCAGTCATGGAACTGCATACATATCTGTTGACCTCATCAGATCCAAACATAGTGAAAGTTTTACAACATGAGGAGAGGAAGTCTAGGATGACTTCTCTGCTTATTTTAGCAGAAGAATCCAGGTGCCAAGCGGGAATGGAAATCAAACCGGAAGTAGACAAAAAAATCAGACAGTAACTAACTGAATGTGCCAAAAATCAAAAGAAAAAAACATAAGAAGAAGGATAAGATGAGAAGGAAAGAAATATGGAAAAGCCATAAATATAGTGCCATATATAGAGATAATCTGAAACCACCTCATGTTGATCAGGAGTTGATGCATAAATGGTTAAGGATAGGTTAGTTAAAAGCAAAGGATGAAAGGTTAATAATGGCAGCACACAATAATGGATTATGCAGACATTAGTTTACAAAGTCCATTGAACATATGGCAGAAACAGACAAATGTAGGTTCTATTAAAAAAAAAAAAAAAAAAGAATTGGAAAGAGTCACACACCTTGTTATTGGGAGTGATACACTCACGGCAAATTACCTGTGCATTGAAAGGCACAATAATGTGGCAAAATGGCTGCACTGGGGATTGTACAAACACTATAATATAGAAGAATCTGAGAAACATAGGAAACATGAACCACAAGGCATTATAGAGCATAATGAAGTAGAAATCACATGGGATCACCCATTGCCAACAATTCAAAAAATAGATGTGCGAAAAACATATATAGTAGACCATGAAACAAAGATAAATAGCATTGATCATTGAAATTGCCACACACAGTGTCTTAAGTAGAGAGAGAGACAAAGTCATAAAAAGTCAGGATTTGCAGGCAGAAATGACAGTAATGTGGAAGAAAGATACCTAGACAGTTCCAACAGTAGTAAGAACAACAGGTCTAATAAAAAATAATTTAGTCATATTTGGATAATTCTACCAATACATGAATTGCAGGAGTCATTTCTGGGCACATTGCAGGTGCTTTGAAGAGCACTCTTGGCTAAGATCAAAGATCAAAACAATATTAATTTCATGAACTTTAATCATACCCAGATTTAGGAATGGTTTCATCCCATCACATGCTGGAAACCTAAAAGATTTGGAGAAATTAAACCAAGAGACTAGGAGGCTAAATTCCAGGAAATTGTTGTTGTTGTTGTCTTTCAGCTTTTTCCCAGTTAGGGGTCGCCACGGCGGATCTCTGGTCCACTAATGATTGGCAGTAGATTCTCAAGAACGCCGAGGTGCCAGCTCGACGTTCAACCTTCAACGAAGGCACACCCATTTACGCATGTCTTTCGAACGCCCACCCAACCACGGGGAGGACATGCAGACTCCACACAGAAGGCACTTCCCGCACTCCAGCAGAGAATCGAACGGGAGAACCTCTTGCTGTGAGGCAGGAAATTATACCATGCAAAATGAAACAGGTATTTCCTCTGGCTCCAGATGAAGAGCTAACACCCTAAACTGGTAAATGTGCCTATGGTTCTCCAATATCTTTCCAAGCTTTTTGACCCATGCTTAGCATATACTTCAGTGAGGGAACACTTATCTACTATATTTGCCTGCTGATAAACTAATACAACAAAAGAAAACTGTCTCAGAAAAAGAAGCAAGAAATTCTATCCACTACACCCAAACATTTCTGGAAAGAACTGAACAATAAACAAGTCAGATTACAGACTGAATATGTGCTGCTATCAAATCATCAAATACTGATGATACTAGCATCTGTAAAAACTGTAGAGAGTTTCCTCTTATAGCAGTGAGCAACTTGGTAAATAAATATCCAGTCTAGTGCCTTGTGCAATATAATATTCATGAAACGTGTCTGACAACTGCACTCTCTTGCATCTTATACCCCAATATTTTACTTATCACAGATGTTGGTTAAATACACCAAATCTCAAATGAAAAAGCTAAACCCAAATAAAGGTGCACAATTTAGCCCATTACACCTTCATTTTTAAGGATGGCAGCATCAAAAATTGCTAAACCACTCACATATATACATATATAAAGCCAGTCACTAACATCCTGAATATTTCCTTCTTTTTTAAACACTCATCATTATTTCATCATCTATAATTGCAAAACCTAGAGAACTCAGATTGTACCCCAATCTCCAATCTCTGCCTCGGGCTAAGGTATTTGAAAAATTACTGTATGAACAATTATTTTATCATATAGATACCTGTGGTTTACTGTGCACTTACCAACATGGTTTTGGCAATGCTTTTAGAACCTTGACAGCAATGTATGCAGTTGCTGAAGGCATCTGCAACAATATGAATAATGGGCTTATCATGGCAGGACTGTTTGCAGACATGAACTGGGCATGTGAAACCATCAGTCATCCACTATTACTTTATAAGCTATAGCAAACATAACTTTGCTAATTACACACATCAGTGGTCCTAACCCTGTTTACAAGACAGAACGCCAAGGTCTTTTCCAGTGGTTGTATGTTCAAAATGTACACAATTCTGCAGTACCTCAAGAATGTAGCCCCCTTCTTTCTCTCTTTATCAATGCCTTATAATCCCTTTTTTTTTTTTTTATAAATTCCAGTATTTTCTGAACTGAAGCATAAATCTCAGGTCAGTTTCTCCTCTCCCTGAAATTAAATGTTTCACAATAAACTGACAAACACCAATAAATACATTGCTATGGTGTTTTGCTCATCCCCCAAGAATTACCAGTCTGCCTGCCCTGCTAATTAAAAATAAGATTAACAGTGATATACCAAATGTATCACATTAAACATATCTGAGTGTTACTCCTGATCCCACCTTAACCATCACAGGAAATACTGACGGCATTGTTAGCAAAGCTATGATACCGGAGTACACATCTCCTCTTACCAGTAGTCTGGCATGCTCTAGCAAAAATATGAGTGTTGTAAGTAGAATATACTGTTAGTAGTGGCAGGCCATATTCAATGACAAGAGTATAAACTTTAGGTGGCTGGAAATAGTATCTACAGAGCTGACCTTTCAGCAGACTCACATACCCTCCACTGTAATCTAGACAAGGGAGGCCGTTGTTTACTTGTGAAATGTAGGGTTTTACTATTACTAAACACTTTGCTATTCAGACTATTAATACTAGATTATTTCCCTTAGAAACAAAACTACATCTCTGTAAGAAACTCCATACACTCACTGAGGTAGCTAAGATCATGATGTTACCTTGCTCACGCCATATTTCAAAGCAGCATTGGGAGCTAGGCTTTGCTATATTGAATCACCCCACAGGTGAAATAAGGCATAAACAAACATTACAAGCTTCAAACAGCATTTTATTTACAGAATCTAGTTGCACATTTCCAAAATCAATGTTAAGTGATGTAATCCATATAAAACATACAAATATGTATTTAATAACAAACAGACTGTATTATTAGATCCATTAGTCTGACTACTCTTATTTGCAAAGCCATGGAAATTATCAACAAGAACACAGGAGGCCTCCAGACACTGGATCCATCTCAGTCTGGCTTTGTTAGAGGAAGGTCATGCATACTGAATCTGGTGTACTACTTTATTTTATTTATTTATTTCATGTTGACATTTGTTAACTGGATATGTCTGACTGAGCCAATGCCCATTTTCAGCAGAGGCCTGAGGAATACAATCAAAAACAGAGTTACAGAATAAAATATTATACACAGGATAAAATAATTTTTACAAAGAAACAAATAAATATACAAGGCAAACTCCTTTTTTTACTTGGACAATGTCTCCAAGGCAATGGATGAAGATAAAATGGTGCATACTGCCTACCATACCTCTTAACTTCTTAGAGCAAGAAATCTGGACAATGCCATAAATAAAAGTGGGACAAAGGCCCAAAAATAGGAATAATTTGTGCATCTGGTTCTAACAAACTTAGAAAGTTGATACAATAACAGGTTTTGCATTAACATGGATTTTCTGAAGGATATGAATTCTGAAACTCAAATGTCTGTCATTACTTTTTAACTTTAGTCTTTTATTATTTACTCCTAATTTGCCAGAAAACAACAATTTTAAGAAAAATAGACCAAAAATATGAGGTCCAAATCTGGACATTCTGCACAAATCTGTACTGCTGAGAGGTATGCTGCCTACCTAGATCTGGCTAAGGCATTCTTACAATACCCTACCTGGCATTGTCAACAAACATACAGAACTAGGTTTAAATCCCTTTATAACACTCTGGATAGCTAGCTTGCTCACTGATAGGACATAGAAGATTAGAATCAGTGAGACCACCTCTACAAAGAGGGTGGTCTCCAGTCAAGTCCCCCAGGGCTCTGTGTCAGGCCAACTCCTCTTTGACATCTACTTCTCAGATGTCAAAGCCAATGTGAAAGGCTTCTGGCTAACCAACTTCACAGATGACTGCAAACTGCAAGAAGTTATTGAATCCCCCAAAAATGAGAACACCCTTCAGGAAGGTCTAAAACAAAAACAGACACACACTTGATGCCAAAGCCATGGCTTAAAACTCAATACCAAGAAATGCATTATAGTACCTTTTGGGAAGTTTACCACCCTGGGTAATGATGTCATCAATAAAACACCCTTAAAAGTTGATTCACTAGTCAGGGATCTGGGAACTCATGTAAATAGTAACCTAGCCTTCGACCAACATGTGTACAAGGTAATAAGAAAATCCTTCTATGTTGCTCAACTTATAAATAACAGCATGGCATATAGGTCCAGAGAGAACATCATACCACTATACTCTGCCCTCATCAGACCCATCATAGAGTATAATGCTCCCTTCAGTACATACCTGACCAGACACATGCAGCAAATGGAATGTCCATGAATGTTTCTTAACAAAAAAAAATGCAGGGAATAAACAGTGTCCTAGACTGATCACCTCAAAGCTCTCTCTTTACTCAAAATCATACAGACTTCTGAGAGATGATCTTTGCCTTGCATATAAGGAATCCCTGGACCCTATTTTGATGAATCTTTTGCACATCTGTAAAACAACATTAGAATTACTAGATTAAAAGATATAAATTTGCTTACGACATAAACAGGACATGTTGGAGAGACCGATATGTTTCTCAGAGAATTCCCATTTTCTGGAACAGACTCCCCATGCATGTTAAGCAGAGTTCCTCTCTATCCCTATTTAAGCACAACTTGGACCAATGGATGACTAATCAGAAATTCACTCCGGTCTTTCTCCTTTGTCTGTGATGAACAGAGGCAGTCACTAAATCACCCTCTCTAAATCAGATCTGTTGGTCACAGATGGGTTGTATACCTAGGCTTTTAAGAGCAGCAGTGGTTGCTTTCCTAATATACACCTATAGACCAGTTAATGATAGACAACATTTAAAGCCTGGCTTCATATTGAAAAGCTCCACATAAAAGGTATATCAGAAGCATGGCTAAAAGATGAATTTTTCACATCTCAGTTAATTCACTTTACCTGTGGCATAATCTGCAACACTAGACCGGGACTTAATGGTGCTGGCACTGAATTTTGACTCAATATGACTTTACCCCATTAGTATTATTTGTGTTACATAAACCGATGCTTCTTGAGGCAAGTACCCTAATTGGGTCTTAGTTCATTTGTTTGCAGGAGGGCATACACAGCATCATGTAGGTGTCTCTTAAATGGCCCCACTACCTACAGTTCCTAAACAATAACACGTTCTGGTCCAGATAATACTATAATCCTTGGTGACTTCAGTATCATTGCTGCTTTCCCAAAACCATTCCCATGCTAATGGGATGCCTTTATACCTAGGTCTTAAGCTAATCACCTTGCTGACAGCAAAACAATATTAGACCTCATCCTGACTAACATAAAAAGCAGATGTTTAAAAGTGAGAATCCTTCCAAATCAACTGAATGGCCACTGTCCACTCAGTCCTTCAGGTCTCATAAAAAAGTACCACAACTTTTTGGGTGATGACTCATCTCAGAATCCAAAAAGGTTGTTACTGAATTCATTCTTTTAGGCTATTAACTAGGTTCCATTATGCTCCTTTTCTGACCCAGATAATGATTTAGTACAGGACAGTGTCTTCCCAGCTATACACAAGGACACTTGGGGCAAAACTGCCCCATGCTTAACTATAGATTTAAAAAAAAAACAATGTTAATCGTCACAGATAAAGCCTGGAAGCAGTGGAAACAAAACTCCTTAGATACCCAGCTTTGTCAGACAAACCTTAATCATACGGTAACCAGGATTGCCACCAATGCAGATAAAGCCACTTATCTCAGAAACATTAAGAGCTTCTATTTTCCTCCCCAAAACTTTCTAGTATTAATCGGTGACAATAAGAAATCAGTAGTTCCTTCCACTGCCAAGTATACCAACTACAACTCAAGCTGTGCAAAGACTATATGTTTTTCCTTTTCACAGCCATCAAGGACATTTTCAGAAAATTTCCTTCCCAATCCTCACCTGCAACTAGTTCTAGTTAATATATATTCCCACTCGTCTATATCCATTAGCAGCTTTTTGCCCAAAATTCTACTTCAAAGAAACTAATGTGACGGAAAAGAAAAAATATTGAATAGTTTACACACAAAATCAGATTCTAAATTCAGTAAGCTTTTCTCTAACTTCCCAAAAATGACTTCTTGAACTATTGCAAAAGCATTAACACATGAAAAGGAGAGGAGCTGATGGGCAGCTGAGGAGAGGGAAAATACTTCTTACTTTATTATCTTTTATACCCCATAAAATTCTGTTTCTCAGCAACAAGTCATGGAAATTGACAAATTCAGTGTTTCTAGCTCTGTGCCTTCCCTATATTGCATATGCAACAGTGGATTCTTAATAACATTGATTTCTTATGCAAAGCAAATGGTGAATAATAAACAGCAATTTTTTTAGACTCTCAATACTGCTGAAAAATGTTGATTGGTGTTTCTAAATCAGATTACATCTCTCTCATAAGATTAAATGGGTTAAATGCCTTAATCACATCATCACGTGTGATACATTTTTACTCTCTTCAGTCTCAAAAGACTAAACTTTTGCACCTTTTGCTTTCAAGTTTCTGCCAGGTTATGTTGAAGAACCAGCATCCTGGCTCCATGATTCAGAGATGGATCCCTGACTGTGCTCAGCTGCCTGGAGTCCCACTAGCAGCACTGACACTGGAGGAGAAAGGCAGGGAAGGGAAGGAGTGAATTGGCATGGACTGCTTGTCTTTCCCAGGTGTAGAGGGTCGTGTGCACTCTACAGCACATTAAGTGGTGCAATTTACCTTGTGGAGACCAGGGAAATTTCTGCTCATGCTTTGCAAGAGGAGGAAAAGTGTTTGAAGGTAATACCCATTGCTGATGTGAGGGGATGGCCACCACGGTCAGACTGTTGCACATCCAACCACAGGCACTTCACTAGTTCTGTGCAGTCATTAAGGGTTAAGCAACAAAAATCTCAAACCATCCCTAATGGCTGTCTGAATGATGATCCCACCACCACTGACTTCCACCCCTATAATGGGGAATGAATTAGGTATTTGAGAAGGGAGTTGATAGTTGACAGACAAAAAAAAAAACAGAGGGGGAACAAAGAGAAGTCCTGTAGATTTACTGATTTGAAAGTATTGTAGCTGTTTATCTGAAGTTTGAAAATTCATTAGACGGAAGATAAGTCATAGTGTTTTCAGCTTTTGCTCAATGTATTTTTTTCTTGAGAAGGATTTATTGAATCATGTAAACATTTTGGTTTAAAATGACATTTTTCTCACTCCTACCAAAGCTGCTATTTCCCAATTTACTATAGGCAGACTATGGAGATTTTGAAAAATAACATCAGAAATTATGTTGATTTTTATTAAGTCTGAAAACATATTATCAGGAATTTGCTTTTAAAAGTCAGAATACTGCTAGTGATCTACTGGCCAGAAGACATGAGGCATCATTGCAAATTTTAAATTTGGACAGATAAATCACCAAGGCTAACGTTGAATCTCAAAAGATTTAAGTAAATTTGTTAGCGAACTAATCCAAAAAAAACACACCCAGTGTCTGTTTAAAAATGAATTTAATGAATCCAGTTAAAAAGGATAAGAGAATAAAAGTCCCTGGATGCTCACAAATGATAAGTGCTTTCAATTTAATCTTCTTCAGATCGTAAAGAAAGTTGGAACTGTCTTACTTTTATACAGAATCTTTAACATTCAATTGGCCAATACCAACTTGAATAGTGCAATTAGCCAATGTCTACTCTCCCTTTCGCATCTCTTTGAACTTGTAATACCAATAAAAAACTTTCATACTTGAATGACCCCTAAATTGTTCGTATTGGTATTTTTGACTAATATGCAAATTTGCTGTAAGAACAACCAATGTCAGCTTAGCCTTTCTTTTCTCTTTAAACTTGTAATACCAATAAAAAAATTTTGCGCTTGAACCACACCCCTTAGCTATTCATGATGGTGTTTTTTGGCTAATATGCAAAGTGACTGAAAAAACAACCATTGAGAGATGAAGATAATCCGTTTTAGCCAATCAAAGTTATAAATATCCAAATTCAGCAACTTAATGCTTCCTTCTTTCATTTGTATTTGACAACTAACTACTGGCAGGAACTTTATAATGTTAAGTTCTAATTAATTCATTCTTTATTATGCGGATAAAAGCTTTCACCAAAAACTTGCAGTAGGAAGCCGATCACTATGTCATTTTTATGTAAAGGTTATTCATCAAATCAAGACAGAGATCGTCTTGTAGTACCCGATATATTTGTGATGGTATGTGAAACCTATCATCGCAATAAACAATAATCCTTAAGATGTGATGTCATGCTCAAATGACAGCGATAGTAACAGTTCGCTGCCCTATTCATTTATTTGGCATTTTTAAGTATGACACACGTACTGGATCAGATAAAATTTTCCCCAAGCTTGATTATTAATAGCATTGGAAAAATGTTCCCCGTTAATAAAATTTAAAAAAAGAATACCATCTCTCTGTTCATTTAAACTCGTTATGAGTTTTTTTTCACTGTTTCAAACCTGTGAGAAATAGCAAAATAGCAAAATAAGTTGGCCAATGCCGATCTTGCTGCCACTTGCCCTAATGACTGTTATCCAATGATATAGCGTATTTCAACGTTTGTTATGAGGCCATTCACAAAAATGTTATCCAATCAACAACATGTTGGATGGGGCTTGGTATACATTCCCAGCAATGAACTGCCTGTCCCTCTCTCCTCATCGGCAGCCACAGAATTTCTCTCAAATGTACAAACATAAACAAATGCTTGCACTACATCACTTGAAGGCTAATGTTGGATCTCAAAAGATTTAAGCAAATTTGTTAGCGAACTAATCCAAAAAAACACATCCAGTGTCCGTTTAAAAATGAATTTAATGAATCCAGTTAAAAGGATAAGAGAATAAAAGTCCCTGGATGCAGTCAGAAGGTTACACGAGATAAAGAGGTTGCATTTTTTGCAGAAGAACTTGAAGGAAAGTGGCTATAGTGATCAGGATCTGAAGGTTACTGACAACAAGGAAAAAAATAGAAATATAGATGAAAATGAGGGAATCAGACTTTTATTAACCTATAGTTCTGACAATTATTAAATCCAAGATGTGATAAAACAATTTTGGCCTATACTAACAAAAGACCCACAACTGAAGGAAATAGTGGGAGACAGACCAAGATTTGGATTTAAGAACAAAAAGAACTTGAAAAGATTATTATGTAATACCCATGAGAATGGCAAAAATCGAATAGAAGGCCGTAAAGGAACATTCAGATGTGGTCATTATGTTTATTGCCCTTTTATAGATAGCAGTAAGCAATTTGAAAATCTGAGAACTAAGAGAACTTATATTTTCAATGTCAAAGCCACGTGTGTCACCACTAATGTTATCTACTTAGCTACATGTAAGTCCTGTCCATCTTTTTATTTGGGCAAGACCAACCAAATGTTTAAGAAACAAATACAGAGACATCAAAGGGACATTATTAATAATGATCCCCATAATGCATTGGCATCGCATGTTAGCTCTCACAAAGACCATTCATTCATGTTTAAAGCCATGGAGGTTGTATATCCTGGTCCAAGAAAAGGAGATATAGAAAACATCACAGAAATGAGAGAAACAAAATGGATAATCAACTTGCGAGCTGATCAACCACCAGGCCTAAACAGCATCATTCCGTTAAAACCTATTTTGAAGATGAGAAGACCTACTATAAGCTGAATAAACATGTGTGAGAGCATCAAGTGTGTATGGAAGAAAATATTTAAATGTTCTTTACTTTGAAGGTGTTATTTATCACCTATATGAAAGTAGAAAATAAGTGATATGATTGAAATTGCTTTCTTTAATTGAGATCAAGAGTAATCTGTAATTATATCAGTATATCAATCTTTTATTCCATCAATATTCAAGTTTGTTATATTCATCATTATTATGTACTTGAATTAATATTCAAATAACATCCTTATCCCTGGCAATGTCATGTAAAGGAAGAAACTAATGACAATTTAATTGCCTATGAAATTAAGTATTTATCTGTTTTGGAAAATCATACTTATTGCACAGTCTACAGTAATAGCATTGGTTAAATTTAAAAAGAAAAAGAAAAATCAATGCCATTAGGACAAAGATTAATTTTATAAAGAGAATGTGAAATTCAAACTTTAATATGTTATTGCAGCAAGATAAAATTGTTCTCTATTTGTGGTGAGAGAGCATTATTATTTGATCATCACAAAAATGGTTTACATTTCCCTCTTGGATATTAGATCAAAACACAGAGACGGTCTATGCTATTCTTATCATCTGATGTGTGAATTGAACTCCAGCTGACACTTTTGTAGATGGATCATTGTAGTCAAGTGATGTAGTGCAAGCATTTGTTTATGTTTGTACATTTGAGAGAAGTTCTGTGGCTGCCGATGAGGAGAGAGGGACAGGCAGTTCATTGCCGGGAATGTATACCAAGCCCCGTCTAACACGTTGTTGATTGGATAACATTTTTGTGAATGGCTTCATGACAAACGTTGAAATACACTATATCATTGGATATCAGTCATTAGGGCAAGTGGCAGCAAGATCGGCATTGTCCAACTTATTTTGCTATTTCTCACAGGTTTGAAACCGTGAAAAAAACTCATAACGAGTTTAAATGAACAGAGAGATGGTATTCTTTCTTTTAATTTTATTAAAGGGGAACATTTTTCCGTTGCTATTAATAATCAAGTTTGGGGAAAATTTTATCTGATGCAGTATGCGTGTCATACTTAAAAATGCCAAATAAATGAATAGGGCAACAAAATTTTACTATCGCTGTCATTTGAGCATGACATCACGTCTTAAGGATTATTGTTTATTGCGATGATAGGTTTCACATACCATCACAAATATATCGGGTACTACAAGATGATCTCTGTCTTGATTTGATGAATAACTTTTACATAAAAATGACATCATGATCGGCTTTCCTACTGCAAGTTTTTGGTGAAAGCTTTTTTCCGCATAACAAAGAATGAATTAATTAGAACTTAACATTATAAAGTTCCTGCCAGTTGTTAATTGTCAAATACAAATGAAAGAAGGAAGCATTAAGTTGCTGAATTTGGATATTTATAACTTTGATTGGCTAAAATGGATTATCTTCGTCTCTCAATGGTTGTTTTTTCAGCCACTTTGCATATTAGCCAAAAACCACCATCATGTATAACTAAGGGGTGTGGTTCAAGTCCAAACATTTTTTATTGGTATTACAAGTTTAAAGAGAAAAGAAAGGCTAAGGTGACATTGGTTGTTCTTACAGCGAATTTGCATATTAGTCAAAAATACCAATATGAACAATTTAGGGGTGATTCAAGAATGAAAGTTTTTTATTGGTATTACAAGTTCAAAGAGATGCGAAAGGGAGAGTAGACATTGGCTAATTGCACTATTCAAGTTGGTATTGGCCAATTGAATGTTAAAGATTCTGTATAAAAGTAAGACTGTCCCAACTTTCTTTATGATCTGAAGAAGATTAAATCGAAAACGCTTATCGTTTGTGAGCATCCAGGGACTTTTATTCTCTTATCCTTTTTAACTGGATTCATTAAATTCATTTTTAAACGGACACTGGATGTGTTTTTTTTGGATTAGTTCGCTAACAAATTTGCTTAAATCTTTTGAGATTCAACGTTAGCCTTGGTGATTTATCTGTCCTTGTTTGTGCTTTTGTTGTTGGATTGGCAGTTTCACCATAGCAGTTGGAAGATTTTTTTCACATTTTAAATTTGGACACTATTTGACTGAAGTGAATAAAGCGGATGTCATATCTCACTGACTGAACAATGAAACTGCAAAAACTGCCCAGGAATCAGTGATGTGGTGCTTTCTGCAATCCCTCTGTAATACTGTGTCTTGCTGTGAAGTGGTGTGAGTTCATCTTTATTTCACAGACACCTACAGCAGCAAGTAACCACATGTATTCACAAGAGATTGTAAGTAAGCAGCCAGCTCCATGGTGTAGAGACTACTTCATGGGTGATCCAGGTTTAAATAGTGGCTCGGACATCTGCAGGTGCTGGCCATGAGGGATGGAGCTAAGTGACCAATAAGAAATCACCCATCAGTATGGGGGGGGGGGTCAGCACTAGCTCACTACTTGCATGACACCTACAGGGGTGCTTCATCCATACAGCATGGGTCTAGGAAATACACATTGCCATTGTGTAGTGGCATATGCTGCAGAATGCATGCAGAGACATGCTTCCAGTATCAACAGCAGCATGCAGTGGAGCTTGAATAGCCACTAGGGGAAGGTAGGTCTCCCAACAGGACCAGCATGCTGAACTGCAACCCATCTCCTGACTCTCACCAATAAGGGAATACACAGGTTGACTGTGCTTCATGGATAGCAATGAATGGATCAAAAGGGTCTTGCCACACTCAAGAATATTCACTTCTCACCCATTAAGAACAAATTAATTAATTGATTGCAGGTTGAGAAGCCATCAGGCTAGATCCTACAGGTATGCAAAAAAAACTGTAAGTAAGCAAAGAACACTTAGTAAGATGACAGCAGTTACATGAGCAAAATAAACTCATGACATAGGAAATGCACTAGTGTTATGGAATTATTAAAAATACACTAGCTATATATTACAGAAGCTTGAAAATTTAAGTGGAAAAAGGTTGTATCTTATGGGACAGATATGTAGAGTTTCACAGACACTGAGAAGACCTATATAGAAGAAAATGTCACCTTGGCAATGTTAAAATGAAACCACCAAGTGGAACAATAATCTAGTTGTCAAAACTACATGAAAAAATTTGAGAATCTGTGTAAAGTTTTAGTGCCATCTCAGATGAAACAAAAGATTCCTGTATACTCACTGTTATACTTTTGGGGATTTCTAGGTTGTTGTTGTGTCTTTTGGCTTTTCTCAGTTAGGGGTCGCCACAGCGGAACTCCGGTCCGCTAATGATTGGCAGTTGATTTTTATGTGCTGAGTTGCCAGCCCTAATGCACAACCTTCAACGAAGGTACGCCCATTCACGCATGTCTCCAAAGTCCACACAGAAGATGCTCTAGCTGAGAGTCGAATCGGTCAGCGTCTTACTGTGAGGCGACAATGTGAATCTGAAAAAAATATTCATTAATTGTCTGCAGAATTAATGCCTAAGATATTTATGATTATGATGGATACATAATAGAAAAGTAGAGGATTGTCCTATATTCTTGCAATTGTTTCTTGGGCAACCACTCATCATTTGAGAAGAAGTTTCGCTGGTTATTGCCTGCCTGAGCACATCATCCGTGACACTGGAACTCAGTTTACATCAGAAGACTGCTGTTGCTTAGTTAAAGAAAACTGAATAATTCTCTACACCATGGCACTAGGTTACCTAGCTATAAAGGGGTTTGCTGAAAGTTTCATACAGACTCGCAAAGCAGTTATGTAAAGATTGTCAGTACCATGTTATAAATAAATATAAAAGTTTGCATAGACACTTGCAGAACTGTTTCCTGAATAAACATCTAAAAAACAAACTTAACTTAATGAAAGTGAATCTGAGTATGAGTGTTAAAGATACAGTTTGTAAAAAAAAATCCAACATGAAAAACATGTAAAGGACAGATCATTTAACAAAGATAACTAAGTATATATATTAAAATGCTGGTGGTTTCAGTGAACATTTGCCCAGTTTCCTATCATATTCAAGTAAATGATTCAAAGATTTCTTACAGGAGGTATTCTGACCATTTGAGACACAAACCTGCAATGGTCAGGGAAATGAACATTTCTGAAAACATGAGTCCAGATATTAAAGTATGAGACACTGACTGTGCTGATATTCCTGTTGAGGAGGAGAAGTCAGTTTCCATTCATGACTTGGTTATGTAATGTCACTCAAAACAGTGCCATACAAAAAATTTGAGTCTGTTGTGCCACTGAGCCAGAATTGAAAATTTTAACTGTTATAAAACCTCCTCGGTTTCTGACCTATTAACTAGTGAAAGTTTTGACACTGGTTTTATAGTGATATATTCATTAGGACTGGTTGAATTACAATGTCTAATAAGCTTCCTCATCAATGCATCATCCTTCAAGACACTAGAATGCTATTTAGTTTATTCCTATGTGATGTAGTCACCAATACACTTAGCTCCTTAAAAGGCCATGCGCTTCTACATAAGATGTCAGCACTCTTGCACAGCAGCCAATCAGTGCTTAGTAAACTAGTGACTTCAAACATGTCTTCTTTGTGTAACTTTCTGTTTAGTATATAACACCGGGAGACATGTTTTAGAATTGGAAGTAAATCTTGATTTTCTCATTGCCTCATACAAGCTGATTGTTACCTTAAATGGCATAAATAATGCTGCTAAATATGCTTTCTTGGAGCTCTGTGGACAATGGAAAACATGACTGCTGGGTAACAATCTCTCTGTCTTGTAACATTGATGACTGTAGTAGCAGCAACAGGGCCCAAAAGGATAACAAAAGTGAAACATATTTACCAGATAAGTTTTTTTTTGGGGGGGGGTCCAATTACTTCACCCAGACAGCTGTCCAGTGCTCCACTTCCATCTCTGGGTCTACTGGCTACTCCAATTCACCCCAAATCTCTTAATCACTCAAATTTTTTCCAGGGCTAGCACACATCTTAAAGGCCTCCTGGGGGTCAGTGCTGTCATTACATCAGCTGGAGGGGGGTTCTTATAACCTACCTATACCCCTCCTTTCACATTGTGGTTTTATCTGAGGAGCAAATGTGAAATGACTTGTGATGTATCACCCCATCTCCACAGCAGCTCAGCCATGTCCACCCTCTGCCTCCTCATTGCAGTGCCCCCCACCCGCTTTACAACATTCCCTGCCTCCACCAGGAACTGTCATAGGAGACTCTCCTGACAGAGCCCTTCCCCCTAGGATGAGAAACCCCATCCTCTATGTCATTCCATCATTGGCCCAAGCTGCTAATCGACCCTGGTCACGTGGCTAGAGTCAGGGTTTTATCCCTGAATGCCGCGAGGGCAGCCTATATTCATCAGATATTTAGATGTGTCCTACACCATGCTGGTGCAGTCTATATAACCTATATATGTGAGCAGACAGAAAAAGACAGAAGACATGAAAATGCCCATTTGATGTTTAGTTTTATCAGCTGTTATCTTCTCTCCATGTTAACTGATGGTTCCATAAATCATAATCTTACCAAATTACAAAACTAATAATCTCCCACAGAACAGATTCAGTGCGTCTTGTCTTTTACACAAGAAGAGGAAAGTTGTGTGCAAAAGATGTTGCTCAGCTTACACTTTAAAGAACCTAATGATGCTGAACAGATATGCAATATGAGCCCAGGCTGCAGGCAGGAATATTGAGTGCCATAGTACCAGAGTCATTACTGGTCTGAGGTTCAGCAAAATAAATAATAGCAAACATTTGCTCAAATATAGAGGAATAACTTGCATAATAAAATAGCATTTAAATAATTGCTATGTTTATTCCTTATAATATTTTCAGTAGCATGTAACCTGGACACCATGAGTAGTTGATCTTAGCTGGATTTGAATCTCCCTGCCATTCCTAAGCTCCCTGAATCTAGGTAATCTCATTCCTTAATTATTTATTTATTTGTCTGTCTGTTTGTTTGTTTGTTTGTTGAACAAGGTATAGCAGTGATCTACATTAATCATATTCAGGCTCAGTCTGGGGTTTACATGCCAAAAGAGTTCAAAGTAATGAAGTAATACAATAAGACATAATATTAAGCAGAATCCTTCAGTCTGTGTACAATGTGCATTTCATACGAATACAAAAGCAAACAACGAAGTGGCTATATAAAACAGGTGACTGTTTGCAAACTTAGAAGATGAGAGAGAACACAGGTGTCCCAACAGCAGAAATGATTATGTAAGGAGGAGTTTGAGAGGTGTAGGGAGGAACATAAAGGAAAGTTAGTGGTAGTAAGCAGAGTAAGGTAAAGAGGGGGAGGAAATATTTGCAGTTAGTTAACGTGAGTACATAATTTGCATGTTAATGCTATGCTCTAAATGTGCAGGGATGGTTTATCCCTGTTTATATGACAGATCCAGTTTGGAAGCATTTTTCAGGTTTTCCATTACGAGCTCTGTGTCAGTGCTTCCTCTCTAAAGCAACATGTGCCTTTTGATTCATTTTATTATATGGAGTACTGGATTTGTACTGCCCTTTGCTTCTTTTCTTCTTTCCCTCCCCCGATGTGCAGTTTTGTCCTTAAAAATAGCTTGTACTCTTTCCCTTCACTGTACAGTATTTTATAGTATAGCAATAACCCACGGCTGGGTGTGGGTAATGCTGGATGTACCCACGGTTGGTGTGGTTTGGTCACAAGTGCGATTTAAAGCAGGCACACTGGTTGGGCTGACCAATCATCATGCTTGTTTTGCTATGTTAATGGCCAGTCATTGTATAATTTAGAATATCATAGCTTTGGTATGCTCCAGTCTTTCTTTTGCCACCTGTTTTCCTTCCAAATGTAAGTGCATGTAGTCCTTTGGCATATACTACCCAACCTCCCATATCTCATAAGTCACTATTAGACTTTCATCCTCATTAATCTTTAATTTATTACATTGCTTATAAATTAACACTAAAAAAGCTTGGCTAATAAGAGTATAGTTAACAACTATCATAATAGTAAAATCTAATTTCACTGAAACCCAAATGGTTGAACCCATTTCACTGAAAACTCATTTTACTGAAAAGTACAGAAGTATAGAGAATTGTGTAGAAAGTGTGTGATGGTATTATTTCTTATTATAGGAGTTATTAGGGAAGTGAGTCTGGCAGAGTATGTGTGAATTGCGATGGTCAGTATCATGTTGTACCCCATGGTATCCTCGAAGTCTCTATTTTTGTTTTACTTGGATCACTTGTCTGTGTACTTAATAAAGGATTTTCGACTGGAAACAGACTGCCTGCCTTGCTTGGATTACTTTTGAATACTTAGTAATTCTGTACAATTATATATTTTTTATTTTTTTTATTTATTTATTTTTTTGACTTAAGACCAGTCAGTTTGCTATTTCTACTACTATTGTCTGATCTGATTAATATACACTGATTAACTAGAGATATATGGACTGAAAATCTTCCACACAGAGAAGTTTCTTGCATTGTTTTGTTCATCATGTTGTACCCCTAGAGCTGTAGATGACCGTGTTTGCTCTTGAGTACTGATTTACTGTTTGTGTTTTTTTTTCCCTGGTTGTGCTATCATGGAGTTAGTATATATAAGAAATGGAGGGTAAAGCCCCCCACATGAGAATTAACCCCTGCAAAAACATGTTTTTAGGATATATTACTTGTACAAAAGGTTTTCAGTGAAATAGGTTTAACCATTTGGCCTTCAGTGAAATGAGTTTTCAGTTTTATAACATGATCCTCAGTTAACACATTGTTAAAATAGACTTTAAACAAAATCATGACTCAGTAATTATATAGTTAAACAAAAATCATGAATCATTAATTATATGGTTAAATGGACTTTATCATAATTACTGACTCCTGATTTTTTTTATTTATAAGTGAAAATAAAAACTACCAATATGTATTAAAATAAACTCTTCTGAATAAATGAAATTTAAGGGACCTCCATAATGAGCCTTCTCCCTTCGAATCATTCCTGTCCAAAATAGGTCTTCCAAACTCTTTGAAAACATTTGCTCAGCTTCTTCTGGCATGGTATTCCTGTGGGTCTGTCTGCCAACACCAGTAAGAAGGTTCCAGAATTCTTACTTTATTGCTTATCACCCTAACTCATGAGATTTCTCCTTCAACAATATCTGATTCTGCAACAGATATTTCTCCTCATATGTATATAACATAAGGGATATTTCTCCCCTTCATGATGACCTTTAGTAAGACCTGATCCACCACCTGTTGTCAGTCATGATAGTGTTGCTGCCTACACAAACCTTCACTTCTCCCCAATTCCTTTTCATCTAATTCATCTTGCAATGGAATTTCCCAACAACACCCAGAGCAAATTTAATTCTCCCTTTCCTTTCCAGTTCTTTTTGCTATTTCCCCAGAATCTTCATTTTCACTCTCACCTGATTTAGTCCCCATTTACTAAGTTTCCGGAAGACTTCCTTCTACTTGATGATCCCTGTTTAACATACTCATCTCCTGCCAACAACCATATATTCTCTATCATTTTTCTGTCTGACCGGTATCACAACTCACATCACAATTTAATTCATTCTTTCTTTTCTCATCCATACTCTCTTTTCTCTGCATTTCTTCCTTGCCATATGATGTATGTATGTATGTACATATGTATTTGCTTGTTTGCTTATTTGAGGTTAACTTTTACCACTTTACCTAGAGTGCAAGTCTGTCCAGATGTTAAACTAGTAAGTTTCCTCTGGTAGAATAGCCACAGCACTGAAGTAGCTCAGAAGCTCTCTCTTTCGTCTACTGCTCCCATATCTGATACACCTTGACCATAATCACCTTTTCTACCCACACGAATGTTAGTACCTGACCACACCCATAATTTTAACTCATCCATTTGCCTTAATGAAATTCACACTTCACAGAAAAACACCACTTTTACATTAATTAAAGGTTGGATACTGCTGAAATTAAACACAAAATATTTACACCAAGTTTTCTCAAAGCTTATATTAACATAAACCATGAAATAACATGAAAACCATGTAATAACATTTTATTAAAATTCATTGTACTGCCATAAGAAAGTCTGTATGTTCACAGATCAAGATAACTGGGTACATTGTAGAAACTGTCTGTTGTTCGTTACTGCCTATGAGAAAACATCTATCTTTGTAAAATACAAAGTCTGCAGCAATATAAAATGTACTTACTTTAATCATGCAGAAGACATTCCAAAGAGCAGGAACTAGTTAATGTGCCAAGACACACAAAAATATCCACGCTGTTGTTCTCTGCTACAGCCCAACAGTTTTGGTATGGAAGCGACAAGCCCATCCCATTTTAATCCTTCTGGTACAAAGTTTGACCTTTGTTACAGAAAAAGCTAACATAATGCTACTGAATGGTTAACTAGAGGACTTTTAATCAGTGTAGAAATGAGAGAAGATAAAGTTCTTACATGCATGATACACTCTGAAAACCTTGGGAGGTTATTTTCTTCCGACAAGGAAGTAAGGCACAAGTAATACATATAAATGCTGTCTTGAGGACCTGTCAGTGGTGTTGCTGCACATGTTTCTGTTAAAACAAATACTGCTGGGAGTTCATGTGAAAATGCTTGACCCTATTTAAAGATGGACAGATAAATCATGTTAGACAGTATACCGGTGTGTAAACAAATCACAGTACAGCTAACTTTCTGAAAGAAGGCAGAAGGGTGGGGGGTAGCAGACAGTGTGCCAAAATCCTGATAATATCTTTGTGACATGAAAATCTATAGCAGCTGCTTGACGGCATCCAGTTTATATGTTAAAATAAAACTTAATTAAAATATATTGAATGCCTTTTTCTGTATAGCAGAAAGATTAAAATTAATGTGTCAGAGTGAAATCTGTGGTTGAAAAAATAAGACAATCCGTAGCTAATCCCCTCTATATATTTAATTACTAATTTACATATTATTTAATTGATTAGCATTTGTTGGCTGAGATAATTGAGTGAACATAACTGACCCATTTCAGCCACAGCCCAGGGTAACAGAAAAATAAGTATGTGTGTATATACATGCGTATATATATATATATATATATATATATATATATATATATATATACACACACACACACACACACACACACACACACACACACACACACACACACATACATATGTGTGTGTGGGTTTTGCTAATTTTGTCAAATGGTGGTTTGGCCAAAATCTGTTTAGTTGACACAATTTGGTCAACTAAACACATGGTTGACAGGGGTAGATCAAAGTAGCAGATTGGAATTGGTGAATTTGCCCTTTGCCTGAGAACTGTGAAATCTCAAAGTTGGTTTATATAGTTAGCAAGGGGTGTGGGAGTGCAGGGAAGTTTGTCCCCTGCAAAAATTATGTTTTTTTTTTGTTTTTCTTTTTTTTGTTTGTTTTTTTGTTTTTTTGCATCCGCTGAGACTGATGCTCGGCATATATGTAGTAGCATGCTTACTTGCATAATTTCAATCATTTGGTGTCATTATTCATATCAACATGCTGTTCGACCAAGTTAAATAAATCCATATATGTGTATGTGTGCATGTCATTTTACTGAATGCTCATTTCACTGAATCACAAAGGATCAAATTCAGTTTACTGAAAAATAATTTCTTGTAAACTCATTTCATTGAATCACTGTACAGACTTATACAGTTTTGTATTAACTGAGTATGTGATGATGATGTTTCTGATTATAAGAGTTATTATGGAATAGAATTTACAAAAGTATGTATGGATTGATAAAGGCCACCATCATGTCTTATTACCAGATCTGTAGAAGCTTATGTTTATGCTCCAGCACTGATTAACTGTGTTCTTTTCTTTTCTCCATGGTTGTGTGACCGTGGAGTTAGTATATATAGGTAAGGAGGTGTGGAGTACAAAGAGACTTGCCTCCCCCCTGCAAAAATATTTTTGTGGTATATTTGTTGTGTGTAATGTTTTTTTTGAATTGTGACTCATTGAAAAAAAGAGTTTTCTATAAATCAAGTTTGACCATTTGAGATCCAATGAAATGAGCATTCAGTAACATGATATATAAAATGCAAGTTATACAAATAGTCTTGTAGACCATTGACATGAGTTAATGGTGCTAAGTATTTTGGATTAGTGCAGAATGCAGAATGATTATTAATGGGAATGCTAAGCAACTAAAGCCATAACAACACAATCCATGGGATTCATTAATGCCTACACTAAGTGTACAGGGTTTTGAGTGAACAGACAATAGAAACATAACTCACACTGTCTTCCTCCTAATTTTAGTTTTCCTACATATTTTCTTGTAGCCTTAAATATCAAGGGGGATTAATAAAGGTTACCTCAAAGTGTAGGCTACATGTACACTCAGTTTAATCTTTCCAAGTGACTACAAAGCACGAAGTGGTAGGGATGTTCTTGAATACAGATCGTGCACACTTAGTGTAGGTGTTAATAAATCTGGCCCAATGTATATCGCTCGCTATGCCAGATAAATGTGTGTTAAAGATGCAGTTAAATGACTATTAGTATATCTTACATTTAGGACATAACTATGCTAAATAAAATACATTAAATGACATTAACAGCATTTAATGTATATGTAAATACATTTAATGACCTTTTGTCACACACCAGAAATATCATAATTAATGGGTCAGAAAGCAAGATGTCCAGATGATAAACAGCAATGTTCTACAGGGTTTATAATATAATTTCTACTATTAATAAGGATAAAGAAAGCTTTACATTTACATGCCCTAGTTATCAATGTGATTCAAAAAATAAGCTTTGTCACTTGCTATTACCAACTGCCAAGCCACAATGCTGAAGTTCCAGCAATTCAAAAACTTAGCAGTTCAGCATAGGTCATTATTGTGTCATTTAACACAGTCCTCACTGACTCTAGGTCACATTACCTCCAACAAACTAATGTTGTCATGATGTCACTCTTGTAGACCATTGACATGAGTTAATGGTGCTGATTCCAAAAGACTTACGCCTGGTGTGAGTTACTCTGATACAGACCTGCTTTATAGAGAAGCCTTACTCTGGAGTAAGTTACTTAGTGAGACCAAGTATTTTGGATTGGTGCAGGCTTACACTAGAGTAACCCAACAAAACTTGGTCAACTTGAAAAAAATTCAGTGAAATAAAACATGTAAGTGCAGAGTTAACTTTTCTGGACACCACATGAGACTGCAAAATAATCACTTGATTATTTTGCACTCTCACATGGTGTCCAGAGAAGTTAACTCTCCATTTATACTGGAGTAAGAGTAAGACACTTACACCAAGAACAAGTCTTTTAGAATCTGGCCCCATTTGTTGAAAAAAAAAGTTATCTTATGAAAAATTCACTGTAATTCTGCTACAGTAGGGTGCTATTTTATGTATTCATTGTATGTTAGAAATCAAGGTGTGGAGCTCCAAGTCATATACAGCGCTATGTAAAGAGCTATACAGATCCACCTGCAGAATCTGAAGTGCTGTCCACCTTCCTGATCTTAAGCATAAAGTAATAATGATTGCAAAACTCACTGATAGCAGCTGGGCAGGTCTGTGATGTCCACTTGTCAGGCATGACTGGCTGAATCATCGATTCCCTGATAGAAAAACTGCCTTTGTCACAAAATGTAGAACCTCAGTGTTATCTATATTAAGCCCAAGGTACAAAAGAAAAAAGCTTATAAACATTTGGTTTTGGTTAGCAATATTTTGCAGAATTGTTAATTAGCATAGCATTCTGCTGCAGGTGCCTTAGTATAGCATTTTCATATCGCTGCTGGTAAGTTGTCGCCATAAGCTTTGTTTTCTTTGCTTATAGAATCTTGCAGACCCTTCTCCAACTCCCTCTCACTTTTATCTTTTTAGAAAGTATGGTGTATTGCATACTGGCAGATGCTAAAAACAGCAGAAGACTCAAACATTCTTTAGACTACACCCCTTCTCCACTCAGGAAAGGAAATGTGCTTAATAATTTCCACTGAAGTATGAAAAGGTGCAAATAAGAGGAAATAATATGGGCTATTCTGGCATAAATATCTCCTTTTAAGGTGCATGGTATATTTTTGGATGTAAAATAGCACTCTAACTTCCTGAGGATTCAAATAATGGAAGCTACAGATCATATGTGATGATACAATGGATGCTCATGTTTATTACAATTTTGGGAGAAAAAGTACCAGTCGAGCTCATTATGGACAGGTAAGACAGATACCAACAGCAATAATCATGTGTGTATCCACCTTTATAGTCAGAATCCATGACAAAATGCATTGATATTTGGGCTATATGAGTCATATATCTCATTCTCAGCTGACCTGGGAAAAACAGCCAGGTGCTAAATGTATATACAAGGAGAATAGCTAGAACTGAATCTGCAGTCATTACTAGTGGACACAGTGCAGAGCAAAGAAAGTTGGGCAGAAGGCAGCACCCATGAATTAGAATAAGAATGTAAAGGTTAACAAACAGGAGTAATATATGTATTTGTGTACTTTTCAGACATGATTTGAAAAGGTTGTGTGTTTCAGGTCATATCTACAGTTCCTTAAACAGGGCTGTTGCACAGAAATATACATATATATTCTGAACTTAGGTTGTTATAATTTTGTGATTTTTTTTTTTGTTTTATTTATTTATGTTTATTGATTAGGAGTTGTATAGCTGAGAGGGTTCTATTTTCCAGAACATGAGAAATAAGAAACACATCACAAATTATAGTTGTTGTAAATATGATTAAACAATGCTAGCATTATGGCACACAAACTATTAATAATATGCAAGAACAGAAAACGTGCTTGAGATTAAATGATACGCAAGCAGTAAAGCAGTCTATAACTTAAGTAGTGCAAGTAGCTCAGAATGACAGCTACTAACATTTACATACAAAACAGACATCTCAACTGTCCCTACTTTGGAGGAACATTCATATTTTCAGGCCTGATTTACCCCTACACACAATGTACCTATGTTTGGAGGTTATGTCCCTATTTTCAGGCTTGAGTTACCCCTTCAAAAATTTTCTGAATCCCACCTCATTACATCTGATTTTTGAAGTTGTCTAGTACACAGAAAACCACAATATATAATCATACTAGTGGCATCAATAATTTAAAGAAAGAGGAGACAGATCTTGCATCTCCCTTTTTTTTTCAGAAGCAAAAATAAATGACCTTGTGTGGTAAAATTTTGCAACAGAGCTTATTACTGTCTGCAAATTTTACACTGCTTCATTTGATAATGTGCTTATATTTTTCCATCATTATCAGTCCTTTTATTATACTGCGGTGGTGGTACTGCGGTAGTGTTGTCACCTCACAGTTAGACGTCCTGTTCAATTCTCAGCTAGAGCGTCTTCTGTGTGGAGACATGCGTGAATGGGTGTACCTTCGTTGAAGGTTGTGCATCAGGGCTGGCAACTCGGCACGTAAAAATCTACTGCTAATCATTAGCGGACCAGAGTTCCACTGTGGCGACCCCTAACCGGGAAAAGCCAAAAGACACAACAACATCAGTCCCTTTATTAAATGTGTTTGAGCAATGTCCCACATTCCTATTGGAAGTGGAGGAAATGATGTATTACTTAGTATTAAAGTTTTATGCTAACTAGATGTCCAGATTTTCACTTGCTCTACCTACTTTTCAAGAGCCTGTGCTCTTATTTTCAGTGTCTGCAAGTTGAGAGGTATGACAAAAATACAAAGCAAACCTGAAATGGTAGAAAATAATTGCAAAAAGCTGACTAATGCAAGTAACTATAAACAACATTTCGTTATCAGTAAATGCAAAAGAATAATTCTTGCCAGATGACACTGACTGCATTAAGATGTCATCGGGGCACTAGATGCTGTTATGTTTAAGCTTAATTATTATGTAAAGTCAGACACATTCATGTTCTTCTGCAGTACATTGTTATAATAATACAGGGTAAAAATGTATTTCTTCCGTCATTTTAAATGAAAACACTGATGGTTTCAGTGTGTGAAATAATAATTTTCAATGCTTAAGTTTCTCTGAAATGCATCTTAAAGTATGGATAAGTCTATACAAGATTTAACCAAAAATGACTGGACAGTGCACATCTCCAAACCTATTTTTACATGTAAGATTCTGAACTACATCTACAGTGAAGGATCTAAGATCACCCCAAAGTATATGCCACATAAGAATATTATTTAAGGAAGGGCAACTGGCCTGAGTGTAGTAAATTATGAACAAACTTAGACGTAAATAAACGTCCGTTACTAACTAAATTCTAGTCATATTAAATTGCTGAGAGATATGGAGTGATTTATTGTACTATGATTACTAATGGAAAACATAGATGTCCTCTTGTAGCTCTGTTCAAATTTATGTAGAAGTGGAGGCTGAAAATGTGCAAACACGTGCTGAATAAGAAAGAGAGGGATGTATTAGCATTGTTACACTACATGCTAGCCTAGTACTAAGTGATAAAAATATTTTAGCCATACCAGTGTCAATCCAGATTTGGCTTATTCTGGAGAGAGCAATGTTTTTGTCTTTATCAAACCTCATTCAGTTATTTTTGGCCACTTCATAGATTCATAGGTATGTACTAGGTTGTTGATCTGTGAGGATCTTAAAAAGCCAAGCTTTGCATTTCCATGTATTTTGTGTATGATTAATCCAGAGGTGGGCAGAACAAGGATATGTTGAGACATTTAGTTGTGCCTAGCCATGACAGACACGAGTGCTAAACTGAGGGTGAATTTATGGTTTCCCATTCATTTGTCCAAATTACATTCGAATAGACTAAAATAAGCACCTTGCTTTATGTGACGTGGATGATGGGTCAGTAGAAGTAGTACACACTGTGATACACACTTGTCCCTCTAATATGTCTTATCTATGCTGCAAGAGATTGAGATCCCTTGAGCAGGTATTCATGCTACCACTGGACTTGTGAATGTGTAATAGGTCAGAAAGGATAGGGTCTGTTAAGGCTCTATATGCAAGGCAGAGGTCACTTCTTAGCAGCCTGTATGATACAAAGAGGGACAAAGTTTTGAGATGGTCTGCATATATTTTTATGATTTAGGCCTCTGATTCTTTTAATGAGAAAGTATTGTGGTCTCTCCAGTTGTAACAGTTGTTTGGACAGCTACATACTGAAAGAAGAGAGCAGAGTAGGTGGAATAATTAAATACTTTGACCTGGATGTCATACCTTTGGATATAAGCTGTGCAATGAAAAAGGTATTCCTAGATTTTGTAAACACAAACTCTGTGGACCAGGTTGTCAGTACACTGACCAGGGATGCAAACATACTGGATCTAGTCCTCACTAATATTGAGTTCTGCACATCCAATAGTGTAATGCCTTCTCTGGTAAGGTCAGACTACAAAATGGTGTCCTTTGTAGCAAAAATATAATCTGGAACTCCAGCTAACCCTGGAGTATGTTGGAACTACTCTAAGGCTAACTTCCTAGTATTAAGTGGTAACCTGGCAAAATATCAAGCTCCCATAAATCCTGAGAACACTGCTGCCTATGTGGAACTGTTCACAAAAAGCCTATACAAACATGTTAATAGCTGCAGAGAGGCAGCTATACTCACCAGGAAGAAGTACAGAACTAACTCAAAAAAGCAAGCTATTCTTGTGGAATCACAACATCAATACATTGTATAACACATGGAAGAAAATCATGGCGAAAATTAGGAGGTGTAGCACTTAGCAGGATAAAAGCAATCTCATCAAACTAAAAAACAACTCAGAGGACAAATAAAGTCTACCAAAGCCAAATTTGAAGTAAATTTGGCCTCCCAGGCTAAGGACATACAGAAAGCATTCTTTAGCTATGTCCACAACCTCAAAGGCAATACACAATTGTGTGCAGAGCTCATTGTTAATGGAGCCACCTATACTGAATCAGAAGATATAGCAAACCTACTAGCTGACAAATTCAACTCCAACTTTACCCATCTCTGCCCCTCATCCTCCCCTGAGGAAATACCATTAAATATCTCCCTCCCTACTATCACTTGGGAACAGATCCTTAATGCTGTCCCTGAGACCAAGAATACTGCATCAGTGGGCCTAAACAATATCCCAGGCTGCCCTCTAAATAGCATGGAGCATAACCTATCAGATCTTCTGGAATTGTTATTTAACTGTAGTCTCCAAACAGACTTTGTGCGTCATCAGTGGAGAACAGCAACAGTCATCCCTCTGTACAAAGGTGGGCCATGTACATACCCTAAAAACTACAGACCTGTAAGTCTCACTAGTGTCATATGCAAAGCCATGGAAAGAATTATCATGGAAATGATCAATGATGACATAGGAAACCTCCAGACACACATGGCCCAACCCAATTTAGTTTCATCAAGGGTAGGTCATGCCTACTCAACCCAGCGGACTTCTTAGAGAAATTCAGCAAAGCAATGGATAAGGGAAACATGCTTCATTCTGCCTACCTTGATCTGGCCAAGACATTTGCACAATACCACACTCAGGAATTGTTGACAAACCCTTATGTAACCCAGTGGATAGCCAGCTGTCTCACAGACAGGACCCAGGAAGTTAAAATTGGGGATTCCACCTCTACAAAGAGGCCAGTCACAAGTAAAGTTACTCAGGGACTGGTCCTGGGACCATTCTTGTTTGGCATTTACTTCTCTGAAGTGAAAGCCAATGGCCTCTGGCTGACTAAATTTGCAGATGACTGCAAATTAGGAAAAGTCATAGAATTCACCACAGATACAAACATTCTTCAGGAAGAGCTGACACAGAAAACTAACTGTTGTCAGAGTCATGGACTATTACTAAATGCCAAGAAATGCATAATAGTATCCTTCAGGAAATTAACCACCTCAGGTAACTATCATATTGACAACACACACCTAAGAGCTGGATTTGGACACACACACACACAGTAATCTAGCCTTTGACCATCAAATGTCTACAGTGGTGAGGAAATCATTCTATGTTAAGCAACTTATCAACAAAGGTATGGCATCTAGGTTCAACGAGGTCATTGTTCCACTATATTCGGCATTCATCAAACCTATCAAGTACAATGCCCCCTTTGGTATGTACCTAATCGGGCATATCCAACAACTGTAATGTTCACAAAGGTTTCTCACTAAAAGAATACAGGACACAAGTAAAACATCCTATGCAGACTACCTCAAGGCCCTCCCCTTGTATTCTGTCTCCTACAGGCTGTTGAGGGGAGATCTAAGCCTGCCATACAAGGCATTGTCATATCCCTTCCTGATGGACCTCCTGCATATCTGCAAAACACATAGCACCAGAATTACCTGTACTAAAGACTTAAATATTGCCTGTGATATAAATATAACCTGCTGAAGAGACTACCCCTTCTCTGTAACAGGCTCCTCATCATGTGAAACAGAGTTTCTGCCTACTCCAATTCAAGCATAACTTGAACAATTGGATGGGGAATAGGAAATTCAACTCTGGTTTGGCACCTATGTTTCTAATGGGCACAGGCAGCCTGTAAATTGCTCATCTCCCAGACACCTGCTTGTAAATGTTTCATCTCCCAAGCCCCTGCTTACATTTATCAAGGGTACCAGAACTTGTCAAAGATTTGGGATACATGGCTAGGCTTATAAAGGCCCTTGTGGTCATTAGCCTAGTACACACCTATTAACCTGTTACCAAGAGGAAGTAAATGCCAAATAGGAATGGCCTAAGGATTGAACCCTGTGGTACATTATTAGTGACAGGTCTTAGAGGATGTACATTCACTGTCCCTAATTTCCTGGGTTTTGCTTGTGATCCAATTAGTTATCCGATGATTTACATTTAGCTAGGAGAGTCTACCTATGGTACCTGAGAGTGGGGTGGTGTTGAACACTTTTGCAAAGTCTATATACACTGTGAGTTCTGATTTACCTTCATCCATTACTTCAATAACCTCCTGAAAGAAGTTATCCTGGCTAAGTAGGCAGGATCTCCCCTTGAAGAATATGAACTGGCTTGGGTTGAGAGTTTGTAGTTTAGTATTCAGTAATATCATAGAGCTAACTACATACATAGTAAAGCTGTCAGAAGACAGAACAGTTAAGCCTTCATTTATAGAATAATTTTTACTATTTATTTATTTAGTTAGTTTACCACAGTAGTACATTAATCATAATGGACCATTTCCAAGCACAGCCGAGCTGAAGAAATTCATGAATAAATAAAACATTACACATTTGTAAAGTAAACACAGATAATCTTATAGACAATTTATACAATATGTAAATATCATTAACAGAGTAGAAAAACAAATGGGAATTAATATTAATAGTAAATATGAGAAGGAAACAACAGCTGAGAACAGAGGGTCAATGTAGAAGTGATGCAGGTGAGAAGGGATTTAGGTTGTGTGTCCACCAGAGAAGCACTTGCAGTCAAATTTTTGATGAAGGTGTCGTTTGAACTGAGCTCTGAACACAGGAAAAGAGGAAACTTCTTTTAGGTAAAGGGGAAGAAACTGCAAGAGTTGGGTGCAATAATGTAGAAGGAATGGTTGGCACAATTTAGTTTGGTTTGGGGTGTCTGGAATGAAGGAGTTAACTGGGAGAGGTTGCGGAGATTCTAGGGGTAGTTTTATTACGGAGTTTGGTTGCAAGAGTTGGGAAGACACCTGGTTGAAGTAGTTTGAAGAGAAAAGACCCTAGGAGTAGCTCAACTCTGTAGGAGACTGGCAGCCATTGGGTTTTGGAGAGGGTGATGCAGTGGTGTTCCTGCGATGGGGGGTATTGGAAATGAATTGGCAGCTTTTGATTTGAATGCACTGTAGAGGGGATGATTTTGTTATAGGCTGTGGTCATGATAGGGTACCTGTATTCTCTACTAGAGAAGAGCATGTTCTCAGCTTTGCCAGTGTTGAGGTATAGTTCCTTTGATTCAAGTTCTAAAAAAAGAGGTAGTATCATTA